>NC_073695.1:208010898-208329522 GCF_029784165.1 Wyeomyia smithii | reverse complement strand
GTGTCTCTATTTCGCGCAGTGCTCAGCTTTAAAAACATAAATTCAAGTCGATACTGTTGAGCGGGGGCCTAGTGTGGATATGTGGTATTAAGAAAGGGAAGTTTCCAATTTCATTACAACAGTGACTTGACGGAAGACGACGGCGATGAAAAGAGGTACAAGCTGTTTTTAGCTAAGAAACTGAAAACTTCTGAGTTCTGACAATTTCAACTTGAATAATTATTTGAAGTAAGTAGATCATCCACAGGAAATTAACCCCTTGCAGAAAGCAGCATTGCTCAAGGCTATCATCCCTCTGATTGACGAAACCAATAACCATTCGGGAACGAATTTTCAGAAAAAGTTGCAGTTTCAGTGTCTACTTAAAATAATCTTTTGTGTGGAATTTATTTGAAATAACCTTGCAATTATTGATTATTTGATGATTTTTTAACAGTAAAAAGCTTGAAAAACAGCTCCAAGTATTTATTATAAGTATTGTAGAAAAAAATATGGCCATACTCAGGAAAAACATTTGGTGGGACTGATATGTGATTATTTTCAAGATGGGACAATTTGACCTCACATTTTTTTCTGACTTTTTTCAAATAAAACATACTTTTTTGTTTCCTTAATCGATAGTAGAGCAAGAAATAGATGGAATCCGATATTTAACTCAAAAACGATGAAAATTCATATGGGACTGATATGCGATTATAGGCAGTACAGGTCTTATGCACAAAATCATCATAAAGAACCTTGGATACAGAGCTTCCAATTAACAAAAGATTCACGGATTATCTCGCAAAAATATTGCCGAAATATTCTCGATTACCACTGAAGACCTGGCTGCCCACAACACAGTTATTTACTTTGGAGGTTGTTTTGAATAAGCAGAATAATGGTGTATCTAGAGCATGTTTCCGTGACATTTCATCCGATAAGAGAGGAGTGGAACGGTTTCAGGATTCTTCAGCTGTGATGGTTTAGGGAGCAATATGTTTATGTCATTAACTAACTCATCCAACACTAATGAAATAACACTTCGGAAAAATTTGGGCCCCTGGAAAGATTCGATATGGCATCAGGGGCCGATTCACAGCCTCTTAATATCATCCCGGTACTGAAAATACTCATATTGGCTGTTTTTCAAAAACCAAAAGTTGGCACTTTGGATTTCTGGGTTCGATTTTTGACCTTTGTGTATCATCCCGATTTGGGAAAAAAGGTCAATATTGGTGGTAGTATTTGGTCATTTCAGACTGTTTCCAGACACCAGTAGTCACCATTTTGAATTTGAAGCTGATTTCCGGTCTCTGGGTATCATCTCGAAAGTAGATTCTTATAAAGCCCCTCAAGTGCTCACCGACACTGACAGGAACGAGATGTGATCGTCCACTAGTAAAATGATTTGTTTCAGTCAAAAATAGATTCTTATATGTGCTTCCGAGTCTGCTGCCGCGAACATGTAACCGCCCGTCGCACCGTCCGCTAGTAAAACGATGTTTGAGCCCTAGGCAGACTCTTATATACCCCCCCTCAAGTGCTTGCCAACATTGACTGGAACGGAAAGTCTGCTGCCCCTGCTGCTAAGATGTGACCGTCCGTCGCAGCGTCCACTAGTAAAATGATTTGTTTGAGCCGGAACAGACTCTTTTATAGATTAAAAGGTACATTTCTGGCTAATTAGGTATAATATTCTGTCGACCGTGGTAGGAAAAGCATTACTGAATCGCATGCGTGCATGCATGAATCTCAGCTCTGATTGGCCGAAATCTGCGTTTCAACAATGTTTGACCATTTTCAATAGAACGTTGAATACGAACTGAGTGATACGTATTTGAAATTGGTCATGGTTTCGTCTCCTGTTCCGATTTTGAATTTTCATTGTATTACAATTTTTCTGATTTTTTCACATAGATCTACGTCTTTTTTGGGCTGTTTACGGGTTCAAAAATCTGAATTTTTTGCATTGTTGTTTGTAATAATCAACCATCCTTCGGATGGTTACTAAGTATCAAAATAATCTAATTGCCTTATCCTTCATCTTTTTCAGACGAGAGGAAGCCGCCAATCGCCCAAAAACGGAGTTCGTTCCAAAAACGCTTGCCGACTTGAACATCGAAACACTTGGCTCCCAAGATGGAATGAACGGTGGGCCACATTTCCTTAATCCCAATAGAGTAAAAAATTCCCATCATCACATGTATAGTTCCCAACAAAATTTGTCCACCAATCAAGTCAACAACAACCACAGCCACTACCAGAACCACAAAGGCAGCCACAACAACAACAATACTAGTAATTTTAACCGAAACAAGCTGTACGGCTCCCAGCAAAGCCTTTCGTCCCTATCGGTTCGGAGCGCTGGTGGGGGCGCAAGTCGGGGTGGAGGTAGCACTGGTGGCAGTGGCGGTGGTGGTGACAATGGAAATGACAACGCAAATTCGTTTATGCGCCCGCCTTCGTACGGAACGGTCAGTGCACAGCATGTATCCTCCACGTCTACCGTAGACAGCTGGTTGAACGCGTGGGATCAGCCCAGCCAGGCGTCAGTCGTTTCTCCACCCACCGCGACTGCCACCAGGGCTGCCGCGAACAATAACCATGGCAAACTTAATTCTTTTGGCAGTAACAGTGTGTATAAAAGTACTTCTAGCTCTACTACTACCACTAGCAAGACCGGTACAAAATTCGCTAACAACAACTTCAATGATCCCTGGTCAGGTGATTTATGTTACATTTTCCTTTATTCTATGTCTGCGTCTTACGTACTGCTGTCCAATGTTTCCAGTTAGGAGACGAGTGAGCATTACGAAAGACGTTGAAACAATCGGCCATTCCTATACGACACTCTCGTAAAGTCAGTCTGTCGCAGGTTTGGTTTGTGTTTGTTCAGTGTATGAATCGGTGACGGGGATTTTAGATAAACTGATATAGCAAAATAAGACTTTAGAAGAATTTTCTTAGAAATACAAAAAAGTCAAACAATCAAACCGCATATATAGAGGAAACGTCGTTTGACATTCTACTTATAACAAGGATACTAAACTGTTGCTTTGATAAATAGGAGGTTGTAGTCTAGAGTATGCTAACTAACAAATTTATAAACTTTATCATTCTTACTGCGCCTGGTAGATTTCGGAACGAAGGTATAACAATCTGGTCTCATAGCATTTGTGTGCACTACATATGGTGATGGGAATTTAATGATTTGAGCTACATACTGTGTGTCATTACTCTAAAAATAGTTATTCTCTATTCCATAAAATGTAATCAGTTGTTTTACCAATGATTTTCGTTTAGTTTTTCAATGATTTTTTGTCATGATTTTTCATTCCTTATCATCTCGTTGTCAGTTGTTCAGCGTTGCTCTGACTACTGACAACCTGTCATCGTTCATATTCTCAGTAAAGAGAGTAGTATTTTTTTACGATGAGTGTGCTTAATGTATACAATGTTTTCAAAAATTTTCTAATTGTTACTAAATATGTGTTCGAAATTACAAACAACATTCGTTCACACTTTTTACTTCTGAAAATGAACTGTTCGAATCTATTTCAATCTTCCGTTTAGAAGGCGTCAGCCTGAAAACAGCGCTATACTCGCTCTATTACTACTACCACTGCTACTACTGCTATTCTTCCGTTTCATATTACCTTACCCTTCTCTCGCCTAGGCGGTTCATCATCACGTCTCAATTCACCGGTCAATAAACCGACACATCTGGAACTTTTGGGTAACGGTCAAGCGCAGGCGCGTTCCACCAATGGTAATCAAAATTGTCCACTCATTTCTCTATACTCATTTCCATTCGGTTTGAAGAGAATTTACTAAATAAGTTTCTGTGAAACACTAGGTTTTAAAGTGTTTATTATTAGTCTTTGTGCATACTTTCAGTTCGGTTAGATGACATTCTAACAATGACCTTTGTTTATGTTGTATTTATTTTGTGAGCTTCGTTATGTTCAACTTTTGTAACTAAATTTCCGTGACACAAACATGTTTGTACTTGACTTTATTCTATCCAACAACTGTGTGTTCTGTCTGCAATTTCAATCAATGACACTGCATGGTTATTGTTTGAGTCGTTTGATTTTTTTTCGGATTCATTCATCACAAATATTCATAGCATCAGGTCCACTTACTTGATAGTTCCAGTAGTCATGTAACCAATATCTTTTCGTTGACCTTAATTTGTTCATCATTACCGTGCGTAGTATAAGATTCATTTTCATAATAATTCCAGTCGCAATTTCGCAATTATTAAAATAACATTTTTTGTGAAACCCACTTGTTCAGGTTAGCATGTTCACATTAGTTTGTCGAGCTTCACTTCATTTCTTTGTATTGTTTATCAGTGGTTGTTTGAGTTTCCTGAAATGCAGTAGTGTTTGATTTTTTTTTGATTAGTCAGTTTTTTTTCAATATTTTGTGAACCAATTATATAGGAACCTTGTTTAAATAGTTGCGTACCTAGTTGAAACGTAAATGCGGTTTATAGAAAGCATAGTCTAGAAACAGTAAACGATTCCGCCGCATAGTTGACGAATCATAAAATTAATGCAAAATTTTAAATGATTTTTTCTCCAGCATCACCTTTGCCATCACCGATGCGTTCGCCTGCGAGAACTCCGATGCCAGCAGCTAAGCCTACGCAACCGTGCTGTACGGCGCTGTACGACTTCGAGCCCGAGAATCCAGGCGAGCTGGGTTTCAAGGTGAGTTCGCCAAACTATACTCATTTTAACGGGTTTTTCATAGCAAAAGTAATTGTGTATGCAAATTGTTAATATTCTCTCTTCTATCTTCTTCCAGGAAAACGACGTCATCACGCTCATCCAGCGCGTGGATGAAAACTGGTTCGAGGGCAGTGTAAACGGCAGAACCGGCTACTTTCCGCAGTCGTACGTGCAAGTCACCGTTCCATTACCTTAGACGCGTGTCGTACGGGTTTATTTTAATCTACGCGTAAAAATACTGTAATTGTAATTGCCTCCCACCCTTGTCCCGCATCCCATCTGGTACACTATTAATTACCGCTGCTGAGCTACTATTAACTGCAACAAGCCAGATCTACTAGCTGCACTACTATTACTATTACCGTTGATAACGTCGATGGCCAAGAGCAGAAGTATTGCCAGACCCATGATGGATGGAATCAGTCGCTTTCGTTTCAAAATTGTGTTCTGTAGAATACAAAAAGACGGCTAAATAGATCAAGCAAAATGGTTATCAGTAGCATCATTGGATGAACGTGTAAACGAATAAACAGAAGAGAGCATTATCCTTACTTAGGACGCTAATTTGTATAGTTTTCCTTTCCTTTGGTTTAGAACTCTACTATCTACTAACAGCAGCACGCTGACTAATAATTGCCGAAACAGGAATGAAGCGAAAGATTTTATTAGGTATAACAAAGCAACGTATCGCAACTAAGAAAGTATTTACATAAGATTTATTGTCGTTCAGTCAGATTGTAACATACTATTTAGACACTATTATGTTTGTCCGTGCGGTGAGATGATAAAGCACATCAATCCCTCGTCGAAGATGTTATTGTACGCTGCAGGAAAATCGACGGTTCAGTTTGCTACGTTAGTTTGAACGCCTAAGCAAGAAAATCTGTAGAGAAGAAAACTCACGCATATGCGACTTCTAATTTCTAGCAGACACTACCCAAAACTGCAGCTCTAGTGGTACGAATACTGGATGACATTGAATAGTTCTAGCGAAGCTTATTTGTTTGATTCTAGGAACAGATTTTATTCATATTGAAGTAAAACATTAAAGTGAGTATAGTTGTAGGAATGATGCTGTAAAAGTTTGCCACAGAAGGCGTCGAAACGATTTTATGTTGTCTTATTATTAGCAGATATTTTATGGTGACTGTTTTATGTGTTCCACTCGCACTCGATTAGCAAGAGCTTCCCTCGTGATGGCGGAACACTTGATGCACTTTTATCGACTGTTAGGACTAGCAATGAACAATATGTTTGACAGTCACGTACCAGGATCTGTTCTATCATCGGTTATGTCACAATGATATATGTACAGACCCCAGGAACTGTTTGCATGGGATCTGTCCAATCCAGCAACGGATTTAGTTTTGCCGATGCTTCCTTGCAGAAAGTTTTTTTTGTGTTAGTGCGCATTGATATAGATAGGTTCGATAGGAGTAGTTTAAACAAGTATTACGAACAGTGTATATAATTTTTATGATTTTGTTGAATAAACTAAAACAGCAGTCAGTGGCTAGACGTTAGTTGTGTTTAAGTTACTTGTCAATGTTTGGTTTAATTATTTTGCCTGAAAAGAAATCCCTTTTTTCACTTGTATCAGTTATTCTATTTCTTTCGAATATAAGGCTCCGTCGAGTGTAGGGTATAAGGTGTAGAGACGTATAACATTCGTTTTAAAAATATAGATAGGGTTTACTAACAAATTTCATTCTATCGGTTTTTAATTCTGAAGTTGCAAGATATTATTTAAGCGAGCAGATACAAACAAACAAAATAACGGCAGTACGTATACAATGAAAAATCACGCTCCATTGTTTACGAATCAATTATGATTAAAAATGCCATTATGAAAATTATTTACCCTATCGTTACTACGGACTGCAGATTGAAAGTATCTGGGAGATAAAATTGTATGTATGTTTCCATCAATCAAACAAATGAACATCCATCAAAAATTCCATTATCATTCTTCATTACTATTAGCGTTAATAAACAAGCCTTTCGCAATACTTGTGAGAAAGAATAATTACCATAGTTATTAGATGTTTCGAGAGATTAAGAACTTCATCTATATACAATGTTTGAACCAAACTAATCATGCATATGAACACCGAAGTCTAGAGTCTATACACAGCAGATCACATCGTATAAATGAATGAAATATTTACCTTACATTACTAGTTGTATGAGAAATCAAAAGTCATCGTGAAAGTGTAATTCCAACCTGTCTGTTTGAATGTTGTTTTCCTTTTCTCAAATCAAACAAAATTTAATACCAACCTTACTGTTCCTGTTTACTGTTTGTCATTTTTTCTTATCTACTACGTGCCACTGTTTAAGATCAATCCTAGTAAAAAATCGCTATTGTTTTTCAATTTTTGCAATTCGAGTAATTATGATACGAATTGAAACGAAGAACGTAAACAGAATTCCCGTCACATGCATTGTTAACTTTCATATGGATTCAGCAACGATTGAAAAAAAAATAAAGTATGATTTGAAAAGGTTACAATTCAATCAGCCAGTAAACAAAGGGCAAATCATTACATAATTGTTATATTCGATTTCAAGCTAAAACGTAATTTAGAAAACGGCAAACAAACAAGTTAATGTCACAGAAAAATCAACATTTATTTTAGGAACCGCGTACACACAAACACAAAATAAGTCTTTTAATACCATTAGTTGTAATAGCAAGTAAGGAACAAGTCGATTCGGGAGCAAAACTGATCCCACAGAGGAATGATTCCGCTTGGATGCACACTTATTACACCGGAAAATCCATGCATTGGAATGAAAAGTTTACAGTTAATGTTTCCTTTGATACTTGTTATGTTTTTGTACCTATTTCAGTTGTATCAGATGCAACTAGCGAACAGAGTACAACCCCAATCAAAAGCCAAAAAAAAAATATGAGAAATAACAATTGCCGTAAAACTAGGCAGCCGGGACAGAAAGTATATCATACTATTATATGCAATATTCTGTTATTAGTTAAGCTTATCAATCGGTTTTAGTTCTTTTAATTTTCCTATGTGCAAATCGAATTGTGTAAAGTTTAAAACAAAAACAGGATCAAGTAAACATACATCTAATCACTGGCAAACGAATGAAAAGGGAAGTAGCAATTATACAATATTAACATAAATTGAAAATATCCTAAAGGACAATACGTAGTATTAAAGAATATAAAACTTTAAACCCGAAAGTGAATACTGAACATAACATATAACAACGGACAAACGTGTACGACATAATCAAAAACAAAACCAAGCAAGGTCAATGTAAACAACGCAAACCCGAGCTGTCTTCTTAGCTGTTCTGGGATTCGGTGAAAGAGCACGGAGGGTGAGTTTCAGACAAAGCAAACAATCGCCGAACGGACAAACGACTCGAAACGAAAGGTTTTCACAGTCCGATTCCTGATTTGTTGGTTGCACAATACAATGGTGTTATGTTTATCGCAGAGCAACTGTTATCCTATAAGACACAGACCACGTGGCAGAACCGCACATTTGACATTACATACCGATGGTAAAGGAATCTTAACATTAAATCATAAATCGAAGAATGAGTAACAGAAACCTAAGATAAGATCGTTAATTGTGATTCATTGAAAGTAATATAAATACATAAGAATAAAATAAAGCTAACAATGATCGATTCTGAACTGGAACCGGCCGGCAGTGTTGACAAGTTACAAGGTCGTATGTATGCATGGATTTTATTTGCTGCTAGTAACGCTATTTTTATTAGTTTTGTTTTTTTTTTATTAATTATAAAAAGATCCCAATTAAAATTCAAATAATTATGCTGCGACGTCCGTAGGAAACTCTCTCGGAAATCCAACAAATCTGTGTGTGTCTCAGTATTTTCAAACTAACTTCTGTGATTACTTATTGGACCGTTTCCAATTTCCAGCTGTGACAGGTTAATAGTTATTCTTTTGTTATTTAATTCCATTACAAATTATTTTATTACCTTCATCGGAATCGCTATCTGTCTCCATAGCTTTGTAATCTATTGTTTCAGTCTGGGTTTGGGAATCCAAGACTTTCTGTTTCATCTGTGCAATTGCGTTTCTTCTCAAGTTTTTAAGTTTGAAACAACACCGCACAACATGACCTGCCATTCCACAGAAGAAACAAATTCTGAGTTCTTTCTTTCTTTGAGATTCAGTTCGCTTTCCTGCGAGTTCTGTCGTTGGTTGAAAAACATTTACATTTTTCTGACCGACGTGGTTTTTGTCATACGGCTGGAAACCAAGTCTGCTTTTTACCGGTAACTTAACATGTTGTTTACAAACTTGCTGATTGCGGGCATTGTGGACTGCCAAAAAACTTGCCATAGCTGTTTCGACAGGCTCTCCAAGCTTAATTAACTTGGTGACCTCATCCAATGGCAAGGTTTTCTGCGTTAAAGTTCCAGAACTGGTGTTCGCTGTTCCCCAGTCCCGTGTGATTTTTTTGGCCGTTTCTAATACTTTATCAGCCTCGTTCAAACCGGTTATTAGACGATCATGGAATGTTGTATCTTTGAAAAGACCGCAAGTGCATAGCTTTGTTTGAAGCTTCAGTAGCTGGAATACATCTGCATTCGTCTCGCGGGTATTTGGTACGTCCGTGGCCGTTCTGTCGATTCTCATTTTCAACTTCTCAATCATCGTCTCTAACGGTATATCCGTCAAATTACTGACCGGGAACAGAAGCTTCAGCTTTGCGTATATATACGGTCCACACACTGCAATGAAGTATGCTCTCCTGTCGCTTTCGGAAATTTTATTCGCTACAAATAAAAACTCCAGTCTTTCAACCCAATGGCTAAAAGGTGTGCCTTTCTTGTACGGTTCCATTGCGAAAGATAAAGTTAGAGGTATTCTAGAAAAAAATTAAACGAATAATTAAATATCTTTTTTAAAAATTTGGAGAATAAAACAATTTATCGACTGCTCTATCCGGACAGCAACACAATACTGATGATACCAATAAGCCGGACAATGCAATCAATTGTTCTTTTTTTTTGATAACAAAACAGCATGCATCGAACGTTATTTATAAAATGGCGTCATTGGCCGCGTGTCGCTTGGATGAATAATTCTATAAATTAAATCAACTATCATCTTTCAGTGTCTTACAAAAATGGTCAAGTACAGCAGAGAAAGAATTCTGACCTAGTTTTTAAAGGATAAATAATAATATGAATGCGGTAATGGCTGTTCTAGCTAACCAGTTTTATCCGTAGTTGCTTCTAAATTCGCAAACGTAATGTAGCTAACAGCCCAACGTTACCGCATAGATAATGTGTAACTACTACATCAAACTGTCGAGTGCGAACTGGCTCTGGCTCTTCTTCCTTCTCTTTTTTGTATTGAGTCAATCTCTTTTGCCGCTATTGTTCTTTTCATAGCACACAAAGCACATTATATCGGCAACAGAGACGTTGCAGTTTACTATTTATTATGCAGGGACCAAATAAACACTAACATTCTCTCCCAATTCCGGATTTGAACAAACGACGACCGACTTGTTTTTGAGTTGCATTCGAAAATTGAATGGTATTGTACAGCGACACGTGTGTCAAACGAGAGTCATGGTGGCTTGTGATGTATCAAGAAGTTGTCGCCATGCTGCTCTGTTCTGGCCTTGTTTCACTCCCTCACCCCCGAAAGTCGCCTTTGATCTGGCCGCGCTATCGTGCACGTTGCGTTATTTCTGGTGCCGATAGAGTTGCTGAAAAGAAGCGATTTCACCGGGTTATCGTTCGTTCCACCGTAGCCTATTGACTTTTGCTAGCTGTGCAATCGGGCTCTCTCCAACCAGCATTTCGCCATTCTCCGCCTGCATCATAGAGAGTACGCAGCACCTTCCGTTCGAAAATTCAAAGGGTCGGAGACCAGTGACCAGACTAGTGATCCCAAACACATGAAATCGTCGACCATCTCAAGCTTATCGCCCTCTACAGAGACTTGAGTTGGAAGGCTGATGATGTCCCTCCTTGCAGCCTTTCCATGCGAGCGGGAGTATAGTTTTTGACGCATTCATACGCAGTCCGTTTCGCCCGGCTTTGGTTTTCAGTCGGTCGTAGGTTTCGTCGGCTGTTCCAAAGTTACGTGCTATGGTGTTGAATATATCCGCGAATCGTAGAAGCTGAACCGACCTTGTGAAAATCGTGTCCTTCGTGTCGATGCCCGCTCATCGGATCACCCCAAGAAACAATTTGGAAGCTGTTATGAGAGCAAATGTGGAACACAAGCAGTATTGAAGCGATCGATGCTGAATAAACAACACGTTTAACTATTTGTCGAACAAACGTTGCAGCATTCTTTGTTCATGTACTTATTCAACAGTGGAACTCTAGCTTAACAGAAGTTGTTCAAACGTTTGCAAGTGAATACCAGCAGCACTAATAAATATGCGCTGCGTTGAAGCGCTATAAAGGTCTCCATTTATCAGTGGCGTTCTCGCCCAATAAAAGCTATTTGAACGTTTCAAACGGCAACTCCCAACTATTATTCTGCTCGTATTGTTCAAATGCTGGATACATGCGTTTGAAGTCTTTCAAAGAGCAATTCTTTAGCTCTTATAGACGCGAATGCTAGATCACCAGTTTTATAAACAACATCCTTCCGAACGCGTCGTATGGTTGATTTATTGCACTAGAAACATTTTTTAAACCACTAAAAGATTTGGCAACTTGTGTACTTTCAAATCAACGTCAGTGATGCTCCGAAAGATTTTTTTTTTATTCTAGGAAACTGAGGAACTCTATGAAAATTTGAACAGCATTTTACAATTGTTGAATAACTTTGATTAGACAACAGTCGAACAACAACCGAAATGGAAAATACAACATTTCTGTTCAATGGTTGAAATTTTCCGGCATACAGTTGTCTAGGAACGGCGAAGAGGGTTTTTAACCACAACATCAGAATATTTCATTCAACACTTGTTAAACCAGTGTCGAATAGATGCACCGCAAAAAAATTATTAGGCTACTGTTCTGTATGTGTTCGACCTGTCGAATAAAATATCAATGAAACATTTGCTAAGCCGTTGCCTGACTGTTGAAATGCTCTTGTTAAATGCTTATTTAACCTTGTTTGAAAATAGTGTTTACAAACCTTTGTTTCACGCAATAGAACATACTTATGCAGCTCACGCTGAATAGTAGCGTAAAAAAAAAGTTTAATCGACATTAATTCAGCTCTTTTAGCACAAAAAAAAATGCGAAAATGGAGCTCAAATTTTTTGTTAAAATTATTTTTATTAGCTTTATTAGTTTTTTACTTGTGGAAATGATATGGATGATTATTTAATTTGTATTAAAAGGCAACAAAAACTATCTTCTGCTGGGCTTCTGTTGAGATTCGAACTTGCTTTCCATTGCTTGGCTGCCATCGATGAATGCATGTGAGCTAATCTTTAATATGACGTGTGCTGTGTTAAAAGTGAATATGCTTCTAAACTTTCTGGTCTAATACATGTTGAACAGCCATCATATAACTACTGGAATATAAGCTTCTTGCACGCTGCAGTTGCTGCTTGCAAATAATGGTTATGTCAAATCAACCGGTACGCTTCGTTTAGAGGTGCGTGCAAGAAGCTTATATTCCAGCAATTATACAATGCCTGTTCAACATTTATTAGATCAGAACGTTTAGAAGCATATTCACTTTTAACACAGCACACGTCATATTACAGATTAGCTCACATGCATTCATCGATGGCAGCCAAGCAATGGATCGCAAGTTCGAATCTCATCAGGGACCCAACAAAAAAAAACATGGTTTTAAAAAAAGGGTGGCGTGTGCCTCCCGATATAAATTTAAATTTACCCGTAGTATTTCCAAGTAAAAACAAACTAATGAAGTTAATAATGAGAATTACAATAAAAAATATTACCGCAAATAGGGTAAATGACCCAATAGTGGAGGAGCTAAGCACGAGTTATGCATGTTTTAGCCATGTTTTGGCTAAGATAAACGAGTCTAGCTGGTACTTTTTATTATTTTCTGTTGAAATGGGCTCTACTTGATAGTTTTGCACCTTAAAATTGACTTTAAACACGTTTTGAGGCTTGAAATTAACAAAAATATGCTGTACGCTTTTGCTCCAATAGTTGCGGTAGAGTTCCTATAGTTGCGAATGCGTGCTCCTATAGTTGCGGTATATAGAACATTCGTTTTTACTTGGTTAAATGAAGGTTTTTAACTCGCTTGAAGTGGTTTTTAATTGTTTTAGTATTCATCATGTTGTTTTTAATCGGTTGACTAGTAGGTTGGCAAGTGAATACAAAAATGCACGAAGTTAACCAAGAGACGGATTATGCACCAACTTGATCAGATTTTGGCAGAATTCAGTGAGAATTTGTGGGTATGTAGGTTTTATTAAACTAAACAATTTTGCATGCTTTTTATAACATTTCTCTAGACTAACATTTAAAAAGGGCTGAAGTTTTTGAGCAGCTTTTTTATAAACCAACGTATCAGGATATTGACTGATATTGAAAAAAGTTGTAAAGGAATGACTTTCAGAAAATTGCTTGAAATTTCATATAAAGATATTGGAAAATTGAATCTGAGTCCTACATGCATGAAAAATAAAAAGTGATTTAAATTTTGATTTTTTGGATAGTCAATTTACCTAAATCTTTTTTGAACGATTTAAAAAGTTTTTCTAACAAAAATTCAGTCATGTTTATGGAACATTTTCAACGTAAAACAATGTTGGACATAAAAAAGACTAATAGCGCTCATTTTGAAATGCTTAGAAGAATTTTAGGCGACTAAAGTGTTTGTCTATAAACCTTGGTTTTTGGAAATCTGAGATAACAGTTTCCATATCAACTCACTTTTTTTTGAAATCTTTTTTTTTTTTGTTCAAGTAAAACTTTATACTCTTTCCTAAACGTCTCTTTCTCTTGTGTTTCTCTTGAAAAAAGCTAAAGTCTTTTACCTCTGCTTCGTACCATGTCTGCGCGTACATTTTCTACGTTAGTGTTTACTAAAAGAGCCATCTAGTTTCTGACTGTTTCACACCAACATACTGCGAAAGGCTCGTCAAAAGAATTACAAGACCATAAGCAGTGAGTAAGCATCGGTTAAGAGGTCATACATAAGTAACGTAGCATTTTAGGGCTGAGGGCGGCAGACTTTGTGACCGATCATGTAAACGCGGGGGAAGGGGAAGGTGTGGTAATTTTTGAACCCAACCTTCCTCTTCCACAGTGATGAGTTACATCATTTAAGTATGTCCCCTAGTACCTACTTATCGTTCATATTCGCAATTAGTCCCACACAATCTTTTCTAATAAACGTAAATCAGAAATGCGGAACATACCGCAACTACAGGAGAACAGTATATCCTGTGATCCAATTTATAAGTAATTTATAGATAATATGATCACCAATTAACGAACTTCACCTGTGAAACAGTTTCTATAATAATCTATTATCTGGGAAAATAATTATATGAGTATTAATCGTACTAAAAACACACACATATCTTAAAAACTTTGTGGACAAAATAAGAAAATAGGTAGTAAAGGGTGCCTTCCAGGTAAGTTTCTGAAAAATACAGTTTTTTCCAGTAGTTTGGATATTTTCAGTATATATTGATATAGTAACGTATGTACTCATGTTTAATCTATTGTTTCTCCAACATGTAGCATAAGCAATTCACCTCTAATTAATTTAAACGATGAATTTAAAAGCGATACCGCAACTATTGGTGCTACCACAACTATTGGATCATCTACCCTAAATATGGTTCAACTAATTTCTTCGAACTTTATTTTTACATTTTGTTTGTGCTAAAATAGCTGAATAAATATCGAATAAACGTTATTTCCACGATACTATTCAGCGTGAGCTGCAAAAGTATATTCTAATACGCGAAACAAACGTTTTCAAACATTATTATTAAACACGCATTTAACAAGAGCATTTCAACAGTCGAGCAAAGATTTAACAAATGTTTAATAAATATTTTATTCGAACACAGGTCGAACACATACAGAACAGTAGGCTAATAAATGTATTCTGGTGCATCTATTCAACACTGGTTTAACAAGTGTTGAAAACAATATTCTGCTGTTGTTGCTCAAAACCCTATTCGCCGTTCCTAAACAACTGTGTGTCGGATAATTTCTCCAGATTCAACTGAACAACCATTTAACAGAAGTTTTTTATTTTCCATTTCGGTTATTTTTCAACTGTAGCCTAATAAAAGTGATCGAGTAAATGTTTAGGTAACAATAATTGTTACTTGGGACACCCTCAAGCCGATGTTGAACAGCAAACAAGAAAGTCTATCGCCTTGTCTTAACACTCTACGCCAGCGGTTCTCAACCTTTTTTGTCCGCGTACCGATATTTTTTATATCGATTGTATCCCCTGGCTTGGGATGTTCTCGCAGCGTGGGAGAGAGTAGTGGTAGATCATGTTGTGGTAGTCTGGTTCAAGTTTCAAATGGAACTTTAGTTTGTTTGATTGCTACAGTCATATTTTAAAAACACGATTGAACAACAAATGAAGCATTATAAAGAAAAATTGCTTTGTCCGCCATTACTGATTTATCTTTCGCGTACCCCCTGAAGCCTTTCGGGTACCCCCAGGGGTACGTGTACCCCAGGTTGAGAACCGCTGCTCTACGCGATTCAAATAGACTCTAGAGTATCCCCGAAACATGCACGTAACACATCACTGGCGCTGTGGTGCCCTCGATCAGCTGATTGAGAATCGACTGTATCGTAGGCCGTCGTGGAGTCTATGGAGATGGGATGTGTGAGCACGTTGTATTCAGTAGAGATGGTCGGGTATGGGTATTTTTTCCCGATACCCGTACCCGACCCGTACCCGACGTGTTCGGGTCTGGTTTCGGGTACGGGTTTGAAAAATTCTCAACTGGACGGGTTCGGGTCGGGTACGGATAATTCGATTTTCGTGCATTATTCTCACATTCATTTCGAGTATTTAATTATTAACTTTAACTAGGTGCTTTAGCATAGTCTTGGTCTGGGAGGGAGAAACGGATACGAAGCTGTGGGAAAGTCAAATGAATCAGAATGAGTTGTCAATTTGAACCAGAAGAAAAAAACATCTTTTAGTAGCCGGTATTGTAATAACTTAAAGGTATCGCCTTACTTGATAAAATATTCAACGTAAGCATTTTTTTGTATTCAGTGTGGTTACCCAAAATATTTTGGTTTATTTTTACGTAAAATTGCATAAACTTTCAGTAATAATCCTGCCAGCTTATTTCGATCATTAAACTTGCGCTTTCTGGATTTACGATGCAAACCAGCTTTTTGAAATTTGAGGAATTGCTTAACCAACTTCTGTTTTATGTAGCAACAATGTTGTAGTTGCACCGGCAACGTCATCACTGTGAAAGGATGATTGTATTTTACTTGACCGTGGACTTATTCGAAAAATACTTACCAAGATAACATTCATATACGCAATTTTCTGAAACATAATATTTCTGTCCTTTGGTATGCTACGAGTTTTGGAAGTTTGCCGATTTTGTTACGGCATTTTTGTGGTTAAACCGTGTAATATGTGGAATACCTCCTCCGTAACTATTGATCGGGTATCAAAAAAACTGTCGTTTGGTAACAATTTCGAACTATACACTTCATCATGGTTGAATGTTGATTTTCGTTTCAAAAAATAGTAAGTTATAAAATTGTAAAATTATTGCAACTCTGCGCAAGTCTGCGAGATCGTGTCAAATAAATGTGTGAACAAAAAAAAGTCTGCGTAAATATATATAAACTCGAAAATCTGAAGAAACTGACTAGGAAAATCTGTGTTTTACAGACAAATTTGCACATTTAGTATTCCTGATGTTACTAAAAACTTAGTTCTAGTTATGCTCGGGTTAAAGCAGTGAGATAGT
Organism: Wyeomyia smithii; assembly: GCF_029784165.1. NCBI lineage: Eukaryota > Metazoa > Arthropoda > Insecta > Diptera > Culicidae > Wyeomyia > Wyeomyia smithii. The sequence continues at coordinate 208,312,901 of NC_073695.1, read as the reverse complement.
TACACGCTATCAAAAAACGACAGATGTGCGTTTCATCTGTTTCGACCGATGATCAGGGATGCTGCATGTACAGAAATATCTGTGTTATACCGAATTTTAGATCCCAGGTTGCTAAGATGTGCACATAAAACTCGTCGTTTATTTTAAACTCTACCAGACATGCATTTCTCATCATTCTCCGTGTTGTTCTAGTAGGGTAAATTAACATATAGGTAGTGGATCCCTTCTCTATAGTAGACCACCCGCCAGAATAATTCATCTGGAAACATCTTGTCCAGCCAGTCTGCATCACAAACACAAATTAATAAAATAAAGAGGTTCACTATAGGTTAATTTATCCTGATCTTCTAGTTGTTTCGATCTGGTTCATTATAAAGTTATTATGAATCTTTAAAAAAAATTCTATTGAGTTTTTATTGATCTCTCGAAAGCGAAAAAAAAAAAATCCAGCATTTTATATGAATCATACGTACACATACAAAATAAATAATTGAAATCCTTGATCAATTTTAATATGAGGTAACTAACACGAGAAATGGAACCTAAATTCTTCGTACACAGTTATGAATAAATATTTTGCTGCGTGATAAATATGGTTAAATTTTTCAACATCAGACGAGCGGATGTTCTCAGTGACAGGTGCTGTGCTGGATTCAAGGAGAACCAATATGTCGCCTGGAACTCTGGGTTCATTAACATTCGTTCAAACGAACAATCGGTTCTATTCTAACTTCGGCCATCATCTCGAGAAACCACATATGACAATCAGTGCATAAAATGTGCGAGGTAACCAGGTATTTTGAAAAAAAAATAAAATAAAAAAGCCAGGACGGGTCGGGTACCGGCAATTTCGTGGTATTTTTCTTTCGGGTACGGGTCGGGTACGGGTAGTTGGAAAAAAATTTCGGGTTGGAGTCGGGTACGGGTATTTTAAACAAACCCGACTTTGGGTTCGGGTCGGGTACGGGTTTGAAAATTCTCGATAAGTCGGGTACGGGTCGGGTACGGGTAACAAATTTCCCATACCCGACCATCTCTAGTATTCAGCGAATACAACAAGGGATGGGTGATGCTGCAAATCTGCACACAAGCTCAAAAATTTGCGTTTTGCAGACAAATCTGCACAATTGGTATCCCTGGAGAGAGGCATTTGATGGTAAAAATAAAAATCTAGCGATACTGTAAGTATCGTTTAGAAAATATCGATACCGGTACTCATTTTTTGCGGAGAGTATCGATGCCAAAGTACTCGATACCTTGACCCCTGGTATCGATGCTAGCATCTCCCATGAATACAATTCACAACATTTCTGTAAAGATCTGCTGAATTGGAAAGATCTGGTGGCCTATAAAACCCGCTTGTTTTGGTCTACGAAACGTGACAGATGACGGAACAGAACCGCGTGTTTTGTAGGCGGCCATGATAAGTGAGATACCACGGTAGTCGCCCTTTTTGTGCATAAAGCAGATGACTCTCTTCATTCACTCGTCTAGTAGCTTTTCCTCCTCCTGAATCCCAGAAATGACCGAGTGCAGTGCGCTAGCCAGTACCTCTGTACCATACTTGAAGAGCTTGCTCGAAAGTCTAGCTTTGCCGGTACCGTTGTTGTTATTCAGTTTCCCAATCTCATAACGAACTTCATGAACATCGAGGGCTGGTATTCGTCTTAATGCTTCTCATACTCCTTGGTCCTGGGTTCGCTTTCCGCTTCAGTTTGCTTTACCACTATGTAGGTGTCCATCGAAGTGCTGCTTCCTCCTGTAGACCACCTTGCAGGCATCGTTCTCATCCGCGGCGTTGAACATGTCGGCTTGCGGTACCTAGCCCCTCTATTTACGCCTATCGCTGGCACGGAACGGCTGCTTGAAACCAAAATTTTCGAAATTGAGTGTTCAATGACAGAAATAGAGAACCGTTCATGCCCCTTCTTTGCATGCGTTATGCGGAATTTTCTCGGTAGAGAGCAATTCTATATGATAGCAGACTATTGCTGGAACCTTCAATGTGATTAACCAACCAAGTTTACACTTTTTATCCACTTTCACTATTTAATTCTATCACTTTTCACTTATCCTTTGCATATAGTGTAGGGAACGGCTTAAGCAGTGGCGCCTATTTTAATCAGTCGAAGAAAACAGGCCTCAAACTCCTGCATTTTTATCAATATCGACAATTTTAATGATGGAAACGAAAACTTTGATTGTCTAGCTGTCTTACGAATATAAGAAATACCGTTAATCACAAAGAAATCTGTGAACAATTGCAATTGAAACAAATCGACCTATATTGCAGCCATTTAGGAGCCACTTCGGGTGCTGAAAAAAAAACGCCTGCAAAACAGATGGAAACTGCTTAAAATAGGTTCGGGGTGATTGGAATAGTGTCCCTCGATTGGTAACTTTGATTGATGATTGTTAAAGTTTACTAACTTAGTTTTACAATTTGAAACCAAGTTCTGACAGAGAAAACGATAGCGAACAGTTTGATATACTACTGTTTGAGTTTTACCCAACACATTTTGTGTATTTCGTCTGAATACACAGCCGGTTCCTAAAGCTGCTTAGAATATGTTCCCTACCCTACGTATTTCAACACTTACTTAGTGCCTTCGTCAGTGCTTATTTGGACGAAACGAAACGAAAAATTTGGACAGTCCAAATAAGCACTGACGAAGGCACTAAGTAAGTGTTGAAATACGTATATGCAAGTGATAAGTGAAAAGTGATAGAATTAAATAGTGAAAGTGGATAAAAAGTGTAATGTGTAGTAACAAAAAAAAAAAATAACCTCAAACATTTAACTAATAATAATAATATTATTGTCGTACGCGGTTGTCTTCCTATGTTACACGCAAAAGTTGGATGGTGCGAAACCAGTACAAAATTGTGCGTTTTTAGCGCAATTGTTGATGTAATTCGGAACCAGTACAATGATTGCGTGTTGGTCATAACGCAATTAATGCTCTGGCGTTTCTCCAATGTATTTGGCAGCTCCAAACTACTACACCTAAACAGTTTCAACTGGTATCAAGCAGCATTGCAAAGCGAGCGAGAAGCAAAACAATTCTCCTCCTTTCTGCTTGAGGACGAGACATATGCTACGCTTTTCAAGTCTTTTGCACACACGCTTTCGAGATACTTTTTCTTCTTCATGCATTCATAGCAGCAAGCACGCACCGACAGTATGAGTGAGAGACTAACAACACTGGTATTAAGTATGTACAGCAGGGGTGTCTCGCTCATTTCGTGAAGCAACGAGATATCGCCTTGCGCGTCGCAATCCGAACCGAAAGAGAAGCGAAAGAGCAACTTGCAAATTGTGTGTGAAGTGCCTATAGTCTTGTCGCACATACATGGAAATTCTACGAGCGAGAGAAATTTCTCTCGTCGCTTGAGAAAAAAGCGCGTGCAGTCACTAATACACTCGACGTGAGAAATAAAGTGTCGGTATATGATACATATTCTGATTCCATTCCATGTCAATGTATTCGCAGTACAACTGTTGCGTTATTGGTTTCACACATTTATTGTGCGATTTCTGTGCAACATTTGTGCGAATCGGGAAGACACAATGATTGTATAAGACTTCAACTTTTGCGTGTAGGGACGGCGTACAACAGCGTCTGACCAGGATCGGGCGGCTGAAGCATGAAATGCGATGCCTCACCAGCTATATCCTAGGTGGTAGCTTTGTCGCGAGGCTAGGTAGTATACCGAATCCGAAGTACTACGAACAATCCAGATAATAATACGGAGCGGAATATATGGACCTAGGCGATCGACAAAGGGAAACGATTATTGGAAGCTCGGTACTTGGAATGTAAGGACTCTACTCGAACCGCGACACGCATTTGTCCTGGTTAGAGAGCTGTTAGGATTAAGCGCAAATTTTTCAATTACAGCCTAATCAATGTGTACGCACCAATTAATGATAAACCTGATGACGAGAAGGGCAGGAAAACTTCTTCCGTCCCGTAATTGGTAGAGAAGGTTTCCATACTCTACTACGAACGACAATGGTCTGAGGCTTATCAATTTCGCTGTAGCCAACGTCCAACGTATTGAAATGATGGACAACGAGGAAGATACGGTTGAACATCCAACGTTTATCAATTGGAGGAATACACGCAGAAAGTAGATGAGCAAATTGGAGGGGAATCTGAACGAACAGTGGAGATATATTCACAGTACAGAGGTCACATGTTTGCTACGGCTGTGACAGGCTAGAGCATAGAAAGATATTTAGCAGCTAGAGCCGTTGAAAAGAGACTCCATCGCCGGAAGAAACGTCAGCATCGAGAGCGTGCTCTTTCGGAGGCGAAGAGCTTCTTCTCCAAGCACGATGCGAGGAGCTTCTACAAAAAGAATAATAAAATCAGGAACCGAAACGTACACACTTATTTCCATCTTAGTTGTTCAGTAATTTTTATTACGGTCACGTTCAGTAAACTTGAAATTTTCCTGATAATTTCCTGAAAAATTACTGATGTCGGTCAATTTTTTTGCCGAAATACTGTTTAATAAAATTCACTTGACGAGTTCAGCAAAAAACATTTCTGACCCCTTCAGTAAACTAAAATATTTTTTGCACTTTTATATAGTTCAGTAAAAATTTAACGATCTATCAGCACTTATCCAGATGTTGCTGAAAAACCTCCAATTGTTTTACTGAACTTTTGGTTTTTTACTATACTGTTCGGTAATTTTTCTGCATCTGTCAAAACAGAATCGCACATCAGAAGTCCACCATTTTGAGATTTCCAGAAAAGTTTCGTGGCTGTGTTATTTAAAGTGCTCCACGAGCCATTTGGACAAAAAACAAAAATAAAAAACGGTATTGCGCTTTCAAATTTACCACCACAGCTGATTAATTCACTTGAAGCCTTTAATAAAAAGTCTTTATTCGCCATGATATAAAACGTTATTAGTTTCAATCGAATGGTCATGAAACATCAGTATAATGAACTAAACAATCCGAAATACCTGTGAATAATCAATCATCGGTTACAATAGCAACTATAGGAACAGTTACATTCATATTTTTCTATATTCTTTAAACCGGAAAAACCTTAAGTTGCATTTTGCGGAACGCTTGTAAATTTGTGACGAATCATCAGCTTTGTAAATGTCGAATCAGGCAGCAACTTTTGATGGCCGCTTTGTAAATTTTTGCTGAGCCATCTTCTTTATTTGACGTTTCAGCAACAATGAAAAAAACCGAACGCTCGTCAAGCAAATGAATTACCGAACAGATTACTAATGGCTTAGCTGTTGAAAACTCAGTAAAAAGTTTGCTGAGTTCGGTAAAAGAAACTAAGTGTGTAACTTGGTCAGAATTCGTGAAAAGGATCACTAAAATCGCGATGTCGATATTTTTTTCAAATAAATAATCAAAACATCAAGAGTTTCACTAGGGAAGTTGATTTTCCAATTTTTATTGAATTTGAGTAAGTTTTCAAGTTGTTATTGTCATTTGAAATTTAGGTCAAGATTTCTTTTCAAATAGACATATGTTTAAAAACATTGCATCGAATTTGATGAAATTTTTTAACAGCAGATGCATCCTAAGTTGTAGTTTGCGAAAATATATTTTTGGAGAATTTTTTTTTTCAACAGTGACTATTTAAAACAATATGTTGAAAAATTATGTTCTGGGACATTGAAGAATCTGTAAAAAAATCACAAGTATTTTTGACAAAATTCCGAAATTTTTCTGAAAATTTCGAGTTGGTATTTTTTGTTTAAAAGATGTGGGCTTTAAAAGTTGGTGCTGCAACGCATTTTTAAGCGAAAAACACCCCTAAACCCAGCTTTCTTCAGTTCTCATACCAAAAACGATCTTACCCCGCTGGTGCATTCTGTACGGTTGTCCCCTAACTAAATTATGCATTGTGTTTTTAGTAAACAAGCTGTGGAACCACCAACCATGGACGAGGTGATGCAAACAATTGAAGAGCTGTAGAACTGCAAGGCAACTGGGAAAGACGGTATTACCACCGAGTTTTTCAAAGTTGGGAGCGGACAGCTTTATCGTTCTCTTCGGGTCATTTATTTATTTATTTATTTAAAACCGTGTAGGAAATTCTCCCCGGCATCCTGTTCCATCGACTGAGGCCATTGGAGGAAACCTTTGTTGGCGAATACCAATGTGGTTTTCGAGGGGGACGCTCCATCACGATTCAAATGTTTACCCTGCGACAAATCCACGATAAGTTTCCCGAATTCCAATTGCAGACTCACCATCTGTTCATACACTTCAGGGCAGCGTACGATTCAGTTAAGAGAAAAGAGTTATAGCAGGTAATGCGCGAGCATGGTTTTCCAACAAAACTAATTAGAACATTCGTGCTACCCTTGATGGTTCCATTTCAAGGGTTAGGGTAGCCGGTGAGGTACGAACGATTTCGTGGTGTTAGATGGTTTGAAGAAGGGTGACCGGCTGTCAAACTTATTGTTCAACATCACATTGGAGGGTGCTATACGGAGGGCTGTACAGTGGGGAATCGCTGGCCATCAGCCAAAAAAATTTTTTTTCGTTAGCTGTTTCATAATATTTTTCCTTTATTGCTATAATATTCAAGTATATAAATCCAAAATTAAGGGGCAATATCATGAAATCTGAATTTTTTATGACTTTTCAAAGCTTGGCAAACTGACGTTTTTTATCTTTTTTTTAAAAAAAGTACATTACTTTGAAACGCTCTGTAACTTAAATGATGCTTGGATTTTTTTGACGTCAAAGGAAAAGTTGTTGTAAATATTGTGCAAAACAAACCCCTTTCATTAGATATTGTAAAACTTGGTCATAGTTGGCCTGACACTAAAAAAAATAAGTGTGAAAAAAGCGATAGCAGATTTTTTTTATTGTTTTTGAAGTTGAAATTTCATCCAGGATTAATTTTATTCATAATTATGATACTCCATTACTGAAAATTTATGATATCGCACTCAAGGATAAAATATAAATTTGGGCAAAAATCACACAATTTATCAATGAAAAGTTATAAAATAAGTGTTAGAAAAGAAAACAGTAAACAAATCTTAATGAAATTTTAATTATGTCAAACTTTATCACATTCTGCAAATCTAAAAAAATATTAAAAACATTCAGCCCTTTTCAATGTATGATCATGACATTCGCTGAACACATTGAGGTGTCAAATACTAGCAGCAAATTCATACCATCAAACTCCGACTTACAATAGCCCGTTTGCAGATTGCTTTTACTTCGCACTCGTTTGCATACAAAAGTAAAGCACACATTTTACTGTATGACAAAAAAAAACAAATAACGTTCGTCGCCCTCCGCATCTCTTCGTATTCATTTACAACGTTTATATATATTTAGGCAAAACTTGTTTAGTTCGAGGGGTCGTCCATAAATTACGTTTTTTAAATGGGAAGAAAGCCCGGTGGCATTACTTGTGGTCAATGATCATATAATTCTATAAAAAAAGTGCAAAAAATATTAAAAATTGGATTTCGTGCTTTATGGATGGCCCAAACAAAAAATGGATGCCAAATTCGTGTTCAGCGCCCAAAAGTTATGTAAATAGGGGAAAACCGTACAAGACGCACCAGTTAGGTAAAATGGCCCATGCTATTAATTATTAAAAAGTGTACCATAATGACTAAAATATCTAAAAAACTGTGCAATTGGCTATGGCTCTGTCCAACATGTAATAATGAATTTTATATAAGCTTTTATGATAAACCCCCGACCCTTTACACTTTTGGAATTTATAATACTATGAGTATTTCAATTTATTTTACAAACTTTCGTCAACTTTTACCTAAAAACGATCAAAATTAAAATTGGGGCAAAATGCACTAAGAAGCGCTTGCCCGAGATTGCTTGGCCGTTCCATTGCGTTTGATTTTACTGCTAAGACTTCAATCACTTCTCACTTCGCGTGCTGATTTCTGCTAGTGGCATGTTAGCCTTCTGCTTTGGAGCATATTGGCCTATGTTGTGGTGCGTTTTGGTCACGGGTTTGTTTGATGGCGATGGTGATTTTTACCAAAAAAAGATATTGAAATCGAATATTTTAGAATTTACTTCGTCATAAACATGCATTAGATAGACCCTACAATCATCCTACACGTTCAATGTCGCATAAAAATGATTGGAAGCGCTGTAAATCGCGAAAATGTTTAACTGGTGCGTTGTGTACAATCCTCCCCTACCAAGTTTTTGTCGCATTTTTCGACACTTTTTTTGCTTGGCCAGCCTTTGTATGAAGTTGCCCCATTGTGGGCTGGCGTACAGAGAAGCGGCACCATCATGACGAAGTCTCACATGCTTTTAGATTTTGCGGACGATATTGACATCATTGGTATTAACCGTAGAGCGGTGGAAGAGGCTTTTGGACCTCTCAAGAGGGAAGCTGCGAGAATTGGGCTTGTCATTAACTCAGCCAAACGAAGTACATGGTGGCTGGTAGAGAGTGTGTTAGACCGTCGGATATTGGTGCTGCGGTGGTGATAGATAGGAAATTATTTAAAGTAGTCGACGAAGTTATTTACCTGGGTACATTGGTGACGTGCGACAATGAGGTTAGCCGTGAGATGAAGAGGTGGATAACGGCCGCAAACAGGGCTTACTACGGATTGCGTAACCAGCGGAGGCAGCCTGCAAACCCGTACGAAACTAGCACTCTATAAGACCCTGATTCTCCCGGTAGCTCTCTATTGCCATGCAGCATTGACACTGAAAGAGGCTGGGCATGTAACTAGAATGCCGGAGGAATGATCAACAAAAACTATGGTGCTTATCACGGGAGTCACTTCACAGTGAAATCAGAGTGGAGTGAATAAAGTCCGACCATTTTGAACGGTGAAATGATTCCACGAAGATGGGATAAGTCTTGAAAATTGATTGATTTGTGATCTGACGAAAAATGCTGGATTTGTTTTTCAGTAACGAAAGGAATCGGATTTTGATCTGTGCCTCTAAGCGGTCAAAGTTTCATCTTTTTGACCGATGAAAAAAATGCACAGCAGCTCATGAAATTTTCGATACCGAAAAAAAATTGTTTTGATGGTCAAATGTCTTAAAAATGCAGAAAACGTCAGATCTGGTGTTATCTAAATAGACGGAGAAAATCGACTTTCTGGGACTTAGAAATTTTTGAGCTGGGAAACATTCTCATTTCACTAGTCCTATTCTCAATTGCACTCCACTGTCAATCTCACTTCGAGGAGGAAATTTTTGTCACATCACTTGAGGTGGAATCGGGAATAGGTCTCAATACTACAAGGTATACAGCCCTAGGGGTTGTAGGAAATGGAGACGTAGGACTAAATAAATATATTATATGCTGCGATAAACTATTCATAGGCAACACTACCGTTTATCTTTGGTGCGCCCTGATCGTTATTGTAAAAATGATTATTGAGAAATAGATGAACATTTCACACTAGTAGTAGTTGTGAAAATTCTCATAACTCTTATCTGCAAACATTTATAGTTCTGAAAAGAACTGCTTCCATAATCTTCAGCTCGAAATGTGTGCTACAGAACGCTGATGATCGCACCACCACCAGTAGCATTGAATATTTTGTTGGTCGCGCATAAAATTTGCTCTCCGCCAGCAAAATATCCTGCAGCGTACGATGGTAACTGTTGCTGCCGTATGCAAAATAAAGGTAACATGCTCCGCAGTGCCTGGAAGTAGACTGTGAAGCTGAATTTCAAACTGAAGCTGAATTTTCTACACGCAGTCTTTTGTATCGAGTTCAGAGTAGATTTTTGCCATTAGGGCGTGGCCACGCAGCTAAGAGAAAGACAAACAAACCAAAACACTTTGTTGAGTCAAAATATGTAGGCAGTGGAATTTATTTCGTACATGTTATTGTTATCTGTGCTCGGGAAGCAAGCCAATAACGAGGGAAATGTATGGGAAAGCTTGACCTTACAACTTTTCACCTTTTCTCACCATTAAGCAGTAAAGCAACAATGTTAAACATTATATCAAACAATTGTTACACATTTTATCTATCCACCGACATATAAATGACTAAGATGCAGTCGTTCGCTTGCTATAATCGTTTGAAATCTAACGCAACATTTGCCAGTTTCATTTTCAATTTCACAAAATGTAATCTAATATAAAAAACAAAGACGTAGTCCTACGTCAAATAGTAAGGTGAGCGTGAAAGTGAAATGACTCCTGTAATAAGCACCATAATGTATAAATAATCATTCGACACCTCTAATAAATCACTGAAGAGTTTGAGTTAATGGTTCTGAGACTATTATTTGATTTATTTAGCAGCGAATTCCTTCGATTGTTACCAATATAGGCAACAGATTGTAAAGCAGCAAAAAAGTATTTTAATATTTTCACATGAATGAAAGCTTAAGTTCCACTTACGAATTACATCCGTTTACGCATCGGCTGCACTGCCCCTGTTTACATAGTTGACGTAACAACAAACACCATCATTGCGAGGAAAACGCGTTTTTGTTATTTTAACCCTAATCATTATATTGAGATACAATTTCAACGGAATATTCTGTCAATTTTATGAAGATTGATGTTTAAATAGAGGCCCCATGGATTAAACGAGTCTGCCGTGGTAATTGTTCCAGAAAAACCGCTACGCCAGTTTATGTGAATAAACATGCATTTTTCCCGCATATTGTTCGCATAATTTGACGTAAAAACTAAACTACTTCCCACTCTGCCTCGCAGTTGATTCAGTTTTATCAATCGTGTTTCGGTCAAACGTCAGTTATTGTTCATCGGCAGTTTCAATTAGACAAAAACGCACAAACACACATACAAACACACACACATACACACAAAAAAACACATGCATAAAGACTTACATTTACGCTAAGGTGGGTAATACTGCAAAACACTTAAATGGCTGGAATTCTGGACGGACTAACCAGGAAACTATAATCGGCAACTGGCACCTTTTGTTGCCTCGAAATTTTGGTACAGAAGCGGCTAATTGAATTTTCTGTTTTACCAAATGCTGCTGCTAGCGGAAAAAAACCTTGCAAAAATGCATGTTTGTGTTGGTGTTAATATTACGACAGCGGCCGGTGCAGCTTTCAAGAAACATTTGTCTCTACCATTCCATCATCTATGTAGCCCCGCCTTCTTTCTAATTATCTGACGAAGCCTTGGTATAAAACGTATCGTTCGAACATTTCACCCCATCAGTTTCACTACTAAACCGTACCGGATACATACGGACGCTCGGTGTTAGCAGCTAAAAGGAGGAAAAACAAAATAGTAACGGTCATCTCGTGCCGGTTTGACCCGTGATGCTGGTGGCTACTGCAAAATACTAAAATGGCTGGAATTCTGGACGGAAACCAGTAAACAAGAAATCGGCAACTGGCACCTTTTGGTGCCTCGCAGTTTTATAATAGAAGCGGTTAGTTGAATTTTATGTTTTACAATTGCTGCTGTTAGCGGAAAAAAACCTTCCAAAAATGCATGTTTATGTTGATGTTAATTTCACGACAGCGCTAGGTGTTAGCAGCTGAAAGGAGGAAAGACAAAATAGTACCGGTCATCTCGTGCCGGTTTCACCCGTTATGCTGGTGGCCTTAGTAGTAAATGGCTACTGCAAAACACTTAAATGGCTGGAATTCTGGACGGACTAACCAGGAAACTATAATCAGCAACTGGCACCTTTTGGTGCCTCGAAATTTTGGTACAGAAGCGGCTAATTGAATTTTCTGTTTTACCAAATGCTGCTGCTAGCGGAAAAAACCTTGCAAAAATGCACGTTTGTGTTGGTGTTAATATTACGACAGCGGCCGGCGCAGCTTTCAAGAAACATTTGTCTCTACCATTCCATCATCTATGTAGCCCCGCCTTCTTTCTAATTATCTGACGAAGCCTTGGTATAAAACGTATCGTTCGAACATTTCACCCCATCAGTTTCACTACTAAACCGTACCGGATACATACTGACGCTCGGTGTTAGCAGCTAAAAGGAGGAAAAACGAAATAGTAACGGTCATCTCGTGCCGGTTTGACCATGGCTGGAATTCTGGTTTGAAAATGGCTGGAATTCTGGACGGAAACCAGTAAACAAGAAATCGGCAACTGGCACCTTTTGGTGCCTCGCAGTTTTATAATAGAAGCGGTTAGTTGAATTTTATGTTTTACAATTGCTGCGAAAAAAAACCTTGCTAAAATGCATGTTTATGTTTATGTTAATTTCACGATAGCGCTAGGTGTTAGCAGCTGAAAGGATGGAAGACAAAATAGTACCGGTCATCTCGTGCCGGTTTCACCCGTTATGCTGGTGGCTTTAGTAGTAAATGGCTACTGCAAAACACTTAAATGGCTGGAATTCTGGACGGACTAACCAGGAAACTTTAATCGGCAACTGGCACCTTTTGGTGCCTTGAAATTTTGTTACAGAAGCGGCTAATTGAATTTTCTGTTTTACCAAATGCTGCTGCAAGCGGAAAAAACCTTGCATAAATGCATGTTTGTGTTGGTGTTAACATTAAAAAAAGCGGCCAGCGCAGCTTTCAAGAAAAATTTTTCCTTACCATTCCATCACCTATGTAGCCCCTCCTTCTTTTTATTTATCTGACGAAGCCTTGGTATAAAACTTACCGTTCGAACATTTCACCCCATCATTTTGATTCCAAAACCGCACCAGTGACATACGGACGATACGGAATTTTGTTATAAAGGTTTACAGCTATAGTAATTTGCTAGCAGTTTCGTCTAGTGCTAAAACGAACATATTGAGAATCTTCGCAATGTCTCGACACATGAACATGATCTATAAGCGCAATTCTCGGAAGCGTGCGAAGGATCGGCAGAAGACGATTTCTCCGAAGGTACGAAGAACGATTGCTGGGCAAGAACGAGATCAAGACGACATGCTAGAGGTTAAAGGTAATACGCTTTCAACTGATTGGGACGCTGGAGAAGGACCTTCGAGTCGAGGTAGGAAATTCAATTCAGTTTATAATGAGGTCAGCAAGTTTTCACAACTGCATATACTTGTCGCTGTTATAACATGTTTTCAAGCATATAAATTTGATAATATCTATATTATACTCGGTTTTTGTACCTCTTATTCACAGTAAGGCAGTAATGTATAGCTCTACTTACGGCTGTACATTGGCCTACCCGATCAAAGGATTATAACAAACGGGTAACACAAACATATCTGAACTTGATAGAAATAACAAAGCCTGTAATGTTTTTGATATGCCAGAATGGTAAAAAGTACAAAATTATATCAAATTCTGTTACCATACACTTGAATGTTCAAAAGTGTGTTTTTCTAAAGCATATTTAAAACAAAACTTGTTATTCAATCAAGAAAATATTGTACATTCTAACTAATTCTGATCTTTTTCTGCCGAAAATCTACAAAACTTGCTATAATTTATTATAATCAGTAAATGATTTTGATAGAAATTTTGATATTTTAACTATTAACGAGACCAAATTTAGAACACAAGTTGATGCGAAAAGTGCGTTACAATATATCAAGATTTGTTATAATCCTGATATTTTTGACTGATCGGGTACGGCCGGGCGAATCGGTTCGCGCCGCTTTTCGCGGCTACTATGACAGAGGCCTAACTAAATTATAGAGTTACTATAAAGTGTATTATGCCATCCATTGTTCATAAACTTTACTGATAATAACCCACAACTCAAAAATTATAATTTTGAGGAAAACGCGTTATATAAGAATACGGTAGTCAACGTCATGCGGTCGTGTCTTGAATACCACCTACTCCTACTTTTTTTTGGTTCAGTTTAAGCCCCCAGACAATGCTGAACCTGCCGGATATGGATTACTCGTGCCTTTGATTGGTGCATTGCATATGCATGTACATAAATTTGTATGAAAATTAGTATAGGAAAACTTTTTCGCATGTTTCTTCCTAAAGGGCTATCGATCAATCCACTTCCGGTAGTGTAAGGATTGTTTGGGGCCCCAAATAGAACCATTAAAACGTTCTGGCAAATCGATTGAGTTTACCCACCGTAATATACACACACGTTTTGATTATTTCATCTGATGCGGATATCCACTAATAGGGGGAAAGGACACGGTGACTTTAGACCTTCCTGAGGCTGAGTGTTTGTAAAAATATTTAATGTACAATACAAGACTTCAATCCCCTTTTTCCCTTTGCATGGAATATTTGTCGAATTGAACGACTTAACCTAGGCAAACAGACAGTAATTAGACAGTTGAATAAAACGACTTAACATAGACAATTGCATCTTGTATGGAGTGACGCCAGTTTTTGCAACCAATTGGCAGTTACGCCAAAACGTTTTTCCAATATTTCTCAAAAGATTCAGAACAAAATAGTTTTCTTTTCGTTTGTAGTGTATGTATCTTAGGGAAAGGAAGCTGAATCAATGAAAAAGTGCATTTTTGTCATTTTGGCTCTTACGTCAACTAACAGGGGCAGTGCAGTAGGGTATGTTTTATCTATCATTTCGACGTTTGACGTTTCACGGTGGCATCTTTTCACATATTCCAAAACACGGTTGATTAGTGTTTTCTAGTTCAACTTTAGGGGTGTCGGTCTTACTCTCATTGCCGGGCTTACCCCCGGTACCACTACGAAGTACGAAGAATCCATCCTTATGAGCGAGCTGGTAGCCGGAAAGTTACAGAGTCCGCTTTGACGAGCAGATGGTCGTGAGTTCTAATCTTAATAGAACTACGCTCAGTTCGAATCCGTTTGCTTTCTCACGATGGGGTAGAAAACAATTGTAAGGTTTCTGATACGGGTTACTCTCGTACCGATAGAATCACGATATAATATGTGTTTCGTTTAGTTTATTGCACTACCAAAAAATGTTCTTTCTGTGATCTTTATGGAGATGCCGAAATTGACACAGTCTCCAGTCAGCAAAGGTCACACTAACGACCCGTTTCTCTTTTTTACTGATTGACGTGGCTGGCATGAAAAGTATTGAGTCACTGAAGCTTGCAGATTGAGAATGGTCAGTCACTCCCAACTCCCAACCCCAATCAGTTGATTCACGGTGCAATGTTACTGATTCTGATAAATCACGTCTGATAAATCACGGAGTAGTAACCATAGATATGTGCAATTTGTCCAAACTAAACTGAATTAAGTACGGAGGATTCACCCTCATGGACGACGAAATGTACGTGACTATGGATTAGCTACTGGGCAACACTGCCATTTGCTATTAATCGTTGGTGCTTTGACATTTGTTCGCACGTGCAAGCAACACTAGAAAAACGTGGTACCCGTGGCAACACTTTGATTTTCGGGTTTGTTTGTCAAGTTACTGTTTTTAAGTAACACTAGCATATTGCATGTAACAACGGTTGGATTTCAAATTACAGGCGAATAAAACAGCTGTGTGCTAAAAGGTTAACTTTGAAGATTAAAGAAGAGTGGAAAGGTAACTCGGGATGCGACAAAGTTGACGAGATGGTGAAACAAGATGGCCGCTCAGGTTAGTTAACAGAGTGTCCAAAATATGTTGAGTGATACCTTTTCGAAGAAGAGTACGATGAAAATTGCACCATGTCAACATTTGAGCCCGAAATATCAAAAATTGGTTGATTAATTCTTTCGACGTGGTACACGATTTTACCAGAGAGATGACAAAAGGTAACGAAAAACAATAGTCAATACTACCTAACTCATTAAACGTTGTAAAAAACGCAACAAGGTTCAATTGGTTTGAATAACCTCGGTGCAACGAGTTCTTTTCTCATATTTTACTCTGCTTCATTTGTTTCGGAAAAGATAGTAACAGTTTTAGATAACTTTTCAAATTTATTTGCTTCTGCCACTAACTCTCCATTGTCACATCGAACTCGCTCACTTTTGTGCTGACGCTTGCATACACTAGGGCCTCGAAAAGGTTGGAAGTTTTCCTTGTTTTGTTTTGTTCGTTGCCTAATTGTAATTCCTACGCAGAACGTTCGAGACGAATTTCACGCTTGTTTTAGGCTAGGATAATTCCATTTTCTGACTGTTTCAGTCATCTATTTTTTGTTTGCATGGTTTTATTTTTGATTGTTCTATCGAATATGTTTTTTTAAGAGGAAAGAGAACTGTACTGGAACAGTAGCACGGATACGGGAACTAGGCAAAGATAGTGTTACAATACATCTACGTACAACATACACATGTAAAATTACACAGATCAAAAAGACTATTTGTTTTTTTTTTTCGGTGGAAAAATGCCATTCCGTTGGCAACAGAGTTTAGCGGCTTTCTTCTGCTTGTCTACGCTATGTGCAGGTATGCAGAGTAGCAGCATAATGTGTTACAACTTTGTATCAAGTGGCTGCATTAAATGTAACACAGACTAAGTGAGACCTTCGATCGTACAGCGGGAAGTGGGTGCGTGAGAGAGAGAAGCTGGGTTTTTTTTCGCCTGTTTTTACAGACTGATGAAAGGATACAAACGCTTCTGCTATCTCACTTTTTTAAACTCATTTATTTTTTTCTTTACAATCTAACAACTCTACAATCTACTACTGAACAAACTAAACAGGTAAAATAATAAAACAAGAACTTGTTCCTTCATATAAGTGGATCGGATATCATTCCTAGTAGGTATAGTAACGAATGTTTCATTTTTTTTGGTGGTCAAGTTGTCTTTTTTCGGGGTACTTAAGCTTTCGAGTTTGTTCTCTCTCTCTCTCTCTCTTTTCATCTCTCACTCTGAACAAACTAGATATCCTACTTCTTCTATGTTTTTTTTTTAGCTTGCAGCTTACGCGGTTTAAGTAATCGGTTACGGCTACTAGAAATACATTAGTATAATACACTACACGTTTACGCGGAAGGGATTTTCGTACCTAATTAAGTATGTTTGAATTTGCTGTTTTTTGCCATAAAATTTACACTCTACATATATCCAAGACGGGACCGCGCAGAACGAAGTGTTACCGTCCTGGCGGAAGATTTTGTTTTTTTTTCGCCAACAGTGTTGAGGATGGTGTCGTTTGGCGAACGTCATTCAATTACATAACTTTTAATTTATTAAATATTAAATCACTATATGTACACGAAAAATAGATATTCTGAACATATATTTATATGTATGTATATGAACAAGTTTTATCACCTAGAAGCAAATATTTATACTATGAACAAAGGAATAACGTCAGGAAGAGGGGTTCAAGGGGGAAGTATTGGGTGGATCAAAATTTACAACTATGCTTTGCTACACACTATAAATGGAAAAAAGCTGCACAATAATTGCATTTGTGGTTTCGCATTTTTGTTTCAATTTTGTTTTTTTTCGCTTATTTGGAACAACTAAGAAGTAAATATAATATTTCCTACTGGTTCTGGGGGAGACCGTTTTCGGCTCCACGTGTTTGTTTTTATTTCTCGTTTTAAGGGGACTCCCTCCATCTAGAGGGGGGTCTGTTTCTCCAATGCAGCGCAAGTACCGATGATTGGACGTTAAGATATTAATCATAGGTGAAATAGCCTAGGTGGAAGTAAGATCGACACGACAGGGTCGGTTGAGTACATTAGTTATTTTTTAGGGTAGGCTTTTGACAACTTCCGGTAATTTGGAATATACGCACCGCGATTAAGTAATCAATTTGTAGTTTTTGTTTGGAACACTGCAAAAAAACGGGTTTGACACTTAACCAAATCTCTGCTTAAACAAATAAGCTTTTGCTGATAAGGGTAAAAGGATACGGGTTAAAAAACATCTACCTACAGCGAACGGAATGATTGTGAGATTTTGTGGTTCTCTGGTTGATTTGTGTTAATTTATTTTACTTTTTTTCAGTTAGGTGTCAATTTTTTATTATATGAATTACTTTAATATGTCGTTAATGGTTTTCTCTCTTTTTGTGCTTCACTACAATTGTAATTTGTACCATTGGTTTACTATATATTTTAAAGTATCGCTTGTTTATTCACATGTTTTGTTGCTTTTATTCGTTAGTTGTATTATTATACTTAGACTTTATGAGGATTAGTCATCACGATGTCTCAATTTTGCGGTCTACCTTTCAAACTAATTGAATGTAGTACGTCGTAAGTGAGTTCGTTCGCGTGTCAGCTTCAGTATGATTAAGTGGTTTGAGTATAAATCTGACATACTGCCGGTAGCACGAATCGTGTCGGGAAGAACAGCATCGCGGGTCTAGTGATACGACTGGTTGTGTTCACGCAGAAGAAGAAAAACAAGTTTTAATGTAAGCCAATTAAGTAGAACTTGATTAAAAGAATCTTATCCTTCTTTTACAAATACATAGACATAACAATAACGCACGCTTAGCCTTGGGGCTAATAGCGGTCTCGATCAACTAGATTATAGTTGAGAGAATTCGTTATCGATATTGTTTTTAGCACATTTTGCATGTGTAGGGTACTTATCCTACACGATACACCGTGCCCCATGCTGAGTCGAGAAAATTTCCAGCTCGAAAAGTTCCTTGACTCGATCGGGAATCGAACCCGATATCACAAGGGGGAGAGTGGGAGAGCTAGCCGACCGACATCGCTAACCACAGAGCCACGGGGACCACATACATAGTACATAGTTACAGCGAATTCGTTTATCAACCCGGCCTAGGGTTAACCTGAACCCGCTTGCACTGAAGTCCGCTTTCATTTTCAAACTCCTTGGTATATTATTCATTCAGGGAACATGGACGATAATATTGCAACTGTAATGATGAAATGGTAGAAAAAAGAATGAAATCATGTTTTCATGAAAAATTGTGTTACGCAAGCTTTTAGCATTTAGAATATTTTAAATATGATTCAAATAAAATTTAAATATCGTATGATTTATTTGTGGTGTATTTGTGAAAACATCAATAACCTTCCACAAATGAAATAAATTTTTAGAAAAATCCATGTATATTAAAATAAAAAAATAAAAAACTGAATTAACATGTTTAAAATGCCATACAAAACTTAGTGATGAGTATTGAAATAGAGGAGGCGGTGAAAGAGTTCAGAGAAATTGAAATGGAACAGAAGTTGTTCAATATTTGTACACACATTTAGCAAAATCGGATCTATAGTTGGTTTTTAAAGGTTATATAAAGTAGTGTTTTCGATAGTCAGCTAATTTTACAATAAACAAAAAACAGGTAACGCTCGATTGTTAACAAGGTGTCAATTAGTCGATTTTCGATCAAATCGAAAAATGCTTGCGTGCAACATTGAGTGCAACACCAGGGGAACTGTCATAAACAATTCGATAGAGCTGAATTAAATTATGACTGTGATAGTAATTGAATTTTTGTGTTCTATAGTGCAACACGGTTATTAAAAAAGTACAGATAAAGTATCGCGAATCAGCAGCAAATTTGTGACGAATTATTAGAACACAAATTATAACCAGCGCTTAGTTAGCTTACTCGAATAATTGACAAATCTTGACGTACCGGTAAAAAGTGAAAAGTTCCCTAATATACGAATTCGCTAATAATCAGTCGTATCAGAGACCGTTCTGTTGTTTCCGTCCACAGTGCCGTCTCAGTTTAAATGCGACTACATTTCCGCCCCACTGCGCGCGCAGCTTTTCTGTCGTTTTCTCGTGCAGAATCGCTGAATCAGCGATCGCAGTAGGCTGCCCATGCAAGCTACCTACTAAAACATAACCTTGCTCTATTGCCATTGCTGCACGTGTCATTTGTTTACTTGTTTGTTGGTGTGGATGAAACTGAAATAAATTAATTAGATCAAACGTAGGCTTAACCTAAGTGTGCTGTTCGTAGAGTGTTTTTTTCTTAAATGGTTGTATGTGTGTTTGTGTGTGTGCTTTTCTGGAGGGTTCTGGTAGATATTTGTGTTCTACGTGACTTGTATCGGTTTCTATTGGTAATCTGAGTGAGGTGGTTGGTTCTGTGTATCACCATAGGTTCTAACAACAATAAGTTACTGCTCTTTTCACAATAAAAGACTTAATCTTAGATATTGCTTTTTGCTTGTTTTCGTGTGCTTGTAAGATGTTTTAAATTAACAAATGGTGCAATTTTTGTTTTGTTTTACAACAAAATATTATTAAACGAAGCAAAAAAAAATAATATTAACAAACAGTTAAACGCTTTTTGCGCTTTGGAAATGCCATCACCATCAATCACTCACGCGTAGACTATTGTGTGGTAAATAATCTCTTTCGGTGAGAAAAAAATCCTCAAAGGGGGGAAAGAGTGTCTTCTAGCTTGCGGATATCTTTGTTCTAGGGGGATGAATATTGGAGTGGTTTCTGCTGTCTAGTAGTATGTATGCGTATACTCGAGTATCCAAAAAACGAACAGTGATGGCGTCTGTTACAGAGGTTAGGTCACAGTTTTGTTTGTTTCGCGTAATAAATTCGAAGCTTACTCGTGGATGCTGCACAGTTTTTCGCCGTGACATTCCACGGCTAGCACTCCAGCGTGAATTCACGGTTTGTATTCTATCACAATTTCCAACTTCATATATCTTACAAACGGGTGGTGTACATCTCCAACCGATAGCAGTAATAGTAATCCAAATCCAGCATCAGCTGGTATCATTCGTGGAGGTTCTTACTAAGTAGTAAATTGTTATGATGCCCGGACAGATGTCGCACCAGCTCCTGCAGCGTCTCAAAGTACAGCGTACAGAAGCAGCAGGTGTACCGGCCGCCTGCCTCCGGTGCGTTGATGATGTTCCGATGCACCGAACAGAGATGCTTCAGCAGATGGGCTTTCTGTTTGAACATTGCCACACAGAGTCGACATGCGAACGGTTTCTCTCCGGTGTGAACGCGCAGGTGGGTTTTCAAATTCCAACTCATACCGAAAGTTTTCCCACAATATTCGCAGCGGTATTCCCGCACAGCAGTGTTTCCGCTCATATTGCCGCCACCGGCGACTCCTCCGGATCCATTACCGCCACCTGCCCCAGCACCTCCTCCACAACCGCTGTTTCCAGACCGAGCATTCAGCTCTGCCTGACTGTTCTCGAAGTTCTTCATTTGCTGGATCAGCTCTGCCGGACTTGTTTCCGCATTTGGTCCGCCATGGACGTACTGCAGCCCTAAGAGATCACCGGGGCCTCCCGGTAGACCAGCAAGCGCAGCCGTAGGCCACGGATACACGAAAGGAGCTACCGCCAATTTGTTATCGGTGCTCGGAGGACGTATCCGGTTGTTGTTGTTATTGTTGTTGCTGACATGGTTGCCGCCGGCAAGACTAATGTCGCCGGACCGTTGGGAGTTCGGGGAACCTGGCCGGACGTCTGGAAGAGCAACGTAATATGTAATGGCATGTAAATCAAACAAACCGTATACTAACCAGGCAGGTACGTGGGCGGAGCGGGCAGGAAACACTTCCGTGTCCTCAAGTCATCCAAGCCGAGATAGCTCGGTACGAAGGGCGGATTCTGGGCGGGCGAATTGTGGAAACCTGGCCGACGTTTTCGCCACGTGGTAGTGGGCCGTCGTGTCACCACATAATTGTCCGGTGTTTCCGTGTCGGGAGTTTCGGCGTCCGGTATTTCGGCATCCGGGTGCATGTAGTACGCTTTTCGCTTACTGCGAAACGGGTCAAGGTATCGGGGCGGTAGTAGATTCTGAAATCAGAATTAAAGAGATCGTAGTTAGAGCAGTTATCAACTAAACACACAACACCAAACTTACTTTGGTCGGAGCGTTTCCTATCGTTTCCACGTCAATGTTTGCGTCATCCGAATCGGCGTCCTGGGTCTTCACGATCGACAAGTTGACCGGATCTGAAGAGCTTCTTCGTCGATTCACTGCCGAGTCGGCCCTCCGTTCCCGTCGTTCCGCACTGTCCGCATCCTCGCCTTCACGATCTTCAACATCCAGCTCGTAATCCTCGTCGTCCTCCGGGTCTCGTTCGCCACTCCCACTTCGACGACAGCTGCCAGCGCATCCGCCGGTACTGCCTCCGCTCAAATTTGTCAGCGTTGGCCGATCGGCGCTTTCCTCGGTCGTCGAACCAGCTCTAGCCTCTCGTCGCTCACCCCCGCCTGGTTCACTTCTTTCATTCCCACTCCCACCTCCCGCGTCATCGTCCCCGTCATGTCTGCTGATCTGATGGTGCTGCAGGTTGTTGTTGCTCTTGATGATTGCCTCGTCCACCTCATCCAGAAACTCGTTGTCATCGCGGTCGCCGTCTTCGGAGCTACCCGAATTGCGTTCGCTTTTGACACTGACCTTCGGATTAGTGCTGTCACCGGACAGCGAATCCTGGCTCCGGGAACGCCGCCGAGAGTGATGGCTGGACACGATCCCTTCGTTGCGATTGATGTCCACGAGCGGTTCGCACTTTCGTGAATCTAAATCAAAATAAAATAGAAGAATGAAACAAATCTGTGGGCACTTCAACGGGAGAAATTTACCATTGTCGTTGGAGCCGTCACTTTTCTTCCATATACTGGCCTTGATTTGCAACAGCGCTAGCAGACCTTGGAGGTGGTGATACTCGTCAACGGACCGCACATACACCTGGCCGGAATAGAGAAAGTCTAGCAGCAGCCGAAAGTAGTACACTTGAACACCCGGGAAGTATACTGTCGTGATACCATCCAGAACGGGCGTTTCCTCCAGGATCATTCTGCGAAGGAAAAGAGACAAATTAGAAGGTTTCTGAGGGTAAACAGTCAGTCATCACGCGTACCGGATGAGTGGACTGGCCGCTGCCAGTACCAGCTTGTGGGCACGAAACGTTTGATTGCCATCGCAGATGAGCAGGAGGTCTGTTGCATGCTCGCCCCGGAATGCTGCACCAATTTCCTGGAGTATGCACTCGCCGTGTTTGTGATAATGCAGCGTCAGCATCGTAACTGGAAGAGAGAGAAAAGAGGTGAGGATAGATCCGACGGTGAAATGGAACCAGGAAATGCAATAGTTTCGAGGATGTGTAGTTGGTAGATTTTGCGGTTCCAATTAGGGAGTTGTGACCTGTTGCGACGGTAAAACAACTAGCGTCTACACATTTTTATGTGAAAGTTGTGAAACATTCGCCGTACCTATTGAGAGTCAATTTTCAGATTGCATAGGCTCAATTTATTTGGAGATTCCATTGCTTCCTATGAATTCGACTATAGAAACTTTGCGCTTTGAGTAAATAAAGGAAGAAGAGTACAAAGCATAATGACTAACGAATAACTTCAAAATTCAGCGTAAAAGTTCAAACCATTTTCAAAAATTATCTCTGCAATTTTATTGATCTTTAGAAAATTATCAAATTAATAGTGGTTGTTAGTTTATGCTACACAAAAAAATCTACGCAATATTTTGCACACACTTGCATGATAAAATTTTTCAACGGTAATAGGTTAATGAAGAATTCTCTCAATTTATTTTATGTTCCAGAAATGTTCATAAACTATATTTATTCTATGATGGCAATGAGATTTTTAGAAATACTATATTTCGAACGTCTCTCAAATTACAGACAGGACTGATATTTTTCAGTCTTTTTGTATGAAAGTGAAAAATAGCCACCATAACCGTTAGTGTTACCATGGTAAGGAAATATTTCACTATCATGCAAAGTTCACTCTCTCTGCCTTCGTCTTTTCATTGTTAGTGTAGAGAAGTCAAACCATCCATCAGTCGCAGTGAAACGTGTTAGTTTGATTTACACAGCTTAAAACTTTCTGAAAATTTATTACTCAGAGATTTGTTGTGTGACCTGTAATTTTCTAAATTCTTTTTGGTGAATTGTATTGCGTGACCGTGAACGACGCGCGTGAAATATTTCGTCAGAGTTTGACAGCTCTTTTCAAGGATGAAAATCTAGTGTACCTATCTGCGAGGGTACTGTGTTCATCATAAGTGAAAACTGAAAACATCGGTTGTAATTTTCCGAAAATTTTGCAAGGGAAAATGATTTTCATCAGTACATATATATGTATATATACAAAGACATTAGAAAAGAAATATATTGTATAGATTTTGCTTTTGCAATGCTTTCTGCACTTTATTACGAAACAAGTTTAGTGCACAGCAAGAAAATGTACACTCAATTTAATATTTCAAACCACGAAAAATCGAAACAAAAGGTAATAAATTTACATTAATTCTGGTGCAAAAAATATGAATAAACAGAGAAGTATTAAATGAAAACTTGAATCGTGAAAACTTGAATGGCAAGCCACATTTTTTCTAATTACGGAATCACCGCTAAGAGGTCAGTATTCATCATTGTATGCTTTAGAAATTAAAAACTTAATAAACTTAATTATTGGTGATTACAATAAATACGGAGCAAGTTTGAGTGATATTCTATAGAGACTTATTTTCGTGGAAGAAAATTAAACGCGTTTCTCATTTTAATTTTAGATTTAGACTTTCTGTTTCGGAACCCTTGTTTTCAGTTATTTTTTTGTCATTAAGCTTTAAAGAAACCTATTGTTCGTTCTGGAAAACCTGAGTTGTTGTTGAAATTATTGGTTCAAGTGTTGAAAGTTTAACGAGTTCAAGGATCCGAATCATTTCGAAAATTGTATTCCTAATTGATTGATCCTTATTGATGTTTAACTAATAATTTTTGTATTTTTTGCATATGTACTTTTACCAGTAGAGAACGATAAATTTAAATTTAAGTTTTGGAAAACCGTTTGGTTCTTTAAGCACCTAATTATTAATATTCATTTATAGCCCAAATTTATTATTAATTACAACATTCAGCTGCTTTCGTTTTTCCACTCAAAAGTCTAATCAACCAGCAGGGTTTCCCGCCTTCAAAGCTGTTGAAGTCGTTCGTCCTTCGCATCACGCAAAAACACGGTGCGGCGTGGGAAAGTAGGCGACGTTCCTTCCACATAGAACTATACGTTGACGTCAACGGACGTCGAGCCGACAGCCGAGCACAACACAACGACGACGACACCGATGTATGACAGCGAAAGCTGCATGCATTCGGTAACCATGTTGCGCTCTGTCGCTCTCTCGTTCACATCCCCCGTTCTGCTGCTGCTGCTGCTGGTGTGATTGACTTGGCACATGCTCAGAAAAGGCAGCACGGCGTCGAAGCAGAGCTTTCATGGGCCGTACAGTTTTAGGGGAGGAGGTTACATCAGTGATTCCAACAGCGCGCCGACTTGGTGACTTGGTCCAAGGTCGTGACGAAAAACTTCTTCCACTCCGCAACGTCCTCGCCAGCAGCCGGCGAAATCTCATTAACAATTCGTTTAGCAGACGAACTTTACAGTGTGTCTATTCAGAAGTCGTAATTTGATTTTTGTTTGTGTCTTTGGTTGGTGATACGCAGGTTTCACCGTGAACGCACGCGTTTCTCATCGGCAGGTTGCTTAGATTACCCCGCTGAGATGTCCTTCGGAAGCCTTCGGTTACGCTACACGCTCTAGTCCTCTGTCGTCGTCTCGTTTCGCCGGAGCAGAAAGAATTCGATTAAAATTCGAAAGTCGCGTCGTCCCTGGGGGACTTTTTCGTTACAAGCTCGAACGACATGCCCGCACTATATTTGGAATTCTGATTGATTTCCTCGTTTTAAAGTTTAGAACAGTGACTGAGGAACTGATAACCATGCGTTCCCACCGTAGATATTACAGGTGGTGACTGTAACAGTAAGTAAACTTATTTATTTACACATGACACGCTTCTTGTTGTTTAGCGAAAGTCACCATCGTGTGGCAATCGCTATTTAATAAATCCGTTCGTACTCTGTAATCTGCATTATTTGCATTATTCCGCAGGTCGTATCACGATTTGTTCGACATAAATGCGATTCAGGTAATTTTATGTTTCTTTCGTTACAAACGCCGTACACTACCATTCTCCGCTGAAGGTGTTAAGCTTGTTGCTGTGACTGCTGAAAGGTGGATTGATTGCACGATGGATTAAAACAAGCAGTTTGCGCAACGTCTGCTGCAGGAGACGTGTGGCAGGCTCATTTCACATAGGCAAGCGAATGAGTCACGCTTCTGACATGACAAAAGGCATGGCAGAAATAGTGTCATTAGTAGGTGCAGTGCACACGGGAACGAGCAAACGATACTGCTCAAGAAAACGAGTCAAGTCCAAGGTCATCGGCAGCTTCGAGCTTTTGTTTTGTTTCTAATCATTATGATTTTGATCGCCACATGGGATTTCGTGATCGCTTCCGCTGTAATGGTGGGACGTAATTAAATATCACGAATAGTTGAACTTACATTGCTTTAGTTTGATAAACTTCAACCCAATTAAAATGTGACTCGGTTTGCACTTGTTCAAAACACATGCACCGGTTCGGTTTGGTCGTTCTCGGGCGGTGCGAATGACACGAGTTGCTATGGGTGGACAGGATATAGTTTGACGATTTGTATACGCATTTGCATGTATTTTACATGCAAAATTTTTTAAAATTGTGATAAGCTTACCGCGCTTACTTACTAATTCAAAACAAGAAGAAGGTGGAAATGCGGGTTGTTAATGACAGGTGACTGAGAAAAGACCGGTTACATGACGTTCGCACGGGCAGCTGAACTGCTGCAGCTAGGCTCAAGTGTAAAAGCTCACTTGTTTAGTTCCGTTTCATTGCGTAATAACGGAATTGCGTGTTTGTTTGGTAAGTCAGTTACTTAGTAGGCTAACCAATTATTTAACCATGATCGCCAGCTTATTTTGAATGTAAAAAAAACACTTGCAGAAAGTGAACGGATAGTGCAAACAACATTTTAGCATTCTGAATTAGCAGATTTTTTTAGATATAATTGATTTGAAAATGTCTAAATTTGTAAAAACGGCTTAACCAGGTAATCATTTTTTTTGTTTTTTTTTTTATCAAGAGGCTGATCAGAGTTGCCAGAACTATTTCGTGTAGATTCTACTGATTTGTGTTTTGGTGAAATATCGAATGAAAAGTGAAAGTTTGTACAAATCTAGCTCAAATATTAGCGATCACAGATAGCACTAAATTATAATCCAAAGCAGGGCGAATTAGAGTTGCCAGGACTATTACCTTTTTTCGTGTTGATTCTACGGATTTTTGTCTATTTGGTAAAATTTCGAATGAAAAGTAAAAGTTTGTGTAAATAACACTGTCGACAAAAGGGAAAAAAGGGCTGCCCAAAGCTCGAAATAGCTGCCCTAGAAAGATTATAGCTTTTCAACCATTTCTGTGAATATTGGTGCCCTTAGCCATTACCAAAACGCGTCAACTTACGTGAAAGTTCGCGTAGTGATTGCTCGCTGGGTTCGTCGCTTCAACGATATGTTTACGAGAAAACTCATTTGAGTCTTTGAAAAAAATGTGGCTGAAAACCTATAATATTTCATAAATTTTAAGTTTTAGCTTTAGAACCACACCTGTGTTGACCAGTGTGAAAGCTTCAGAACCACACCTGTGTTGAGCAGTGCAATCAAACGTCGGAGGTACAAAATTAAAAACAAAATTCCATGTTCCAAACTCGACGGTGGCATCGCTGTATTGTTTGCCGATCTCATCAAACATCTGTATACCTGCCGAGAAAATGGTGGCTTTGCTGGTGGAGGAGATAAAGAAGTATCCCGTAAAACCGGGGAAGTGTTCCGTAGATCTCGTTTGGAAACTAGAAGGGTTCAATGTAAGGCGGGGTGAGGTTCTGGTGTTGTTTGATGTCGCTGCTTTATTTCCAAGCGTACCAGTAGCCGACGCGTTAAGAAGCCTACGAAACTAATTAGAGCAAACCACCACATACAAGCCTATCTCCTAGTGGCTGAAGTTTGGATGAACCAAAACTACTTTGCCTACAGGGGGAAATTTTACAAGCAAATTTTTGGTTTCAGCATGGGAAGTAAACTTTCATCACTTCTCGCTAACGTTTTCATGAGCGATTTTTAGGTGAAGGTAGAAAATGATAAGCTATTTCCACGGGTCTCGAGGCGGTACGTAGACGATGTCTTTGCGTTGTTGAAAGAGCGCTACCTAGACCAAACGTTTAACACGCCAAATTCACAGCACCACAGGAGGTGGATGGAGAGCTGCCTTTTCTGGATCTGATGATCACCCGAAAGAGAGACGGTCCCCTCAAATTCTGCATATACAGAAAACCAACATCCACTGACCGCGTACAAAAGCAAGCAGCCTTTCATTCAATGGCACATAGAATCTACAACATACCTGTGGTAAAACATGAATTTTAGGAAAAAAAAACGAAATATCTGCAAAGCTTAAGGTTTTACAGAAACACAAACGCAAAAACACATACGAAATATAATAGCACTCCAACCCGCAACCGAAACAGTTAAACGAATAAACATATATTTCTACCCTAAAGTCACGAACCCAATTCAAAACGCACTCAGGAAACACGGATTACGCATAGTATTCAAGAGCGGCACCACTTTACGCGACTTATTGTGCAACTCAAAAAATGAGGTATTACTGGACGATCAGTCTGGGATCTGTGAAATTCCCTGCCAAAATATTGAGCAAACCCGCCGCAAAGTTAAAGCTCGCATTAAGAAACACAAATATCGAAACTTATTGATATTATAAGTCATATTGTTTTTAATAAGAAACACAAAAGTGCAGTCGACAACAACAGGAGCAACGAATCGTCTGTAGCAGCCCACACAGTGAATTTGAATCCACCAAATCGATTGGAGTTATAGTGAACTAATTAAATCAGTCCGGAAATCATCGCATCTCAACGCATGGGAGTCGATGTATGTCACCAACTTCTAGGTGCCACTATTGAATGTCGATGACCCCACCCCCATCAACTCCAGCTTGTACAATCAGGCTTCTGAAAATGACTGTATTTCCGTGACAGCAAATTTTTAACAAATTTGGCTCTCATTGTATTGCACAGCTCTCCCTGCTCCCCGTACGTTCGGTACATAACCCGACAGCCACTGACGACAGCACACACATGCAATGCCAAACGGGCTGTTATTTTTCATCTCCTTATGTCTGTTGGTTCTTCCAAGCTGTCGCTATTGATATCCTATAATCCCCGACATCCTTCGACACGCGTCCGAGCGGGATGCCAGGTAATTATGATGCACGAAAGTAAGGTCGATGCTGTAATGAAAACGAAGCGAGTCGACAGCGCAAGCCAAACCAACAGGACATCCTCAAAATGAACAAACTAGGCTGTCATGTCCGAACGAACAAAATACATGCGCAAGAATGAGCTATCGTGTGCAATACAAGATAGTTTCATTGCCTTGTGTAAGCTCTAACTGTATGTGAGCTCTCATGAACAGCTGATACATGACGTTGTTAGAGTGAAAAGAGAGAACAGTCGTCAGTATAGTGTCGCACCGCATTTTTTTCCGAAGCCTGTGTACAACCTGACGAAACTTAAAATCCAGTAACAGATTTTTAACTTCGACTGAGTTGAAACAGATAAATACGAAGTTCTAGCAGCACTGTGCTCGAAACCGGCTGACTTTAAACTAATTTTTATGTTTTTGTACGAACAACAAGGGTCGCGTCGATGTATTTGGAGAATGCTATAAATCCCATTTCAAAAGCAGCACGTCACGCCGAACGTAACGGACTCCATCGCATCGAACTGCCAAATCAGACAGTGGATTTTGAGGAGTGTCATTGAGGATGACGACGACGCAGGTTTTGAAAATGACATGGTATAGGAACTCAAATTAAACGCATCCCTCTAATGCACGCAGGATGACCTATCCATGAAGTGGTTCACCTGCTCCTAGTACTTCTTCTTGAGAAAGTCAAATCACCGTACACTAGTAACCACGTCATGCGTTATGTCCTACATCAGATTTTCTGCACGATCTAATCTAGTACTCTGGCTTTTTCAGTTGACTGTATAAGAAAACCTGGAAGACAGAATTGATCAGTACAAGCTCTGCACGCAGCCTCGACCACTATAAGGCAAAACGTAACGTCCACGAAACAAGCCGTCAAGTACTACGACATCCGCGGCAGTCATTAGCTTTGACAAAACGCGGATTCGAAGTAAACCAAAATCGTTCCTTAAGGACTGTTTTCATTCCAGCTGAAGAATATGAGTTGGTGGTCCATATTTTGAACATGTAGGTTAAAAAAACACTGCTACATGATCTGAAATTATATAACAATTCTCCCTCGTAATAATGTAGAAAATTACCGAGGGATTTCACTTCTATGCTGTATCAGTAAGACCTTCGAAACGCTGGTTCATGAGGCACTATATGATGCTGTTCGACCCTTGATCTCGGAATTCAACACGGACTCGTCCAGCTACCAGTACCTTGACATGCTACCTACAGTATGTCCCAAAAAATATATGGAAAAGTTTTCAATACTTACTTTTGGGAAGTTTTAAATATTATTTTTACTGTTTTAATGCGTATGTGTAATCATCTGACTGTATACTCTGGGACGATGTAAACAAAACAATGGTTTGCGAGTAACAAAGTTGAGAAAAATTTACGCAAAGGAGCTTGTGACTAGTTTGCTGCTCGCCCAAGTGGCTACCGTTTACCGTATCCAACGTACAATCCTTCATGAACCACGTTCACGAAAGCCGGGAAATGGCCGTTCACGGTCCGCTTGCACACCGAAGGTCATCAGATCAGTGAAGGACAAAATGAGATAAAATCCTATCAGATCGATCCAGAAATTCGCTATGGAAGCCGATATTTCAAAAACTACTATGCAACGGTTGATCAAAGATGACTTGAAATGTTCGTCCAGGGCAAGAGTAAAGTGCCACCTTGTACCGGCCGAATCAAACAACTACGACTGGAGCGCTCGAAGCGTTTGGTGTCAGCATTGAAAAAGAAGTATACCATCATCGTATTCTCCGACGAGAAAATGCTGACCATCGATTTCGTATCTAACACATGTACAGACAGGTTTATTTCACCAAAGAAGATTGAGGATGTTCCAGAGAACGTGAAATTCAAGTTCACAACCAAACATCCGGCCGGAGTCATGGTTTTCGAGGCAATTGCGTCCAATGGCTTGAAAATGCCTCCAGTATGTATTAGTTAAAGCAGGATAAAAAGTGAATTCCGAGGTTTAGATGAACATTTTGGAGGACCACGTTCTACCATGGGTGAAAGCCAACTTTGGAGCACACCAACACATATTGACATATTGGACGTATTGAGTAATGTAACCAGGAAAGGCCTAAAAAACGATTCACAAATAATGGATCCGTTCGTACTTAACCAATCGATGCACTTTCGTGGAGTTAAACGTGTTCGGAGTCTTTTACAATCACCTCGGGTGTTCCACAAGGCAGTGGCCTGGGGTCGCTGATCTTCGTATTATCCGTGATTGATTTATGTCCTCGTATATCACCTTTCAATCAGTTGTTTGCAGATAACCTGAAGATTCACAGGATCATCACTTCCACTCTCGATTGTTTGGCTCTCCAACGTGACAAAGATTATCTAGTACACAGTGGTATGAAGAAAATTGAAAGAGAATTGAAGTCAAGAAATGTAGAATATACTCCTTATTTATCAGTACTCCCTGGAACAATACCCGTTGGAACGTGCTCTCTTCATCACCGACCCATGAGTTACGCTAGACTCCTAACTGAGGTACAACGACCACGTAGCATTAACGTCATCAAAGGCATATGCTGTATTGTACTTCCGGCGTTTCGCCTAGCATTTCACGGATATCTATGCTCTGCATAAACTGTACTGCATTTTTGTTCGTAGCCTTTGGAATACCCTACTAGCATTTGAACTCTGTGCCATCAAAATTGGGCGGATACATAGGCAGTTCATTAGGTTTGCACAACGCAGTTTACCTTGGCATGATCCTCTTCACCTCCCAGAATATCCAGCTCGCTGGCAGCGCAATTTGGATAATTATTATTATTATTTGGATAATTATTATTTTCCACTGCCCTCAATTAGTTCAGGAAATTACACTCTACTCCACTCCGACAACTACGAAGATTCCTTCTTTTTTCTGTACCTTCACATAGAATCACATACGGCCAGAGCAATCTACTTAACTCTTGTCTGAGGGCCTTCTACGATGTTAGTGTTCATTATTACTGTTCAATTAACAAGAATATAGTAAAGGTAGTGTAGTCTGTACGATTTATTCAAAGACGAAACAATTAACAATAATCCTTTCAGAGATGTTGGAAATGCCTCCATGCATGGTGCAACGGACAGCTTTTCAAGAACAGAATGAATTTTAGACACCGAGTCTGCTGGCGAATCACTGGATGGCGAACCAGGTCCTTCTCAGAGCAGAAATAGGGAATAGTATCATGCCGACTTCTGTAACGTTACTTGTAAGCTCATTATTTTCTCTGATATTTTCTGAAATATAACAATAATTTCCCTGATATTTTTCAGTATTCAGCGCCAAAAAAGTGCAACGCAGGTGAACGCAATTCTGAAATCCCAATTAAAATTTTCCCTGATTGTTTTTCAGATTCCCCTGATATTCCCTAGTTTCCTTGATCGAAAAATGAATTCCCTGGCATACCCTGATTTTCCAGGTTTTTTTCAGGTTTTCGACACCCAGAACTGTACTGTACTAGAAAAATCGTTCGTGATAGAGAGACGAAAAGACCCACAATATAACAGTCAGTCCCTATCGGAACAAACGGAGGTCAATGTAGGCTGCTGGTGAAGAGAGCCACGAAGATGGAACATAAACCATTTCTAACAAATAGAGTGCCTAAAATATACAATTTTCCATAACTATGTGACATTTCGGGTAAGTTTAGGAAGTCAATTATCTGAAATGCATTTATTCTATAGAGGAACAATTTTCTTTATCTCGTTACACATTGTTTCAGTAGAGTTAGATACTTTAAAAATTGTTTCCGGTTAGAACACCCAGTCAAACGGTGGCATCACAATTATCTGTCAAAAATACTACACATTAGCATTCACTAAAATCACAGTCAGTTCGTTGTTGCAAAAAAGAAAAAAAAAACAAACTAAAGAAAAATAATATACAAAGGGCAGCAGAGCAGCTCACATCTGCGAAAGTACGCGATGAGTACTGTATGTGTACCCACTCTGCTGTATGACGGCTGCGCAAAAATAATAACGAACGAAAATCGCAGCTACAGCCGGAGAGGGAAGCGAAAAAAGCAGTTGACGATAATGACCTTGAACCGAACAATAACTCCTTTCTCCCGGTTTGGCTCATTACAAGTATTGCATTAACTCGCGAATGACGAACTCTTAGCGGTCCACTACCTTTTCGGGGGGTAGATCAGAGCATGTATTTTGTAACTTTCCCACCAGAAATGTTAAGCTAGCGTGTTCAATACTGTTCTGATCTACCTGTTTGCCGAAATGCAGCCAAAAACGGTTTCAAATGTCCTAACCATCAAAGGGTTAAGGATAGCGAACATTCACCCCCTTTTATAGCCTTGTACATCATTACTCCTATTCGTTATTTATAATATTGCTACTGCGTTGTAGCTACCGCACATGTCACTCCTGGTTCTGTGCAATTTCCATATGAAAGGAAAAAAATCGCGACCGCCTCTCGCTTCCGAGTGAATTAATGCCAAAACGTGTCGAGGATTTGCTTGGCGAAATCCGTTTGGCAGTGAGAACGACAAACAAAGGAAGAAATTTTTAGCCGCTCAATCATTTTCGTCCCCCGCGGATTCGGTGAGGCAGCATCTTTCGGCAGAATAAAGTTCGTTTAAAATGATCCCTCTGCTAATGAACTGTACATACTTTACGAGCCACTCAACGGACAAGAATTCGTCAACCTTCGTACTGAACGCATTTCTTCTGATTCGTCAGATCAATTTCGGCGAAATCCTTCCCCTCCACCAGCGATGGCACGTAAGCACAAACCACACCAGCATGAGAAGCGGAAATGATTCTTTCGTTAAGGTGCTGGTTCTTCTACCTTCGATCGAGATGAGGAAGGTTCTGGGAAACAATCTGGGAAGTTCTGGCTCATCACAACACGATGTGGGTTTCGCCGGTCGCCCACAAGCAGGTGAAGCGCGCGCGCGTGTGCGAATGTGTGATCGCCGCTTTCCGTTTATATTTTATTGTTGTTCTATGAGAGTGTACATCTAAACCCGCGGAAAAACTTACCATTTCTTGCTTGCGGTGCAATTTTACCCATATCTGTACGGAGTGTGTTATGTTCCCACTCACTGTGTGCCCGCCTAACGGCGGCACGTTTCATCAGTCAGTATTTTTCAGCGGTTGGCGCGTTAGTTGTTGACTAATGCGCATGGTCTTTTGGTTGGATCAATGAGTTGACGATTTTTGATTAGTTTCTCATGATTGAAAGCGAAAAGAAAGAAGGTGAAGTCTTTCTTTTCAGTTTTTTTTGGTTAGCAATGAATATTGTTTTTTGATAGGGAAACAATTTTTGTCTTAATTTTGTGAGGTCTCAAAATACAAACTGAAAGTTCATGTTTGCGTTTTTTTATTTGAGTTGCACAGGCCCATCTTATAACTTTGATCTTTTTGTTAATTTCTAAATGGGTCTTTGTGGGATGAAACTTAACAATATTTGGCATCGTTTGCTATCAAAAACACAAAAATGCAAAATTTCGAGTTGTGCCGGTGTTGCTCGAAACCGACGTCACTTTACATTGTAAATCATATTACTCAACTGTAATCGTGAACTTGTCGCTCTAACAACTTCAGTATTGAAGTAAAATTAAATGTACAATTACTATAAAAGGTTCGTGTTTAGAATCGCCTGCAGTCTCATGTTACAGCTAAGTGAAGATACTTAGCTGTAACATGTACCGATAACTAAACCAGGCTGAAAAGTATAACGAATAATGATGCAACCACCCGAAACGGGCTGTGATTATGTGTAATTTCTCCTTCCGAACTAACAAGTCGCGACTTTGAAAATTCTGGCCTCGCCAGCCAACAACAAAGAGAGCACTTTTTTCTCTGCTCGGCAGCGGCAGCGAAGCCACCAAACGAAAAAAGGTGAGGAATCTAAACGCGAGCGCGGCGGCGAACAAACCGGTTTTTTTTCGGTTTACATTTTTCTTGTTAGTTTTTTTCGCGCAAAACGATTTGCACACACATTCGCACCGAAATCCCTGCTGCGGCCATGCGGGGCTCGATCGAGGAGGGGGACACCGGCGGCGAGTGCGTGCGGCGGGGTTCATCAGACAGCCGCTCCGATGCCGGTTTCCTCGGGTCCGTTCTTTCTCCGGAATCAAGATCAGCCGAGAGCCGCTCAACAGCGCTACCAGACAGAAAGTGTGGAAGAAATGGAAGAAAGAAAGATCACGCAGGAGGAAGAGAAGAAAGAAAGAAAGAGTGCAAAAATGTTAAAGAGAGTCTCCGGGTATTACTGCAGGCACACATACACGAACGAAGGGTGCAGAGAAAAGGGAGAGCTTGCGCCGGGTGCAGTGCAGCCGGATGGATGGATGGATGTGGCATGGAGTGAATGGCTCTGGAGAAAAAAAGGAGTGCATGGCCTTGAAAATTTTTGCAATGTGTGACTGACGACGACGGCGCGACCGCCGGATGGCTTCGATCAGGCTGGTAGTGGAGGTGCCTGGTAAGGTTACACGTAATATGAAGCGAAAAAGAGACCGAGTGAGCTGGTGGTGCGCCGTCTGCCTCCTGCCAGTTTGTACCAGGGCGACTTGAGCGAGTGGCGGAAGAACGCGTGAAAGTCGTGTCGCGTCGCGCACATGTTCCACGAGTAGACGCAGCGGCGAACAGCGTAAGAAAAAATGCGACGGATGATTGAAAGGCTGGTACGTCACGGATATTGTGTTCTGGTTATATTTGAAGCATTTTCTTTATTTTTCCCGAATTTCGAATTGAATCGTTGTGCAGATAACACTCCCTATCTTTGCGTAATTGGGGAACCTCCTGCCGATGCGATAATCACATTAACCAACCAAGTGTGATAATTTCGTAACGACTCCCATTTATCGTGTAACATCCACCCCCGAAATTTATTTGCGAGCGCATATGTACAGAACCGAATTGACCGATGATGACCAAGGCGGGGTGCCAAAATTTCGGTAATATTTCCGCTACTTACATGCATGCAGCTACCGGACAATTTTGAACCCTAGTCTATTTTCCCGGGTTTATGCGCTTCCCGCAGCATGCGACAAGCAATTTTGAGTGCTTCCCCCGAAGCAGTCATTGAAGAGATGACCTTGGCAGTAAATCATCTTTTTCCCCGGTATTTCCATATTTGGGGTTAGAAACAAATGCGAAAGGTGGAGGGCGTAAATGAAACGTTTCATTTTTTGGTGAAATTTGCCCGTTTTTTATGAGGGTTAAGGTAATATTTGTTGAATGTAGTGAATGGTTTGTTTAGCTTTTCGATTAACTACAATTGCTACCTTAAAGGTGTTGGGCTTCTAACACGGTTGTAAAACTTGAAGATTTTTTAAGTTTTTAGTTCATGTAATGATGAATCAGTTTGTAGAAATTCGTTTTCTTAAAAACAGTTTCCCATATTTTATGTAGATGTAAGGTAAGTGCTGATAAAAATCATTTTCACTAGCGAAATTCTTTGACAATTCTAGTTTTTTTTTTGCTAATTTCCACTTCCAATGAAAGCACTCTTTCAAATACATTAGAATTTTATTTTTGCAAGGGCATCTTCAGCGGTGGTCTATTTTTGGAACAACTGTATACTAGATTTACACCAGCGAAACCTGAATAGAACCAGTTCACATAGACCAACTTTGCATTCCACGCACTGGTGTTGTATATTTTGTTGTTTAAACCGCTGGCCTAGCCAAACGTCAGTGACATATTTTCAGAATGGATTGGTATGATTCTAGGGTAATTATTTCATTATTCATCTCATTAAGCCGATATTCACGAAGAATGCACGGATTAAACACCAAATTTTCACGAAACAAATGAACAAAATACGCTTACGTGCTCTTATGGAATCGCCCAGCATTGTATATTTAGTAAACTTAGCCAGATTTATCCTGACTTTTGTAAAACAAACCATTTTTCACAACGCTTCCATATCCATCTCAAAACTTGAATCACTGCTCAATTATTCATCTCACGACGCCCCCATATTCATCACACTGCTAATCATGAATGAATCACATTATCATGAAAGAACGTAGCCACAGACCGTTGTAGTAGGTTACCTAGATATCCGCTCTAGTTGTTTACGTGCAAAATTGGTAACCTAGGTAACCACTGCAGTGCTGTCGATTTCTGTCAATTATTTCGGAATAATTCAATATTTTCAGTATGATGATTCGTATAAACAGGAACTGATTTGGCAATTTTTGATTTTTTTCAACGCAGTGAAAACAGATGAAAATACATACAGTTGAAATTTAGGATATGTAGAAATTCATATCACATATTTCTACTAATTCAAGCTTGTTTTTGGAAATTTGAGGTGAACATTTCAAAGATTAAAGTATTCTTAGTGTAGTAAGTGATTTTGTTAAGCGATTAAAATAAAAAGTGGTCCGCTAGTGATGAGAAAAAAAAAACTTTGGTTAGCTGCTGAATGAGTCTCGTTGTAGCCATTTGAAGCAAAGCGCGGATTTTGTTTTCTGAGGTAGGTGATTGAAATAAATGAGTTTTCGAGTGCAGATGCTCGACTATAATATCAAATTTAGAGCTTTTCAGTGAGTTTTTGAGG
The DNA here is from genome assembly GCF_029784165.1 of Wyeomyia smithii. NCBI lineage: Eukaryota > Metazoa > Arthropoda > Insecta > Diptera > Culicidae > Wyeomyia > Wyeomyia smithii. The sequence continues at coordinate 208,275,431 of NC_073695.1, read as the reverse complement.
ATTTTACTTTATGAGAAATCTAAAGTGAACTAAGAAGAATCGATTCCATGGATTAGTAGTCTGGTTTAGTTAGAAAATATGCGTTTTTTTCCTGTTTTCAATTGTGTTTTCGTGTGTATGAGAAGAATATATGGGCTGAGATCAATAATGGAACAGTTCCCCTATAATTTAAACTGTCACTAGGGTTTCGGAGGATGGCGAAATATAGTTGATCATAAAGATACTCGTCTTCCATTTTGTTTTTTTTTTCAATTTCTTCGAATCTAGCAGTTTTTTGAACTTGGGTTCGTCTTTGAGAATATAGTAACAAGCCCGTACTTGAACGTTTTCAGTTCAGTGTCTTAGAGCAGCGGTTCTCAACCTGAGGTACGCGTACCCCTGGGGGTATTCTAAAACCTTCAGGGGGTACGCGAAAGAAAAATCAGTAATGGCGGACGAAGCAATTTTTCTTTACGATAATTCATTTGTTGTTCAATCTTGCTCTTAAAACATGACTGTATTAAACAAACAAACCATAGTTCAATTTAAAATCTCAACTAGACTACCACATCATAATCTACCATTACTCCCTCCCACTCTGCGAAAACATTCCAAGCCAGGGGGTACAATCGATATGATATATATCGCCAAGGGGTACGCGGACAAAAAAAGGTTGAGAACCGCTGTCTTAGAGGAACATTTTTCTGGCCTCCTGAGACTGATTGACTTTTCCGATTCGGAACTTGACCTTCTGTTTATTTATACACAGACTTCGCAGCCAACTGTTCAGTATACAGGACAATTGCGGCGCTAGATCCTACTGACACTAACAGTCTCTGGCTTGTCAGGCCAGCATCGTACCTCGAGACCATCTGGGAGATGGCTGAAGTTTAATCTGCTTAATATTTGGTCGCAGCTTTTTATTTACTGTGGCGCCTCTATAGGTGGTTACGAGAAACCAATGACAGCACAGTGATGAGGAAGGTTTGTTTACATAGTGGTGAAAGTTTCATCAAATTCGTGTCAGTGGATCAAAAAAGTTTTCGACTATGGAACGTGGAAGACGTGAGAAAATCTGGTGCAAAAATTGCGGAGTGCCTCAACCGTAAACAGCGTGCTGAAACGATTCAATGAAATTCTAACGCTGGATCGCACTGATCACAGCAACCGTAAAAGTGGAATCACCATGCGTGATTTGGCTAAGAAATTCTCGGCACCGTACAGCACTGTTCGACGAATTTGTCGCCGTGAAGGCCTTCCACGCCAGCAAGCACCTCAACAGGACCCTCAAGCAGAATCTCGTTGCACAACGCCGCGCGAGGAAGCTGTATGAGAAAATCGCCAAGCGGTTTGAATTCGTGTTTGCTGACAAGTTCGTTCGCTGATGGTGTGGCAGGGATTCTGCAGCTGTGACAAAAAACAAGGTTTTCATTACCGGAATGAACCATGAATGAACAGGTGTACAAGATACAGTGCCTCCAAAAGCGGATTTTGCCTTTTGCTGATCTTCGCCACTGTTTCGGGTTTCATCGGTTATGGTTATAGCATCGCTGATCTAAATTAAAGTGTTACGGCAGTGCGGTATTACTATGCCCTCTATGGTAACTTTAGCAGCTATTTCCGACGGCTTCTAGCCGAAACGGTTACACGTTGTTTTGTTTGGAAAGCGCGCGGTGTAGATGTAGAAGATTGTGCCGCTGGCTCGCTTTGACTGCTACAAGTTTTGGTGTTTGCTCGCCGGATGGAAAGAGCGAAGCGAATGGCTACCTTAGGCTAAGTGTCATGGAGTAGAGGAGACATCATTCCATCGAATTCCCCCTCCTCTGGCGTGCCTCAAGGAAGCAATCTAGGTCCATTGCTGTTTGTGATATTTTTTAATGACGTGACGATATTTTTTGCGAATGGTGGAGTACTAATCTACGCCGACGATTTGACAATCTACCTGATCATACGACATAAAACTGATTGCAGAGAAATCCAGAAACTACTAGATGGATTCGTTCATTGGTGCAAGTCAAACTTCCTGGTAGTGAGTGTGGCAAAGTGTTACGTGATCTCATATCGACGACTTAAAAGACCTATCCTATACAACTATGTCATCGGTGATCAGATGCTTGAACGGGTTGGCGAAGTCAGGGATCTTGGAGTTCGATACTCGAGTTCGCATCGGTTGTTTGGTCGCCATATGAAGCTGTGTGGAAATCTAGCATCGAATCTGTTCAGCATAAATTTGTCCGTCGTGCGCTAAGAAGACTTCCATGGCGCAATCCTAACGACCTGCCCCCTTACGAATATCGAGGTGCCCTATTGGGTATAGAGCTGCTGGAGTCCCGTCGAGATATAAACCAAGCTGTGTTTGGCGCCAAAATACTACGCGGAGAAATCGATAGTTCCAGCTTGCTGGGGTGCATGAGAATCGATGCTCCAGAACGAGTACTGCGTCCACGGCAACTTATTCTGCCAGAACCAAGGAACACCGTATACGGTGATAACGATCCAGTCAACACTATACACAGACGTTTTCAAGAAGGCTATCATGTTTCTTGTGTCAGTTTTAGACAACGTTTGCGAACTATATTTTTAACTTTAGACTAGTTTGAAAACCATATCATTAAGACCACGATGTCAGATAAAATTTAAATTTATAAAGTAAAGTAAAATAGAAAACCATCGTTACAGCTGCTGGTAGATGGCGCTAGCTGTAGAAGCAGCTCGAAAGAAGCACCGGACGTCTTCATTCGGAATTTATTACCACCAACGACAGTGCTCTAGCCGAAATACGAAAATCCAATAGAGGTATTTTGCCGCTCTGTGAAATGTCGGGTTTGCCGGGCGAAATTACGCAACCCGAGAGTAGTTAGCTACTTTCTGCAGTTGGCTATATTAGTGTGTAGGGTAACCTCCACTAATAACTTATATTTTGGTTATTTTCACTGTTCGCAAAAATAAAATGTATTCTATAAACATTTGTAATTTCAATATTTACACATTTTTACCATATATGCCTTATTGCGTATTCAGCATATACAATACTCGCCATAAGTTTGGAATCGCTTCGCTGAGTATTGCAACACCCAGTTTGAACATTGCAGCACCCAGAAAAGTTTCACGTTTGCGGTAAAAAAATGGATAAAAATTGCCAATTTTTCATGGGTTTACCTTCACACGGATTGACGAAACTACCCATGCAGCATCAATAAGTCAGCAGAAAAAAATTCATTGCTCTATCAGTCGAACTCTAACCGTGATGGCGAAAATAGTGAAGCTACTCCGCTCAGAAGTGTGCGTGTTCAAAGAACGTCGCGTCGAAAACGAACATCGTGTGACAGTTCGAGGACACTGGATACACCCGTACCGGCATTTACAACATCTTGGCATTATTGGACAACAATCAGAGCATAAAAAAAAGCCCGGTTCCGGACGACTGACGACCGTGAACGACAAGAAGCTTTAAAGGATGCTGCAAAGAAAGATCGAGGGAAAAGTGGCTATATCGCTACGTGCGCTAGGCCGGGAGGTCCGCGCAACCGGCCAAACAGTAAAAAAGTACCTGGCATTGACATGCATGTCAAAAAGCGGCAATCTCGTTCACTGATCTCGGAGCTGCAGGCAATGACGCAGTGGCAGCGCCTGAATATGATGGTCGAGTCAATTTTCCCGGCAAATGGCGGTGGTGATGGATGACGAGACCCATCTCACCCTGGATGGCAACGACTGGCCGGGCACTTCGTATTTTACTTTTCCCACGATGGAAGTGAGCACCGAGGTGAAGTTTATTTCAGTTCCCGAAAAAAGGCTGTTTTCCGCAAACGTTAGCATCACCAAAAAAGGCCGATTTATGTTACTATATCACTTGATTCCTAGAGATTTGTGGTCTTCAGTAAACGTGTTCAGGACGTCGAAGGCTTGTGGTCGGTGGATAGCATTGTTCAGAATTCAGCAGCAATGCAGCTAGTGTGCATGTAGTTCAGATTTTTCTAAACCTGATTTATCTTTTGAACCCGACCACATAGAATGTCGTCTTCAGTAAAGATATTTAGGAGGTCAAGGGCTTCTGATGGGCTACAAATTTACTTCGGAATTCTGTCACAACGAGGTACTAGTGTGCATGAAGTTTAAGTATTGACTACTCCAAATGCATTTTTTTAAGCTGGCGGCTCCCGGTATAAAACAGCCTGATCTGAGCACATACTATCTAATAGGAGTAATATTGGGGTTCCGTAGCTGCAAGGTTACAGAGTCAGCTTTGACGAGCGGGTAGTGGTGAGTTCGAATCTTAGTAGAATCCAAGCCATTCGATGTCAACGTTTTACGTTTTAAGTATAGATTTATTTTCAGGCTCCTCACTAACCCTTCCTTTTGGGAGCTGCGTAGCCGCAAGGTTACAGAGTCCGCTTTGTCAAGCGGATGGTCATGGGTTCGAATCTTAGTAGAATCAGGCCATCCGATGTCAAAAAGGACTTAAGCATGTGTTTTTTCTCAGGCTTCCCACTAGTTACCCTTCCTTAACGCTGAAATCTACAAATACCTTTGCGTGACTTCCTCTTAACAAAAAATAAGTCCCTCTTATCAATAAAACTCGCCAGAAGGACGCACGACGAAACTTCTCCAGGGAATTATAATTGGTGATATTTGGCAAGAGGAACGAGTATCGGTATAGTAGAACAGAGAGCGTGTAAGGAAGAGTAGCACATTACACACAAGCACTGATGAACAATAATAATAAGCAGCCCACTTCTCAATACAGGTATTGGTATTAACAGAAGTGCGGGATACAGCAGACACCCGGGCATATCTCACAATAGATCTACGATTCTGGTCGCAGTGAGGAAGCCCATACAGGAAAAAAACCCTTCCTTTACGTTGATGTCTAGAAAACCTCAACAAATACCTCTTGATAAAAATAAGTCCCTCTTACAATAAAGCTCGCCAGAGGGACATTCAGTTGAAGGCTCGCCAGAGAATTGTAATTGGCAACGAAGCTCGGAGTAGTAAGCGTAAAAAGGAAGGGTGAAAAATACACACAATACACAACAATATCGCACGCTTAGCCTTGGGGCTAATAGCGGTCTCCATCAACTAGATTAGTTGAGAGAATTTGTTATCGATATTGTTTTTGGCACATTTTGCATGTGTAGGATAAGTACAACGATACACCGTGCCCCAGTGCTGAGTCGAGAAAATTTCCAGCTCGAAAAGATCCTCGACTCGATCGGGAACCGAACCCGATATCACAACCGTGTGGGAGAGCTAGCCGACTGACATCGCTAACCACAGAGCCACGGGGACCACAAAATCATACACACAAGAATTATAATAATCATGTCACTTACTATCAATAGTGATCATACTAATAACAGAAGTGCGGAATAAAGCAAACACCCGGGCGATATCATCCTCTAGAGGGTGACACCCATGAGGACAATTTTCATACGTGTCACCTTCAAAAGGATGACGGTCACGCTACGCCACTGCCACCCAGAAGCCTTTGACCACCTGAACAAGTTTGAACATCGCAACGAGACATCTGCCTATTTCAGGTGATGCTAAACTTTTTGGGGGTGCTGCAAAATTTAAACTGGGTGTTGGCGGGTAGTGCACCTATTTGTTAAATAAAAAAGCCACTTTCAACTTTTAACTCATACGATCGTGATTTCCCAGATCAAAACAAAATCTCATCGAACCGAAAACGTGTGCCACCTCAAATGCTAGGTAATCAACACCCGCTAAATGTTTAAATTACCGTACATTATCGCAGCTAAAAATGAGTAATACAAAATGAGCAATGAATTCCTTAAATCGCCCTGAACAAAACAGACATGCACACGAGGTTCTCAACAACTATGTGGGAGGATCGTGCAGCTAGCTTTTCTGTGTGCTTCTTCCCATTTCAAAACCAATCGCTGGTGGGTGGCAAAAGGCAGGCAAAACGCGCGTGTGACTGCGCTTTTGCAGGATTGCGATTCGTTTCACGGTCACCAGCCAATGACGGATTATATAAGCAAAATAGAATAAATGGAAGTAGTTTCGTGATTAACATATTCTTTCGCGATCGGAGGAGATGTTGGAATGTGTTTGCTTGCTACGGTATAGAGAGGTTGGTGATTGCAGCAGTTAAATTACGTATTTGCATTTGTTCTGTTTCCAGCTGATTTTTCGCTCTGGAGTCTAGATTTAATGACAGTCAAACGATAAGTTCTTATCGTTCGGTATTGTTACGTATGGATAATTCTCACTAGGAAAATTATCTATATCGAGTGCATTCTGATCGCATCGAATTCCAGCGAAGTGAAATTACGGCGGCGCCATTTTTTGCCATATTGTTTTTTGTTCTCATAGGTTTTCTTGGTTTCTATATGCTTCGCACATCATCGGCCGGGTTTGTCTCCGGTTAATCTGCGATCTTGTTTGTTACATAAATTTGCATATTTTCCACCCCCAGGCGAGTTTCTCGGACGTGGGGTTCACACGTTCTTGCAAATATGTAAAAAAAAAAAAAATGACGCCTACGTTAGAATCTGGCCACGTGTTGCAAGGAAATTAACCTCTCACCAGCTTCGCCAACGATTGGCCGGGAAAGGGCCCACGGTTCCCACATTTCTTCCTTTTCTAACTAACCCTTCACCGCTTTGAGTGGTTCTCTCCATATAGAGAGTACGGAAAAAACGCGCTAGCAAGAACAGCTGCCTGAAAAGTTCTAAGCAACAATCACTTCGATTGTTTTCCCTTTCTTTTTCCCACACGCGGCTGGACCGGACAAGACGATTAGATGCAAATATGCAAAAACTGAACTGAAATGCAGTGGCACATCAGAGGCAGAGATTATGGGAAGAGCTAACAGATGGAAGCGGGTTTGGGGGGTACACTGGAAAGTGGAGATCGATTAGAGCGTCGTAATGAGAGGAATTCTTGTCTGACAACATTCTTCTTTTCGTTTGTGCTGTTTTAAATTAGCTAATTGTGCTTGGTATGACTTAAGCGATTATTTTGTTGTTTATAGCGAAATAATCGTTAATGGTTGGACTAAAATATCAAAAAAAAAAAAAATACTGATGAGTAATCAAAAAGTCTACAAACTAGTAAATTTTGATTGAAGAAAGAATTCGTATATCATTTCAATAGTACGTAATTTGTAATTTGTGGTGTAAAACTCATATAACAATATGATATAGCTGCGAACAATCTTAATCGTTCAGTTTGATCTTCCGACATGACGCACTGTCTCAGTTCGCCCAGCTGAGCAACGCTAAACGCTTGTTGAATATATGTACTAGTTTTACTACTTCCAGAATTTATCGCTCATCTGTCAGATGTTGCAATGCCGCGAGCTCGGACTAGGCGTAGCGCAAATCACTTATTAACGAATCCGGTCACATACGGCCACTGTGTTCATAATTGCAATCCGACCCCCCCACCTTCGCTGCCCTTGTCCACCACACGAGTCAAGTCCGCCATAGAAACGCATCAATGAAAGCGACGCGAAATTTTCAGGGTCAATCGCCACGGGCCGGTTTCTTGCACGGAATGACAATCAGTCCGGACGGTCTCGAAATGCGCTGACAACAAAAAGCGACATGGCCTCATAGGCTTCTTATGCGTGCAACCGGCGCGAACCTATTGCCCACGGCGATAGGGGCCAGAAAATTATATAATTATTATTTTTATTGTTTCTTGAAGCCGTTTTGTGGCGTATTTCACCTTCGACGGAGTCATTTCTTTTCCCGTGATGGCTCGAGACATTAGCACGGGTCTCGCCTGAAACCTGATTCCGAAATGGGCTGTCGTTATCACGTTACCGAAAAAAATAATATGCAATACAAATAATGTGGCACATTTGGAACCAGTTTATCGTGCGAGGGTCAGTCTCTATTGTTACCGTCGTAATGATGAGAAAATATGAAAAGCACATCGAAAAACGTTTGGCTATCAAAATCGATTGCAGATTGTGAGGCAATATTCGCCAACTGTCTGCGGTGATTGCCGAAAGGTCAAAATACAACGCTGGCAGTCTTTTTTTTTCCTTCTGAGAAATGAAATTTGAATTTCTGAACGAGAGAGAGGAGTAAAAAAAGCAGTCTATAGCCAAGCGAAGAATCTATCGATGTGTGCGAAAAAAGGGCCAGACGGGGCCGCCTTTTGCCATGAGAACAGGGAACTAGTTGTTCATGGTTTTTATTTCTTCTCTACTTTTACTTTCATGCGAAACCGGTTTTTCGAATGTTTCGCGAAATTATTTCGAGACTACGGGCGATCGGCGGCGATACATTCTCCTCGGGACGTCAAAAGAACAAGGCAAGCTACCTGTTTGGCCATCCACCGGCGCACAGTGGCCGGAGGCTGGACGAAATGGATGTTTTTTATGTTGATTTTTTATACTATTCTAATAAGTTGCACTTTGATGGTTAATTATAAGTTGCTTTTCAAAAAATGTCTAATAAAATGATTTTTGAGTTAATATGAAAAAAATAATACTCGAAATAATGTGGTTTAATGGAAATGAATTCAACAAAATTTATTTTAATTGCATTTTGTCCGACATTTGTTCATAGAGCCACCACCGTGCGTCATTGCTCCTGTGTGTCTTTTTGGTACGTAAGTAGCAGCGGCGGCAGCATCAGGCGTTTCCATCGGTGCTTTCCCGTCTCCACCCGTGGATGGCATTTCCTTTTTCCTTTGAGTCTTACCTTGTACTTCGCACGTTGTTCTTTCTTCAATTTCTAACTCATCCTAATGTTTCCCTTTCACATCGTGTGCGAATCGACGGAGACGGATTGGATAAAACGAAGCAATATTTCGAAATGTGTTGCGTCTACTTCGGTTTCCCAGTGCTTCTGCTTCTGCTTTTTTTTCATTTATGGACTTTTTTGCATCTAAAAATCCCGAATGCAGTTTGCAAATTTATGCGAAGAGCGCTCCGGTCTTGCCACCAGCGGTCACAGGCGGTAGCATTTCTTAAAATCGTGTTCCGTTTGACTGCACTCAACCAAAATGGTGCTCTCCGTCTGGCTCAAGCCAGAAAAAAAAACAATAAAAAGTATGGAACCGTGCGAAAAGGCTACCCAATAGAAAATGTCAATTTACCAATAGTAACGTTCCTTCTATAATATATTCTCATATATATTATATGAGTAACTCAACTATTGACATTAATTAAAAGTAATATTATCAAGAACGCGGAAAATCTGCTGATGTTTTTGGTGCATCGTCAAACAATTTGCTCTAATTTTCCATCAGCTACTCCCTTCGGGTGGACAGACAAAAAGAGTGCATTTTTGGGCCCGCCAAAAACCGGCGAAGACAACTGAGACAACCGAGGCGAAATCCCTTCGCGTGACGGCGCATTTCTTCGAGACTTATTTTCGGTGTTTGTTCTTTTCACCCCGTGTTTGGGAAACGCTTTGCTGATTCGCGTGTCTGCCGGATGCACTGTCTGTCTAATCAGTCAGTCAGTTAGTCAGCCCTGCAGTCAATCATCGGCTTCAGGACTTCAAATTTGCCAGCCCAAGATGGTGGTGGTGGTGGCGAATGGTAGGGAGGTCCGGTGATGTTCCGGCGGTGATAGAGGGTATACCTTTTTAGGTACGTTCTCGATTTGAGTGCATTTTTCGCTGTAATTCGTGTCTTTAAACAGGACTATTGCTCCCGAATGGAGGTGATAATTGTCAGGCGGTGAGAGTGGCGAGTGGCGCATCGTGTAGATTTGCGTGACGAACAGGATGATTTCAATCGGGACGATATGGTACAATGTAATACTTTGTAGCAGTACTTGGGCGTAAGCTTTTTTGAAAGATAGGTAAAATAGGATAGGATAAGGTAAATAACCTTTATGGCATTTCCGAATTTCAAAATTCATCACGCGGCATTTCGTGTGGACAAATCTATGCCAAACAGTGTTTATTGTCTTATAACGCAGTTGTTGACGTTAACATTTTGTGATAAATACTATCTCCGACTTTATGATCCATGATTCAAAGATTATGAAAACTTGAATACTCTTGAAGGACATAAACGCTATTTATGGGTTGAATGACTTTAGTGCAGGTAAAAACTTCTTAACTAAAAAAATAAAAAAAAATCACAGGAGGGTTGTGTGCAAAGCCACGACCGCAAGGTTGAAGTAGAATACTTTTACAAGAAAGATAACCCGGCTGCTTGCGTGTCAGTCATTTTTTCTAGCAAATAAATGTTGACCGCTCATTGGCAGTATTGAAAATTCTGTGCAAATGAAGTTGAAGTACTACTCAATTTCAGTTTGCACATATAAATACGATCCACTGAACAGGAAAAGAACAAACTCTTTGCGGCAAGTTTGCAAACAAGTTTCAACAGTCAGAGTATATGTACATGTGAATTCAAATTAAGATATATAACTTTTGGTTAAAGCTCAGAACGAGAAAATATTGAATCTTCAATTCATTTGTTTCATTGTCCTAAAAAGGACAGTTTGTTGTTAAATTTAAAATCGGATATGACGCTGATTGCATCTCTGTGTTACGCCGATATCGGGAGTTATGGTGAACTTGCGTATGACGAAGGCATCGTATTACCTGTTTTATTGAATGGGAGAAAGAGGAATATTGTAAAATTTTGTAAACATTTAACACAAAAAATATTACCAAATCGTAGTCAGGCACTCTGAAAACAAAGTTGAAGGCTGTTTTCACACTGAAAATCAGACAGCCAGCAGAAGTTTTGATTGCCAAAATCCAGAATGCCGAACAGTAGTAAAAAGAGCTGTTTATTCACCTACGGCAAGTTTCTCGCCCCATAGCTCGCGTTCGCGTTCACCATGGCAGAGGCCTAACTGTCTTTGTGAATGCGTTCTAACAGGGCAGTTTGTTATTCAAAGTCGATTATGCGTATCGCAGCCTTTGCGCTGCCCCTACAGTGGGGGATTTACTAAATAAAGTAGAAGTAACAATTAGACAACTACAACAGAATTTGATTGCATCCCGCACAGAATGTCTGCTTGTGTTGATGACAGAAAATTACTAACCTTCAATTATTTGTTTATTTGCCTTGAAAAAGGCATTTTGCGGTTCAAAATCAGTTGCTGATCACAACCTAACAGTGGGGGAATTAAGATACACGGACAACATACTTCAAAAAATACTTTCTACTTCAAAAAAAAAACGTTATTTGCACAATTATTTCAGTTTCAGTTTGACAAACATAACCAAATAATGTTTTTGAAATTCAATGATACCATATACAAATTTAACGCATTGTTCCCTGCAATTAGGCATATATTAGCTTGTTATTGCTTTTTCAAGTTATTACGTATGAGCAATTCTCGCTAAAACCAGGCCATTAGGTGCACATGGTCTATCAAATTAGATATAAATGCAAAGTTGGTAAAAATAGAGAAAAAATGATAAAGCTAATTTTGTTCGATCGAATTTGTTAACCCCTCCGTCACCAAAAAGTGAAATGGGTTTTCGAAAGATTAAAATTTTAGCTATCCTTGATGTTTTATTTGAGCTATATTTCTAAATTCGGCTATGAATTCTACTACAAGTAATACTTTGCTGTAAAGAGGAATGATAGGGCTTTCATTTGAAGTGATCAGAGGTTGGCCACTATCTTGAATTTGGGTGCCATCTGAGGTTATATCAGGAAAATGCGATTTTAACCGTTTTCTTAACTACCGACATTCAATCCTAGACAAACATTGGAAAGCTCAGAAAAAAATAATTAAAAAATTGGACGAGCATCACGGCTATCACCTAGCAATTGAACCAATTTTCAAAAAGTAGTTTCAAAATATTCGATGTATACCCAATAGGGTGCCAATCACTTATATGGGGAAAAAGTAACCAGAAAATTAAGAAAAAAAAATTCCTACACAAAATGTTTACCTACTCGAAAAATCACCAAAATCATGATTTTTTCTTCAGATAATACAAGATCTCGACGTTTCATGCATTTTTAAGTCATCTGGCACCAAAAAAATATTTCGAAAACCGAAATTTCATGCATCCCATTTCGTTGCGTTAATTTTTGGATTTTTAAAGGCCAAATTTAATCGCTTTGCGCCACCCCGTTTTTGGTCCGATTGAACTGAAATTTCGCACAGGGTTTTTTTCTCGGACAGGTGAACATTTTGTATAGGGGTTCTCAAAATGACGTTTTTGGTTGGCACCCTAGTACCCAACAATCAATGTAGTCATAAATAGAAACCCTTCCCTCTAATGTTATTTTTTTGCGATGCGATAATTTTGCGGACATCAATGAGTTTAGTAGTAAATTTCGGAATATAAATAAAAATTTTCCTATTCAACGTTGATTACAGGTTAAGTACCACTATCAACTGGTTCGAAAAGACTGTTCATCTGAAAAGTTCGTAGACACTTTTAGTGGCAAACTGAAACAATGCCTAGCTCAATTTTTGTCTCTCATGGTAAAACTTATTAACATCATAGTGTATTGTACTTTAAAAAAGCGTGGAATTTTCACGCCATTATCAATATTAAGCAACATTCAAATTGTCCCAAGAGTCAAATACACCTTACAAAGAAGATTAGACATAAATATCAATAAAAATCGATTGTTATATTAGTATCTAACATGTTCGTGTTGCATTCATTTTTCGCTAGATAGGTTCACACTAAGCTCACCAAATTTTTTTAGTTGCATCTTGTAGCATTTTTTCTCCCCAATATGTGGAGAGAGCAGAGTGAATATTCACCGTTTACTTCTTGTTCAGCATGAGGAGCTGCGTGTAGCTTTTTTTTGCACTACGCTTTTCTTTCAGTCTGGTGTTGTGTCTCTGTTGTTCGCAGAGAAACACACTTGCTGCCTACACCACAGCTGAGTGAAACAAGAGTGGTGAATCACTCTATAGAGAATACACAGAAGAAAACTGCTGAGATCTATTTGATGGAATTCGAAGAATACACATTCGTGACGGGCGGCTGGGAGCATTCTCAGTACAGCCGACATAACTAGACACCAACCATTCCCTGTGATATTCTGTGTATCAAAATTACAAAAACAAATTGACACAACACATTGACAGTACCTCTCCGTCCCAAGTGGCCAATTTATGTTTGCATCCATGAACCAAGACTAATTTGAAGTCTCGAAGGAAAAAAGCTTTTAAAAAAGTTAGAAACAACCCTTTCTCTTGAACAATTTTTCAACCTGCTGTTAGAGCATAATGAAAACTAATGTCTTGAAAGAAAACCTGCAGTTCGAGCATAACAGAAAGTGCCGTACAGTATATGTGGTGCCGAGTGCGCTTGAAGAATTGAACATTTTTGTAACGGTTATAAGTTACATTTTTTTCAATTTCATTTTATTTTTAATATTCACTAAATAATCGTTAACGGTATGTTATAGAAAGAGTAGACTTTCAAAAATACAAATTTATAGAAAAGTAAGAGCCGCAAATGGTTGTGAATATTTTGTCTTCGAAAATATTTTCAGAATAAAATTCATATAATAAATTTAAAATTATAAGGGTTGAATAAGACAAAACCATTCATTGTGATAACGTAAGTATTGTTGGATTTTTTTTTGAGAAAATAGAATTAAATCGGATTCAGACGCGTCGCGAGAAATTCCTGGTGCTTCTTCAACAACAACGATACGGCACAAGACCTTGTCAAACGAATGTTGTTTGCACAAAACAAAAATACTACAGGCACAATATCGCCAAGTGTAAACGAAGTTCATTTGAGTGTTGTTAAATTTATTTCTGAAAAACACTAAGGGAAGGCTGAGGAAAAAATACGTAGGTCACTGAACAAACGAATTGATTCTGTCAGGGGACTTTTTAACTTTTGTATCTTAAAATCCCTCTAATTACAGTGTTCAGTTCCAATTTCATACAGCCCTAGGGTTGTATATTCTGTAGTATTTCAGTTTCGACATGCAAAGCAAACAACGCAGTACACTTTTTTACCTAGACTCTCCTCTCATTTGATATTTACTTGAGAAGAACACAGTAAAAGCACTGCAGCGAGCTCTGTTGTGTAGTTATTGAGCGTATTTCGTGTGAGAAAGATCACGCCAGTTTATTATCTCTCTGAAGACATATTTCAGGTTCACCTGATTCACTTTGCTCAGTAATGTGAGAGTCGTTGTTTGCGCAGTGAAAGATAGTCTGCTACACGGTAGTGTTTCTTCAAGGAAAAAAAGACAAGCCTGCCGATCACTGTTGCAAGAGGATGATTTACCGGGAACTGAATCGGCCAGCAGCAGGCGGTGATTTCGTATATTTCACTGCCTTCTGTAGTGGACGGATAAACAAAGTAAACAGCACTTTCCTTAGCGCTTGATTTTGGATCTCCCTTCTGTGTGGAAAGCACCGTTGACATACAGGCATGTCCCTAGTTTGGTGAAAACTGAACCTAACCGTCCTTTAAAGGACGATCACATATTTTCAATTGAAATAGCAAAATGAGTTTTCCACAACTGAGTACTTCAGTAATCGTGAGGTTACTGTCAAGAAACGGAGTGCTATTTACTCCTAGGAACTGTAAGCGTCATAGTAAAAATACAGCACCCGTGATTGGTCCGCAGTAAACTCACAAAATGAATAACAAAACTGTCACAAAATTGACAGATCGTCAACTCATATTACATAGTATCGAGAAAATGGGTTTAAAAGTTTAAAACTTCCCATTCTCATTGAACCTTTTTGGGTCTATTCATATTAAGACTTTTGGAGATACATAACAAGTGGCAGAAACATTTCACCTACTGTACGCACAATCGAATGATCTTTGGGTGCTAAGAAATCAATTTCTCTTCATTGCATTTGCATGACGTAAGGAATGGCTCTCGTGCTGTTGCCACCTCGGTAACAGTTTCTACCATATTCAGAACTAACAATATGTCATAAGAACATGTCATAATCTCAAATCTATTGCAAGAAATACGTTGACATGAGTCAGGCTGTCGTAATTCTACGTTGACCTTGCGGTCGTGTCTTATACACAACCTCTCCAATTTTATATTTTATAAAAAAAAGATTGTGCTGTAAATCAAATAAATATGGTAATAAATTTCAAAAGTAACATATTTTGCGGTAGACATGATGCGCTGATCCTGAGCGAATATTTCTATTTCTCTTGTTCTTACAAAGCAAACACGCAGCAAACTCTCGACAATCATGAACTTAGTTTGTCCTCCGTGATGGATTCGAGATTATGAAGTTGCACAAAGAACCACCGAAAGCTTCCGCTTTGTACAGATCGGCACCGTCCTTACAATCGGTTAGGAAAGGAAAGAAGAGTATTACAATCGTTGTTGCCAGAGACCGAGTTTAGCTCTGCATCTCTAACAAATATAAAGGAAAGAGAGGCTTCTTTGTCCTGGGGTGGTCAGTGACGGATTTTTAAACTTTTACTCTTCTCTCTACACACCTATATATACTCTACCGCTATTGTGTATCAAGCCTCGTTAGTTACCCTTCCAAGTATCGGCAATCATAACTGCCTGTCTGTTACTTTTTTCTCTACAATTTAGCTTGAGAAAGAGGTCAAATAGGGGGATGGGAGGTAGTCTGAGAATAAACCCATGCGTAAAAGTCCCTCTGAGACCGAACGATCTGATTCTACTAAGATTCGAACTTATAAGTCGCATGCTAAGCGGACTCTGTAACCTTGAGGCTACGAGCTCTTCTACATCAAACTTTCGAAAATTATGTACACAAACTCGCATCTTACACTTCTAGAAAAATGACATCATTAGTATTAATTTTCCTTGGAGTATGCGAGATTGATGACGTGACTTCACTTTTATTATGCACGGCGATGTAATTGAGTACGTTTACTTTCAATTTATGGCAATAGAAATTAATCAAATAAACAAATCAAATTTCTTTGAGCAAACATAGAAGCGATGAGCCCGGCGAGCAGTTACTGTGCGACCTTTTGCGGCAATTCCAACCTGGCACCAAAATTCAAAGGAATGGTTAAAAATCTATAATATTCCATAATTTTTTTGTTTGAGCTCTAGGGGAAAACGGCATTTAAGCGGTTTTTGGTCATAAGACCTCATTTAACGCGAAGATATAAAAAAAATCTGTCGACCTGTCATGGATCTCCACGAATTTGAAATTGGTACAAATCTCGAATTGATTTTTCATTTATTACTCTGATGGGATGATCTCTTTTGGTAGTAGAAATGCTGATTTCTGTCTCAGAATTTATTTTTTGATAATATTTGTGGGAACGTTATCTCTAGAAACAACTTGTCAGCTGGTTTGACAAAAAAAAAAGCTGGGAGCAACAAACCACAGTTCAAAAAATATTACTTTTATACGGTATAGACCGTTCCGATAATTATAAATACACTTACGATCAACCGTCATTTCAAATAACGTGCAGTATTCAATCAAACGTTGGCTGCGTCCTGTTGTTTACATCCAAAAGAAACAGATGCTGTCATTTTTTCTAACATTTAGTGCGAGCAAAGAAAGCGAATTGTGCACAACTGGGGCACCGTGAGTGGTCTTTCTATAAAAAAATTAACCAGAGAAGAAGGTATAAGTGTCGGAGCAGTTCAAACCGCATTGCGGAAGTATTGTGAAGAGTGCACATCTACTGATGCCCTGGGCCTGTTGATCCCACAATGGACAAAAAGGTTAAGGAATACTACAAGCGGCATTCTTCAGTATCAGTACGAGATGTGGCGAGAAAGCTTGGAACCTTGGCGAGTAACGTTATGCGTGCCAAGAGAAGAATGGGTCTGCAGACCCGTCGGAAGCAGAAGCAGCCAAAACGAAATCCAAAACAAGCTGAATCTGTGAAACCGAGAGCTCGGAAGCTTTATGACAAACTTCTGACCAAAAAAATGGGGTGTGTTATCATGGATGACGAAACCTACATAAAACTGGACTATAAGACTCTGCCAGGACCGCAATTTTATACATCACCGAAGGGAAAGGATGTCCCTGGACCAGTGAAAGCCATTTACACCGAAAAATTCGGCAAGAAGGTAATGGTTTGGCAGGCCATTTGTGAATGTGGGAAAATATCTCGTCCATTCATTACGAATGACACAATGAATGGTAAAATTTACGTGAAAGAGTGTTTGCAGAAAAGGTTTTTACCCATGGTTAAGCAGCATAACAATCCCCCAATCTTTTGGCCCGATCTTGCTTCCTGCCATTACTCTAAGGATGCACTAGGGTGGTATAAAACAAATAATGTCACATGTGTCCCAAAGGAGATGAATCCTCCAAACTGCCCTGAAATTCGCCCTATTGAAATTTTTTGGGCTTTGACCAAGGCAAAACTGAGGAAATATGTCAAACAATTACACAGTTTTTCGGAACTCAAGGACGAAATCGTTAAAAACAATCAGCATGTAGCTAAACTTGCCGATAAGGTAATCGCTGCAACCCCGGTGTGAATAACAAATCGAGACCGTCCCGCTAAGCGTCGTCGCGGCGAGGCTGAAACTCCAATCGAACCGGCTGTTGGTACTAGACACGTTGAAAATCATGACAGGCTAGTGGCTAATTCTCCACCTGATTTGTTTTGGGTATACCTCTCACGTTTTCACCCTACCGTGACCGTCGATGTCGTTGAGAAACTAGTCAGGGATGGATTACAGACACGGGATGCAATCAAAGTCGTCTCTCTGGTAAAAAAAGGAACTGATCTTCAGTCACTGAACTTTGTTTCGTTCAAGGTCGGTGTTCCCCCTGAACACAAAGCCATTGCCTTGAGTCCTGGTACTTGGCCACAAGGGATCGTTTTCAGGGAATTCGCCGACACACGAGGCAACTCCACAGTTTGGTTACCTCCCACCACCTCCGCTTTCCCAGCCACTCCGGTAATAATTCCCAACGGAAACATTGCTACTGGGACTGCATCCGCTACCCCTGTTTTGCCCGCCCCTTTTGGAGGAACTGCGTCGGACAGCGCTTCAATACAAGCATCTGCAATAGAGGAACCCTAATTAACCACGCTTCGTCACCGAGACGCAACGTTATCAGCATCATGGAAGTTCCCGACCCCGCCTCCGCATTCGAGCATTTCCCGCCAGCGTTCATCAGTCGTCCCGGTCCTGCGTGTGGGTTAGGGGAACGGAACTTCCAGATCGATGTCTGCGGCAAGTATGAATTTGTTAGCAATCCTTCTTTTGTTGATGCGCTACGCGTTTCCAGCCCACCGACAACTGACTTATCGCTCCTGGACGATCAAATCACTGACTCCCGCTGTCATGACAGCATTCTCACAACAAGACGACATCTTTCTTCAACTGACACTTCAAGATTCAACGACACCGGGACGCATCGATGTTGGCATCATGGATGCTCCCTACCTCCCCGCCGCAGTCGAGCATTTCCAGCCAGCGGCCATCAGTCGTCCCGGTCCTGCGTGCGGATGCGAGGGACGGAGCATCCAAAATCTCAGATCAGGCAAGTGCGCAAACGTTAACCATAGACCATCCACGGACTCGCTACCCGTTTTTAGCCCGTCGACCAATCCGAAGACGAATAACGTTGACCATGGACATGATATACTTCTTTATTACCAAAACGTGGGTGGTATGAATGCTAGCGTCTCCGACTATTTACTAGCATGCGCCGACAGTCCATATGACATCATTGTTCTGACCGAATCCTGGCTCGACAATCGAACACTCTCTCGTCAAAACTTCGGACCCAATTACAAAGTTTTTCGTTGTGACCGGAACCCTAAAAATAGTCGCAAAACTTCTGGTGGTGGAGTTTTGATCGCAGTTCACCGTCAACTCAATGCTTCTATTCTCAAACACGATGATTGGTCGACCGCCGAGCAAGTGTGGGCAACAATCAAACTCGTGGACCGCACGTTATTTTTGTGTGCTATCTATGTTCCTCCTGATCGTACCCGCGATACAGACTTTCTTCGCGCACACATGTCTTCGGTTAACAGCATCATTTCGAAGACGTCCGCGGTGGATGACGTAATAATCTTAGGCGATTTTAATTTACCTGGTATCACTTGGCAAGAGCGGGGTAATGGTTTCATGTACGCTGATTTCGGCTCGCTCAGCTTGTCACCAGCCACTGCCGAATTGCTAGATAGCTACGGTACCGCTACTCTTCAGCAATGCAACAGAATCACCAACGAAAATGGGCGCTTTTTGGACCTCTGTTTCGCTACTGTGCGCTGCCAAGCCCCTGAAGTGGCATTGGCTCCTACTCCGCTCGTTAAACACGCCCTGCATCACCCGGCCTTGCTGATGTCTGTCCATCAGAAAATCTCCTGTGCCGAGACTACGGCACCGACATCCGTTTATTACGATTTCGCCCGTGCCGGTTTTGAAAATATCAACGTATTGTTGTCTGAAATCGACTGGAACACGGTTCTGGACACAGACGACGTCAATGCCGCCGCCTTAACTTTTTCCCATATTCTCAATTACGTCATTGATCGACATGTACCGAAAAAAACTATCTCCGATCAACAGCGATTGCCATGGCTGAACACTACGCTACGACGTCTAAAATCAGAGAGGAAAGCGGCCTTGAGAAGGTTTTCAAAATACAGAACTCTACCTCTACGGAACATCTACCTATCGATCAACGCTCGCTATAAACAGCTAAGTCGCTCCTGTTTTCGAGGCTTCCTTCGGAATGTCGAGCGCAAGCTCAAACGTAACCCCAAACCATTTTGGAAATATGTGAACGAACAGCGAAAAGACGGCGGCCTACCATCAAGCATGTTCTTAGACGGTGATACAGCGAATAGTGTTGAACAGATCTGCCAACTATTTTCGCGGAAATTCTCTAGCGTGTTTATAGACGAAAGGTTAACGACGGACGAAATTACTTCTGCGACGGCACGTGTTCCTTTTCTCGGTCGTGCATTGACTAACATTTCCATTGACGTTAGCACGGTTACATTAGCCGCCTCGAAGCTCAGGTCTTCCATATCCGCTGGGCCAGATGGCATACCGTCCTTTTTCCTGAGAAACTGTATCAGTAGTCTGGCTGCTCCAATGAGTAATCTCTTCACCAAATCCATCAGTTCGGGTGTTTTCCCCTCGATCTGGAAATCGGCATACATGTTTCCAGTACATAAGAAAGGGAACAGAAGAAACGTTCATAACTATCGAGGAATCTCAGCGCTTTGCTCTATCCCGAAGCTTTTTGAGCTCAGCGTGTTCGAACCCACTTTCTCGTTCTTCAAGCAGTACATCGCAGACGAACAACACGGTTTCATGCCCAAGCGATCCACAGCCACGAACCTCCTGACGCTTACATCTTACGTAATGAACAGCTTTGACGAACAGTCTCAGACGGACGTTATCTACACGGACCTTTCCGCCGCCTTTGACAAACTGAATCACAAGATCGCCGTTGCGAAGCTTGAAAAGCTCGGAATCGGAGGCCTCTTACGACGATGGTTTAAATCCTACTTGACAGATCGGCGTTTAGCAGTGAACATCGGCGGAGTTTCCTCGAATTCGTTTTTCGCTCACTCCGGCATTCCTCAAGGTAGCCACCTCGGGCCACTGATTTTTCTTATTTATCTGAACGATGTCAACTTCCGGCTTCAGGGCCCTCGACTGTCCTTCGCTGACGATCTGAAGCTATTTGCAAAAGTGAAGGTCCCATCAGATGCCGCTGCACTCCAGGAGCAGTTATCGATTTTCGCGAAATGGTGTGTCGACAATCGCATGCAATTGAACGTCGACAAATGCGAGATTATAACGTTCTCAAGGAAGCTTAGCCCAGTGACTTTCGATTACAAGCTATCAAATACGCCTCTACGACGCACAACCTGTGTTAATGACTTGGGAGTACTGCTCGACTCCAAACTCACATTTAAACAACATATGACCTTCACCGTCGACAAGGCCAGCAGGAACCTGGGATTCATAATGCGCATTGCAAAAAATTTCAGCGACATTTATTGTCTAAAGTCTTTATATTGCGCTTTGGTACGATCTAGCTTAGAATACTGCGCTTCAGTGTGGAGTCCCTACTACCTGAACGGAGTAAGCAGAATCGAGGCAGTACAACGACGGTTCATTCGCTTTGCTCTCCGTAGACTACCGTGGACTGACCCCTTTCAACTACCCAGCTACGAACAGCGTTCCAGGCTTATCGATTTGGACACCCTGCAAATTCGTCGGGATGTGATCAGAGCTATATTCATCTCGGACGTATTGACTTCACGGATAGATTGCCCGGCGATTCTCGAACAACTTAACATCTATGTCAGACCACGTATGTTGCGAAATAGCCTGTTTCTTCAAGTGCAAAGTAGACGAACAAACTACAGTAGCTTCGGCACGATAACCGGTCTACAGCGCCATTTTAACCGTTACGCATAATGTTTCGACTTTGACGCCAGCCGCGAGGTACTGAAGAATCGATTTTTAACATTAGCACGTAGCACTTAGATTAAGAAAATCAGTTGGGCCACAAGGCCTGTTGATGTATTATTTACAAATAAACAAATAAAATAATCCCAACTTGAATTGAAACTGGAAAGAAAACACTTATTATCTATATTTCAGAATAAAATGACCCGAAAAATCCTGTATTTGTTTTATTCAAGAAAGAAGATGTATTTATAAATTTCGGAACAGTCTATAGTATTGACAAAAAAAATTATTTTGCAATTTTGCAACTGAAATTAAATTATCATTATGTTCCATACACAGTTTAAAAAAAGAACATTTGAAACATTCTGGCTTAGGAAACAATTGTATGGATGGTTTTAAAAATAACTTAAAACAAGTCCTTCGATTACACGCTAACGCTCGCAGCAGCCGAAAGGAGTTCTCTTTCATTTCAAGTGGATTCTTTTATTCAACTGTACCAGCATGGACGAGTTGTTGGCAGGCGGCACGGAATAACGAGGCTCCGAGTGATAAATCGATGACGACTATTAATCAAGCTAGTTTTAATTACCGGCAACAGTTCCGATAAGTTCTCCCAATGTTGTTGAACAGTGTTGATCTCTATCGGACCCGATTGGCCCCACAACGAAAGCCATCCTTCGTCCGACCCGCGTTTTCCATAACAAATCACTTTGCGCTGAATACACTTGTTGCAGTTGTTTTCTAAAGGGGGACTGCCCTAGCAAGTTTTGCTTGAGCTACAACAGCTCGTACACACATGTTAGGCAACTCCGTGCTCACAGGAATGAGTAATTAGATGCAAAAAGAGGTACATTCACCTGCGATCCACCGCCCCCCCCCCCCCCGGGAGCGAAGAATGATCACAAATCAAATCGCACTCGGATTCAGGTGCATCGAAATGCCATGCACGAGGTTTCCTGATTTCAGGTGAATTTGTAAACCACCTGTTTTCAGTGAAACAAGTTACATTTTACCCTGTTCTACCACCTCGCTGTACATGGAAGTGAATGGAAATGAGTAATTCAATATCTTGCTTTTCCATCTCGTCACGAGCGGCTTGGGGCTAGCAAATCTCAGCTTCCACGCCGGTTAAGCTTATCATGAGAAACACTGCCGGCCACTCTAAGTCACGATGGAGACTTTTGACAAGTCGTTATTTGCTGTTGTGGTGGCGGAAAATTGTGGAAATGTGTTATATAAATACACATCAACAAACCGAATCCCGGCAGCGAAAATAGCAGCATACTTTCGAAAACTATTGCTGCGTCGCCATCACTCCAACGTATTGCGGCGTATTTCGAAACACAGTTTTGTTTTACTGTCGTCATTTTCCTTTCACTTGTCAAGCCGTCAAGCGAACAAGTGGGAGAGGCGGTACGGTGGGCTTCTTCACTTTGCATTGTTTTAAGCTTCACGATGAAGATAATTCAACGTCTTCCCGCTTTTCACTGCCGCACCCGTTGTCATCGTCGTCGGTTTCAATTATATAACACACTTCGTTTATTGTTATTACACGCCTGACCTTGATCTTGCAATGCTGAATGTAATAGTTTCAACCGGAGATACTCACTCCGATCGTTTGCTTTCCGTTTTTTTTTTTCGCAGATCGATCGTATCTCCGGCCGGTCGGCCCCACCGGCGTTGTGGACAGGCAGGGAAAGCGTAACGACAAGAGAGCGTCTGTTTGGTTTAGTCGCGAATATTTCACGAGCGCGCGAACAAAATGTCTTACTTTGTTCTTGAGGAAGTTGGGCAAAAAATACGTAGCCTTATTCCGTTCTCTGAATCTAAATAGGAATTTAATAAATGCAATATAATGAAAAGTTTCCAACATTTCCAGAAGTGTATTACGTCATCGTCTCTCACTCTCGGGAACCCGCATTTTTCGCTTCTGTTTCGAAATAAATGAGTCAAGCGATTGTCTCATTTAAATAATACGCTGCTGTAGCCCCGTGTTACCCTCGGGAACCTCGCGCAACCCGATCCAGGTCCAGATTTGCATCAATATGCAGCTCACCGATATCGGGGAGGAGATGCAAATTTACCAACACTCGCTTACAGTAATCTACCCTCGAACGCGGCAGAATTGATTAATTATAACCTACCTTCAAGCATTTACACGGTCGCGTTTTACGTACTGCCCAGCTGCCAAAAAGCTCCAAGAAGTCGCAATTCGTTTGAGAACAAACGGACTAAAGATGGTGATGCTGCAGATGACGATGACTATGAAGGAGATCTGGAAATCGCCGGACAAAGCGAAACTTGAAGGTTGATGGTTGTGAATGGTGGGAATGTGTTCTGTTTGCTACCACCACCGCCGTCGCTGCGCTACTGGCCACCTCAGGATGAACGGATTGGACTCGTGTAGGGATTGTTGACGAATTTAGCAGTGCTGCCAGCATACGCGATGTTCCAGCGCTGTTCACGGTTCGGTCGGGTGGATGGATGTGGCCATTGCGGAAGGGGATCACGCTGTAATTAGAAAAGAAAACCGAGAGACGCTCACTTTAGTTGCAATTATCACACATTGTGTAGTGGACACGACACTGGCAGAAGGAATGCTGATTCGAAATAAATATTCGTTTTGACGGTAATACTGTGCCACCGCGCGTTTGGTTTGGCGTTAGGCGGCAACCGGTGGCGGACGCGCACGGTGAAGGAATATCGGATTGCACATTTCACCGAGAGTGTATCTGATTGCGTTGTCGATTCCTGCATACGCTTAGCGAGTCACGTTGCGGTTGAAAGTTATTGCTGCAAGATGCTGGCAGCAGCAGCGTGAAATGACAACCTGGTGGGATTTCACGTTCCTTGGTTAGTGGGTATATTTGCAGTCTTTGCTTCCCCGTTGCTAGAGATTAGGAAACTTGTTTGAGAAGAAGTAACTATGCTCGAAAAATTTCAAAATTTTGAGATACGATTTTGTCATCCGGTTTTTCCGATTAAATTTTATAGAACAAGAACTGGGTGCAACTTTTATCGTTTATTTTTTCCTGGTTTCACTGTTAAACCAGTTCTACAAGAACAAGAAACTATCAAATAAAAATACATAAATTCTCTGATTATCTAAAATTTGATAGTAAAACTTAGATGGCCTTCATATGACCTTTTGAACTACAATTTGGCCACTGCTGCCACAGCTTAATCCATTAGGTTTTATTTGAGCCACAGTTTTATAGTAATTCAGTTTCTACTGTTGAGTATACTACACACATTAGTTTTTGCCAAGATCACACCAATCAAGCCATTTTTCGATGTCTTCCTAGGACTAGAACTGTCGATAAGCCAGCCCAAGTACAATCGAACGGAACAGGTAATAATCGGACGGCATAATATCGAGAAAATATGGTGGGAGAGGTTGAACTTCCCATTTGAGTGTTTCTATGTATGTCTTGACTACTTTCGCAGTTTGAGGCCGAGCGTTGTTTTGCAGAAGAATCAATTTTCGTGCCTCTGTTTGTATTGTGGCCATTTTTCGCGCAATGCTCGATCTAATTGCATCAATTGAAGCCGATTCTGGTCCCTCGTGACGGTTTCGTTTATTTTCAACAGTTTATATGAACGGGTAGTCCCCATGACATTGTTTTCTCCGGGTTGCTATAATAAATCCATTTTTTATCACCCGTCACGATATGATGAAGGAAACCCTTCTTTTTTGTTGCTGGACAGACGAAAAAACGACGCTGAACATCTGTAGACTTCGAATCATAAGGAAGCCAAGTTCTTTTTTTCAATCATTCTTAAAGCAAACTTACTGGCTAATGCCGAAGCAAGCTGTTTCTGCGTTTGGTATCGCTCCTCATCGAACAATTCTTCCAGTTCAGTGTCTTCGGAGGTTTATGGCCTTTCTCAACATCGAATTTGCCGTCTTCAAAGCGACCACTCAAGGCATCTTATTTCACTTAGAGCAGCGTTTGCGTGAACTTTTTCAACGCTCGATGTACCTCAGCTATCGTTTTCTCTGAATTTAATGAGAAAAGTAACGCTTTAAGGTCTTTTCAACGCGAGGGATGCGTTCCAAATTTGTATAGAACCGTGTAAAAATAGGCTTTTTGGAGTTGAAAATATAACGAAGAAAACCGCCCTGAAATGTTTGAACCCTGTTTGAATATGATAATGGTGAATCTATAGGCCAAAACGCAATATTTTAACTTTCCAGTATTTAAAACAAAAGTTGTGTTTTTTGAAGACGAATGTGTTATAACTTTAGGCTTAAAACGGAAAACGTGATTGAAATGAGGTCGTATCTTGTATCGTTTTTGAATAACGGAGAAAGGCAACCCGCGTGTATTTGATCTTAGTGTATTTGCTGCAATATTAGACATTTTCACACAAGTAAAAGTACATGACACCACAAAAAAATCACTAACGACTCAAAGCGTTTTCTTTTACCATATGTATCAGATAAGTTTATCACGTTTTCGATTCAAACTGGTCCATTTATAGCCAATTCGTCAGAAGCGAAAAAAATATCAGATTTATTTAGCGAAAACTTCTATAGTTTTATGAAGCTTTCATCGCAGATGAGAACAAAACAAATTAAAAATTAAGAAAAGATAAAATCAGGAACTAGTAACATCGGATCAGCACTTTTTTCATTCGTAAGTGGTGTGTCATTATCGTTCATTGAAGAAATTCATGTGCCACAGGGTAGTAATCTGGGATCACTTCTCATCAGATTTTTCTTACGAATCAGAAAATGATATTTCGCGGCTGTTTTTTTCCTTTCCTCTGAGGAAAAAGTAGAAAAGTCTTTGCCTAAGTGTACAAATGTAAGCTTACTAAAAGACCAAGGATGGTATGATGAATTGTTTTGGCTATGAGTCAAACATTTCAACTCTTTCCAATAACCGCACTGCAAATGAATACGATCATCAGTTGGCAAAATTCTTGGACCAAGGGGGAACTGGGAAGGTGGTTACATTCCATAATCCCCAAGGTATCGACGAACCCGTGGTTCAAGGGGTTGGATGTAGGTCGGGATTTCATTTGCGTGATGTCCCGGCTTATGTCCAATCACTATAGATTTGACGCGCATCTCCGTCGTGTTGGGCTCGGGGAGAGTGGTATCTGTGCCTGTGGTGAAGGTTATCACGACATAGAGCATGTTGTTTGGTCATGCCCTGTACACCGTGACGCCAGGTCTAGATTAATAGCTTCCCTGCAGGCCGAAGGTAGGCAGCCGGCTGTTCCTGTTCATGATGTCTTGGCGAGCCGTGACCTATCCTACATGTCCCTTATATACATTTTCCTGAAATCCATCCACGCCCCAGTTTAGTCCTATCCCCTTCCGCCTACACCCAACCAAACGACAAGAACACGTTAAGACCCCGGATCCGAAACAGCAATCAGACCCGCACGATTCTCTCAAGGCCCGATGGAAACAACCCAATATGCCAGTCCGTAATATCTTGGCCCAGCAGCGGAACAAATTTAATATGCTGCTTACCTATGGCAATGAAAACCATCAAACAGCAAACCTGTGCTTTTAATGCAAAATATTCTAGCTTTAAGTTAGATTTAGTTTCAGCTCGTAGTCGGCAGCGAGGATAAAAATTTGCTTTTTGTTATTAAGATACTTTAGAAAGTAAGCTACCAGATATAATTGGCGCCGTTAAACATTGAATTGTATTTGTGCCGTGTCAAATAAACTATAGATGAAGAAAAAAAAACCGCACTGCAAAGGTGTTTTTATGAAGTGAACACCGTTAGCAAAATTTTGCTACAAAAGCCGGATCTAATCGTACGGGCCTCAACAGGGAGACACCATATGCCAAAAGTTCAGCAATACAAAAGTGTTTTTGACGTAGAACTACGTCTTTGACCTTCCTTAACATCGCAATTACCGTCTTCAAAGCGACCATTAAAGACACGTTGTTTCACTTAGAGCAGTCGTAAACTCTCGATGTACTTCAGTCAATCTAAAGGGTTTTTCTTGAAAACGGATATAAAGTGACTTTTAGCCTAAAATGGAAACGAAATGAGGTCGATATCTTGTGGCATTTTTGAGCAGTACTTATTACTGGTGCCATCTATTGACAAATGGCGATAGCTTAGTTGCGCACCTAATAATAAGATAAATCAATTTTATAAAGGCAGTTCGAACTTTTCCCATAATTTCGGATGAGACTCGTCAAGGTATAGAAGCAAAAAAATATCAGTTTTACTCAGCAAAAAATTTTAAAGTTTTATCAAGCTTCTATTAAAGATGAGAACAAAGAAATTTTCAAAATTTGGAAAAGATAAAATCAGGAACCACCGTGCTGGATCGAAATCCGTACACCTCAGCACATGATCATCTTCGACGGTCAATATTAAATCAAGAAATCACATATTGCTTTAAACTGACATGATTACTTATAGGTCTACTTATATTTTATCACTATTTTAAAGCAAAATGATTAAAATCACTCCGAAACTCGAAAAAATCATGTTTAAATAGAACATGTTTTGAATCGAAATCCGTACACAGTTTTTTGTCTGAATCAAAACCCGTACACTTTTGAATCGAAATCCGCACAAACGCAATATAGACTGGATCAAAGTCCATACAACAATAAATCAAAATCCGTGTAGATATAGAAGTACAAAAGTGAACATCTTCTTTTTATAATTTATCTTTAAGTTTACGAATAAATATATTTTGAGGATCAATTGGTTCATAAAGTTTCACATTGTTTTTTAATTTTTTATATCAGCTAAAATAGTGCAATTTTCGTAGCGTTTCGTAGTAACCGGAACGCCGGAACCTCTCGAAGCTTCCCGGTACGACTTTCCCTTGCGCACCTCAATCGCAGCTCCTTCGAAATTGTTTGCCGTATATTTATACTTGTTTTCTTCCATTATATGCTGAAAACAAGAAGAAAGTTCAACAATATATGCATGATACACACGCTGTACGGATTTCGATTCAAGCAATTAACAAGAATCAAAATCCGCACGGCACAGTTTTTGTTGAATAAATACAATTTAGACTATTTACCAGACAATATACAGCACGAAAATGACAAAGACTTCCTTTTTTCATCAATTTCGAAAAGATTCACAGAGTAAAACACTTATATCCCACTTGAAAATCGATTTTATCTGAAGAACGTTTCCCTAGTAAATTATCTAACGATACAACGAAATGACAACTGAAACCGATACACGATTGATTTTTCATTTTTAATATTTTTATTTCATGGCCTACTGGCGCATAGTTTAATTTAACAGAAGGCCAACAGCTCAACGGATATGTACATGTAACTATCATATGAATTTTAATTTTTATAATGCTTAAAACTGAAGAAAAACATGAAGGTGTACGGATTTCGATACTGTACGGGTTTCGATCCAGCTTGGTAATAACATATGATTATAAAGCATTTTTTTCATTCAAAACTGGTGTGTCACAATCGTCTATTGAAGAATTTCATACGCCACAGGGTAGTAATCTGGGATTACTTCTATTTAAGTTTTTTAACAGAGCAAAAAGAGCAAATTCCGTGTTTTTTTTTCACTTTTTCACTGAGGAAAAAGTATAACTATTCTTGGTTAAGCATACAAATGAAAGAATACTGAAAGACCAAGGATGGTATGACGAATAGTTTTGGCTATGAGCAGAACATTTCAACTCTTTCTAATGATCGCACTGCGATGATGCTTTTATGATCTGATTTTAGCGATAGTGATAGAGTAGCAAACAAAATTTGCTACCAAAGTCGGTTCCAACCGACACCGATTGCCAAAATAAGATCAATACGAAAGTGTTTTTTGACGTAAAATAACGTCTTACAGCAACAAATTCTGGGAAAGGGATGCAAATTGAGATACCGGAAACATCACGAGCGTCACGAATATTGTCCAATTTTAAATGCATAAAAATCAGTTTGTAATAAATTTCTTCATTCTTGCAGTAATCGATTGAAAAGAAAGTTAAGCGTACGCCAAAATGCGAAAAATTGCGATTTTAACTATTGTACTGTTGATAAATGTGGAGCCTCGTTGCTGTAAAGGCCGTACACACCTGCACGGGTCGACAAGAAGATGTTAATTGTCAATATTTATATTACAAAAATGCCTGCCGTTTGAATTGAAAACTTTCTTTATACCAAGCACTTTCACAAAAATAGCAAAACCTTTTTCTGGTCACAGACATCTTTCTATCTTTTTGAAGGAAATAAAGCAAATAAATCTGTTATGACGATTTGCAGTATATAGGATTTAGATTTTTGCAAGAGAAATTTATTGTATAATTTTAGGAAGCGATAACTTGTTCCGGACCGAATCACAATTTATCACGGTTTTATTCATTAGTCTTGACATACAGAAATGTTTGACGATTATTATCGTTTCGTTTCTCGGGTCGACAGTAAACAGTGTAATGTTGGTGTTTGGTTGTTAACTCTTAAAACCGATAATGGAAAGATATATTCTTAAGGAGCAATTCTCACGACTGACTTCTTGTATAATCTGTATGTATTTCAATAGAAAATCCAGTGATTTCATCATTTTCGGGCACTTAAAGTACCAAAATACATCTCGCCAGTACTAGCCTTCCGATGCGAAGTTCTTGAAACAGCGAAGTGCTACACCGTTCGTCTGTTTGGTAAACCGATACCCAGACACGCACGTGCGCCTTTGAAAACAACGGGAAACTTAAGAAAACCAACGAAAATAATATGCGACAGTTTGGCCGATGCGTTTCGTGGTCTGGTTTGGTTTACGCGTTAATGCTTAATCTCAACCCGGCAGTTGGGATCCAACGAACGACACGTGCGTATCCCACCGGTCCGCTATCCGCCAGAGCCAAGCCAAGTCTGGCTGCGGGTCGAACCGATAAGACATGCGTGAATGCGTGTAACAATTGCGACACTTGGTGATGACTTTGTTTCCTGTTTATTTTTCCTTTCGAGCCCGGTTTAGTTCATTCAAAAGGTAGGTTAAGCCTCCACCGCAATGTGTAAACAATGGTACCGGAAATAAAATGAATTACTCTCAATTGCGCAACTATCGAGGTGCTTCGGTTTACAACGTAACGCAACCACGCGCGACTAATTTTCATATTATTTACTTAACATATTTGCTGTGAGAGAAAGCATTGTTTGGATAAATCTTGCTGGGAAGTTTCTTAACGAAATAGGAACCTAAATTAGATCACTCAACTGGTAAATTTGATAATTCCAAAGCTTGCGTAAACACCGATTATGTTACATGAATCATTTTGCCTTCACTGGTTGCTGAACACTCCTTGTTCGCTCAGCTTCCACATTCCTTAGAACAAATAAATCAGCAGTTTCTTCTTCCAGGCTTGTACCTCTCCCCTCTCCAGCACACTGAACGTAGAAAAAGCGACCCAATCACCCACAGCGAGCGGCAGCAAACCAATGCGCGGCAGATTCGCAATCACTCGACGAAATTAATGTCGCCTGACACATCTGTGCTGCCTGCTTCCATGTTCGCGCGTTCGCCTGTATACCGAAAACCCCGAGAACAGAACGGCGTCTTCTCGCGTGGCGGAGATTTCTCCAAGGACAAACCGTGCTCCTGCCGCGGCCGGATTCTCCCCCACACGCTACAAAGAGATCGCTTTAGGATTTGCCACCATCATCTCGGTGGGGTACACCATTCCGAAACGGGCGGCGGAGATCATAATGATAGTAATTGCACCGTGCGCTGCTGCCGCGCGGTGCAGCAACTTTGGTGCCGCCGTTCGAGTGGCGATCTGCACCGCCGCCGCCGCGGTAGAATGGGTGGGAAAAGGCGAAGGCGGCGTTAACGATGCGACGACGAAAATCGTGCGCTGCTTGTTTTGATTGTAAGGAAATTGAATCTTGATGAAATAATTACCCGTGTGTCAGTTGCTCTCGCGCATATGCACAGCCACCTTCGAACGCGGTGGCAGCGGTTTAAGGCGCTAGGAAGAGGTGGGCCTTTCGCAATGGAAGATAGAATGTATCTAGATTGTTTTTTTTTATTTCCTGTTCAATGCCGCAGGCACTGGATTGAGAAGGTTTGGAAATACTTTGTGGAACATTGTAATACCGCATCGGTTCAGAACAGTGCTAGCACTTGATAGGTTCTAAATGAGTCACATTTGAAATAGTAAAAGGTAGTAATAAAAAATGTTGTGGTTCTAAGATCACATCACACAGAGTCAATTTTGGATAAATTACCGACTGACAATTAACAAGAATGACAAAAATGCCAACAATGTCAAAAATGTCAAAAATAAAAAAATAAATTTCAATAATGCCAAAATTCTCGAAAATGTCTCATGACTCATGTCGTAACACAAAATTAAAGCAGGTTGGAAATATTACTGATGGAGCTAAACAAACAATACTAAATACTAAAAACTAAAATACTAAAACATAATAAATTTTTAGTATTTTAGTTTTTAGTATTTAGTATTGTTTGTTTAGCCTCAGGCAATAGATTGTGTAGAATAATCCTAAAAGTAGTATTTAGACCAACATTGGAGTTACGAAAACAATGATGTGATTGGCTCAAGAAATTTGTGGAGGCAGAAGCTTTTTTTGTTTTGTGGAAATGGCAAAATGTTAGCATAGTTCACGAAATCGTATAAAACCTAACCTTAATCCGATTCTAATCAAGTGCATATTTTATTGCCATTTTCAAGTACTGGTAATGTATTTTCGAAATCTTTTCCCCTTATGAGATACATTTTTCCATATCGCGATACATTTCCATCAATCTCACACTCCATTGTTGATTTACAACAGCGACTCTGGTGCGCAAGCCAAGTCAGTGCAGTGCAGAGCTGGAGAGCGCGCTGATGAACACGCGAAAACTCATTTGTTAAGCTACTACTGACGAGATTACATAACCTCTCTTCTGTGCGACTTCTAGGGCGACGCCGGGTGGTACGGGGCAAATACGAGGAGGAACCCTCCTCCCCCCACGGTTGCAGGCAGCGTTCATGATCCAATTGTCATTCTTCTTTGGACTGCCCGGACTGAAAGGGGTTAGCAAAGCAAGTCGCTAGTCAGCAACACTCCTCCCAAACAACGGGGCGCAAGGTTTATCAATCGCGTTGCCCTGCCAGCCGGGGTAGGTACACAGGGCCAGAGAAGATTGCCATTTCAGCATGATGCCTTCGCGGTAGCTGCCGATTTTTCCTCCCTTATTGTCAACTCTCGAAACAATAAAACAAAAGACTTTACTATTATTGTTATTAAATAGCAGCTCGGGGGTTAGGATTGGCTGTTGCAGTTGCTACCGCTGCCTGAGAATACATTCACTTTTGTCGTAGATGGGGAAACAGCGCAGAAATAGTGAGCAGGCTAGAAGCAGGCGAGGAAGAACGAGAAGGAGGGGGATGCAACCTAGAACATTTGTTCGCTGTTGCTAGCTTGGGAGATGAGAACTATCACCACACCCTGTTACGGTCCAATAGGTACTAATAATCGAATTTTTCCGGCTAAACCATACCAAGAGAGCGGAGGTGGCCGCGATTGTCGCTGTTGGAATGTGAGATTAGCTTTTTATGTTCGAAATTGGCACTACCTTCCGAAACCGACAGCACGAATGGCTTGCGTAATCCGGATGGATGGTCGTTTGGATGCTGAATCGCAATCCAACTAGGTAACCTTGTTTCGAAAATTGTGAAAAATCCAACAATTGCCAACTGGGTTTTATTTTCTCCATCGCATCGAGTCGGTTTGTCAATTTGAGGTTCAGTTGTCCATTGCTGACTGATTTATTCTCTGGTGATTCGAGTTTAAGCTTTTTTATTTATATTGCTTGAAACTAAAATAAAATTTCAATATTCTTTTTTTTGCTTTGTTTAATTTTATTTTAAGCGTTTTAATTTATTTTAAATATTTCAAGTCATTTTATTATTGATTGTTGATATTTCTTCTAGAACTCTATTTAAACCAAATTTTGTTTTTTTTGTGCGTTTTCATATAGGAACTGAATTTATACTGTTGACACTTGTTGTACCTTATCCCTTATTTTTTATACTAAACGTCCTGAAATTTATCATTTAGAATGTTTAATACCATATAAGCTAATTCATCTCTTTAAATTTTTCTATCGATCGCTAAGCATTTTTGTTTTATGGAACCTTGATAAAATTTAATAGAATATGAAAGCAATTTCATGTGGAACGATGACATCTAAATGACCACCTAAAAGAAAAATTTTTTTATACAAATTTAAAAAAAGAATCTCACAGCATACAACAAAGGTCGGTCTCTTTTTATTTTTTCATGTTGCAAAGTTGTAATGGCTATTTTTTCGAGAGAAAAAATGGATTGAACAAACATATAATAAAACAGGTTCTCGTAAGTCGATTCGCTCGATTCGTAAGATTCGACGCATAAATATGTTCATCATATAGTTGTCTCAATTTGACATTTAACTGTTGTTAATGAATATATTTAAATAAGTTTTTGCTGTTTTTATCAGTATGCAACTTTATTCTGAAAACGCACGCATTCGCAGGTAGCTCTTAATACTGAAGTAAGCTGTTCCTGCGTTTGGCATCGATCCTCTTCAAGCAATTGCTCCAGTTCAACGTCTTCGAAGGTTTTTGGCCTTCCTTCACACGAGTAGTCGACAACATCAAAGTTATTTACCGTCTTCAAAGCGATGAAACCAATCATGGTACGTTGTTCCACTTAGAGCTCCGTACAATTTTCTTGACTCTCGATGCGTTTCAGCCGTAATTTTCTTTGAATAAAATAAAAAAAAACGCTTTCCGCGAATGACGATTTTTTGGTCAGATATTTTCACTTCTCATTTCACCACAGAAATACTAGCGTGTCAAAACGTGATGTGTACCACATGTCTCAGCTTGATTCATCATATTTTAGACATGCCGAAATCACACAGCACATACGCCAGGTGCCATCTATTGACAAATAGCGAGAAGTTAGTTGCACCTAATAATGTGAGTTGATGTAGTTTAAAAAGCATGCAACAAACTAATAATAATAAAATAGTTAGTTTTATTTAAAAGAACCAAAAAAATGACCTGTTAAAGATATTATATTGTGAACTTGTGCAGAAATCAACACTTGCCATGTTGATCTTGTATATATTTTTTTAAACAAAAAAAAAAAAAAAACAGAACCCGACTCGGTCCGGTTACATGTCCGGTAAATGGAACTTCGCAAAATAAGTGGCAACATATAACAAAACTTCAAAATGTGTGAATATCTTATGGTATCAGAAAAGCGATATGGATTTTGTTTATTCGAATGTCTGCTGTTATATAACTAACTGTCGAACGTTCGAAAAAATTTAACATATTTTTTTGAGGTTCTTAGAGTAAAATAAGAGTATACTCTCTCTCTTATTTTTATGCCAGTTTTTTATGCATTTTCAGCTATGTTAAAAATGTCATCGAAACAAGAAGCATTGCGCAAGCGTACAGCTCTATGAAATGTTTAAAAATTCCGGCAAAAAGTTCCGGGCAAAACATTTTAAAATTGAAAATCTTTTTGTTTCGACTGTGAATAATATTCTGGACAAAAAAAACCGTTGTTATTATCTAAATCATGGTTGAAGCACAGTGTCTTACATCTAACATTTTAGACTCTTCATCGTTCCGTAATTTTCAGCTATTCATTTGGAAACAAAAATGCAATTAGAATATTCATGTACTGCCTGTGATCGCATAATTGTAACATTCGACATTTTATGGATTTCGTGCTTTTTATTGGGAAATGCTTAGAATAGTATGTACTTTTTACATCTGGAAAAATATGCTTATGTTTGTGTGAAAAAAGTCGTAAAAAATACCAAGTTATTTTGTCACATAGCGTAAATAACCGCATAATTGTCACACTACTTAACTTTTTCAACTTTTTTGTCAAAAAAGTTTCCATCCAAATCCACTTCTGCATCTTTTGGAACTCGGAAGTTATTCTGGTCCGGTAACCAACCACCGGTGATCCGTTTCTGATGTTCAGCTCATGCTTGTTGAATACATGAAAAACTTCTTTTTCCATGTGATATATTCCAAAAGTAGCTTGAAAGTGACGGCATAAATGTATCATTGCAAAAATTTCAACCAATTTGACTTTAAAAGTTATATTCAATGTATACATAGTGTAAATTAGTGCTTTCTTCATGATACTAAGTTTAGTTAAAGTGTCTATTTGCGAGAATATATTAGTAACAATGCATTTAAGGTCAAAATATAAAAGTGCGAATTGGTCGAACAACCAATTTTGCAAATGTTACAAATATGCGATTATGGGCAGTGTAGTTATACCTGGTAATTTTTTTCTTTTAATTTGATATTTATTTAGGCCTAACCGCAAAGAATAACAGGGCCGAATGTCTTTTTTAGAGCAGGGAGAAGCTCGCTCGAATAGAGCCTGCATCTCGATGATAAATTGTTGTAATTCGATATAACCTATTTGTTCTCACCTACGATTGGTTTTAATTGACGTTTTATTCCCAAGTATCAATTGGAGAATTATCTCTTATAGTAGGCTTCACGGCTGATAAGACATGCTAAGGGCATCGCAAAGCCTGGGAACTGATATAGATTACACAGGTCGACAAACGCGACAAAAATGCTGCCCTTAAGCTTAAAATAGTTGCTCTAGAAAGATTATAGCTTTTTAACAATTTCTTAAAATTTTGGTGCCTCTAGTGTATGCGGAGGCGCGTCAAAGTGCAGCAGAGTAGGCCGGGTTCATCGCTTCTACGTTGGCTTATGCGAAAACTTATTTAAATCTCTGAAAAAATTACCTTCACTTCATTTTTACCCAGTTTGAGCTCTAGGGCACCTGTGTTAATCAGTGTTATCATTTACGATCAAATAGAAGCTCCGCTCCTTTTCAAGCTTTTCAGATGACTTTTAAACACAACATTAAGCCATAATAGTTGCTTTCGAATGTTGAAATGTTATGTAAGCTAGCTGTACTTTCGGCTGAGCAGTCATAGAAAAGTAGAACGACTTATTTTATACGTTTCGTCACTGAAGATCAAACAGTATAATATAAGTCGTTTTACTTTTTTGTGACTGCTCAGCCGAAAGTACAATCAACGTATCTAAGTTCAGGATAGCTTTAAAACTATTTGAAATTATTTCCTGTACTTTAAAAGCTACGCCCATAACCCCTTGAATACGACGATACGATTGGGAACTAGACCTTCTGTTTATTATACACAGACTTCGCAGCCAACTGTTAAGTGTACAACAATTGCAGAGCTAGCGCTACGATCTTACTGACACTAACAGTCTCTCTCGAGCCGAGACTTAAATTTACGACGACTGGCTTCGAGACCAGCTGGGAGCGATCTGTAGCAGTCTTATTTGCAATATTCAAGTTCAATTTGACCAGTATTGAATGTTCAACGTCTATTTTAGATTGTTTAAAAGAATACTTGCACAATTTTTATTTTTACTTCAAAAGCAATAACAATTTTTTTTTCCATTTGTAACAAATTTGTTACTTAAATAGCAATAAGATTCACCTTCAGTTAAGTTACAAAACATCGTATGTTTTGCACATGTTACTGGTTTTTCTATCCCAAATAAATCTGATTTGATGCACATTAGTTTGTTTGGTATATGCATAACGAGTGAAGAAAAAATGCGAAGAGAGCTGTCAGGTACACTAAGGTCACTTTTTACACGGTTTTTTACGCGATTTTTTTTGCGCGGATTCCAAAGTTTACGCGTTTTTTTTTCTTATGTGGATTGCGGAATTTCTTTACTCGGATTCCGGAGTTTACGCGGGTTTTTACGTGGTTTTCGCTTCTTTAAAATTCGTTTTTCTCAAAACTTCATCGTGTAAAACCGTGAAAAGTCTCATATGTACCTGTTTGATGGTACAGAACTTGTGCCAATCTAGAAAACCCATACTCGCTTTTTGACGTAGAATTACTTCTTACGGTAACGTATAACAAAACATCTAGAGTGTCACGAAGATTGTCCACATTCCACTTTTTTAAAACTCAGTCAGTTTGCAACCGGTTTCCTCCATTCTTGCAGCGATCGATTGGAAAATCATCTATGCGCTCGCCCAAATGCAGAAAATTGTAGTTTGATTATTTGAACTATATATTGTTCTATTGAAAGATTTAAAGCCTTGTTGAAATGCAAATTAAGACCTCTGGTTGGTCGCTTGATTGTTTGCTTTCCCTAACACGGTCGAAAGAAGATTATACCTAGTTATCCGGGAATGCACTCTTTGTTCGCCTAAGCATCTACCTATCTGGCGGCTGTTATGGAGTTTCTGGTAATTGGAGAATTACTGGAAATGACGGGAAATTCTGCCAGATATATCGAGAGATTTAGAATCATCGGCAAATGGCAATCCGAAATGACGATGAAATAAACAAACTTGCTGCTGTTACTGTTAGTGTCAGTAGGATCGTAGCGCTAGCCCCGCAATCGTCCTGTACATTAAACAGTTGGCTGCGAAGTCTGTGTATAATAATCGAAGTCAAGTCAAGTTTCGAATCGGGATGTAGCACCAAGGCTTGGCTTTGCTTTGCTGGTGTTGTTACTATGGTGAAACACAATGGTGCCTTTTGGCGCCCCAAAATTATGTGATTGTACTTCAATCGAAGTTTTTCTACCATTCGCCGAAAACTACGGAATCTCGTTTTTCTACTAAGTGTTTTGTTAAACCACAACTGTGGTTAGAAACCGCTGCAAATGCGCAGTAGTGTGATGTTCACAACAATTCGTTGATACTGTTAAAGCCCGCGGTATACGAAACTAAACCAATTGTGTACAAGAAAGTTCGGCATTCTGATAACAATACTGAACTCGTTTTAACAAATTCGAAACACTTAAAGAATGTGGATTCGATTACTGTTCGAAATCTTGGCAGAATTCCGACTGGAGTATGGAACTCATGTTTGCCACTAATTAACGCTAGCACAAACATAGTTTTTCACCAGTCGCACATCAGCAATATGTACCACCCAACAGTTGCACTCTTCCATCCAGTTGCTGGCTTCCATCTGACAAAGGAATAATTTGATTGTCTTTCTCCCAAGCAAATTAGGCAATTTTGTTCAATTCCTCGCCGTTGAAGTTTGCCACTTGCAGGGCGTGCGGGATAATTCACGTTCTGTTGGTATTTTGGCAGCATTTCTTATCATTTTCAGCATATCATCAGCTACTAAGGGAACATTCATAAATGATGTAGCATTTCAGGGGGGAGGAGGGGGTTTGCAGTTTTGTGACGAAATGTGACGAGGGGGAGGGTAGGGGGTCAAACCATGCTACGTAGCAAATATGAAACAAAGAAAAAAAGTGTTTGTTTTAACTGTTCTATTTCATCATTGTTTTGTCTGTTTAGGGTTATTTTTATTATTTTCTAGTTTTTTCTTGTTCATTCATGTGTTTTTGATAATAAAAACAGGCAAAAAATATCATGAGAGGGAGGGGGGGGGGTGCTATAATGCTACGTAATTATCTAGAGGGGGTCTTAACTTTGTGACGAAATGCTACGAAGGGGAAGGGGGGAGTCAAAAAAACGTAAAAAAAAACTACGTCATTTATGGATGTTTCCTAAGTGTTTTATAACAGCTAGTCGATAGACGAGCTCTCCCGCATCAAAGCCTCGCAATCTTTAACACATTTTTTCGTCTTTCTTTCAACAGGGACAACATAAGATGCATGTGTAGTGAGTAAAAAAAACTGAAATGAACCTGAATGTTGCACCAACACAAATGCAGTGAGTGAAGTCTGACTAGCGCATACATTGCGGCGGCTGGTTTTACGTTCTCCTGCAGAAACACATACAAGTACGTAGCTTTCATTTATTTTGTAACTTGTTTAATGCGCAGTCATAAGTCACGAAAGGCGATAAAAAGCTGATTTAAGCAAATAGAGTCAAATTAGGAAAATCTCATCTAGTCTCATTTGACCAGGATGTCGTTTTTTGTAGGGACCCCACTACCACCAGTTATTTTGATTTTTTGTGGCATTGTACGACCGTTTCTTACTGCTCGCACCTTTTTTATTTTTTTTCCATTTTGTTTTGCTTTTTTTTCTTATTTGGGCTGATACAAATTTCGGATAGTTTTTATGTCCACGGTTATCAAAGTTGGCTAAAGGGAGGGTAAAAAATAAATAACACTGAGAAGAAAAAAAGGTATCTGAAAACTCAATGCATTCATCATTTTGCTTCTATGTGTGAGCTTTGGCTTAAAAACTTATTACGATAACAATCAGATAAACCGTCCATATGAAAAACTGATAAGCCGCCTCATAAAAATTTATTTGCAATGTTGTCCAATAAACTAAT
Source organism: Wyeomyia smithii (assembly GCF_029784165.1). Taxonomy (NCBI): domain Eukaryota; kingdom Metazoa; phylum Arthropoda; class Insecta; order Diptera; family Culicidae; genus Wyeomyia; species Wyeomyia smithii. The sequence continues at coordinate 208,235,895 of NC_073695.1, read as the reverse complement.
AAACGTTTTAAAATAACTTTTAAAAGGACGCAACCAATGACCGAAACGTCGGATTTAAGAAAATTATAGTTTTAATAAGAATCTCTTCATAACCGTAGTCGAAACAACAGTCGAAAATCAATATTACAAAATGACGGCAATACACTTCGTCAGTTCCAGTTTTAGAAATTGGATGTCAATTTTCTATAGATACACTTTTTTCAGCATTAAAATTGTATTTTGCTGATCTTTCTGCTTCCAACCGACAAATCAATTGTTAGAAAATTTTATACAGACATATTGGTTATTGTCAGACTGTATAAAAGTCGATAAAAAAGTGAAAAAAATGAAAAGAGCAAAATTTAAAAAAAATTATTCAGTATTATGCTTTTGTTCTATTAAAAAGATGGATGTTCAGTGACTAAAAAAAATAAAATGGTGTATTAGATTCTAAGTTTCTTTGTTTTGCCAGGCACTCCTTGGTATATGTTGTTGAAGTTTGTGTTCGTAATTAGTGGGTAGTGCTTTCAATATTAATGTACACTGTGTTGACAAAGTGCACAGTTTGATAATACCCACTCAAATGTTCATCTGTCGATGAAGTAAACTCCGGTCTAGCTTGGACATTTTATTCGCAAAAGTTTTTTTTTTCACAACATACATATAAAAATATAATCGAAAATATCTGGACATCTCCTTTGAAGCCCTAATAACTCTTTATATAATTTTTCATTTCATCAGTTAGAAGAGTATAACCACCGGGTAGTGAATGGAAATCAGTAAGCACTTACATCATAAAGGCTGTGCTGTTTTTTAATTTTCATTGAAGAATAGCTTAATTTACAACGAAACAAAATAAAAAACAAATTTTAGATTGGTTCTTCTCTAAATAATACCCTGAGATCATAAATAAATAACTCTAAACTCCACATCAAAATGCATTCGAATCTAATTTAAAACGGCACCATCTTTGATGCAACGCTCCCACTCGAGCACTGATTTATTTTCGTTTTCAATGTCCAACGCTAATCATTATTTTCCCTTTGTGTCAGCTCCCGCAGCGACAGCGATTGCCAGCCTACTCCCCCAGCAAGTTAGCCCACTTTTCACGAATCATTGCACAAGCGCTTCACCAGTGACGAGGGGGCGAACCGAAGAAAAACACTCCACACTAGCAGCAGCAGTCGAAGCCCGCGGGGTGCACATTTGAGCTAGACAGAGAAGACATGATCGTGGCGAATGCAGCCAGCAAAGTAAAACAAAGACCTTAATTATTACAAAATTCACACCAAGTGCTGACATAATCGCTGCCGCTGCTGCTGCTGCTGCTGCTGTTGCTCTCCTCTCAACGCCTATGGTACTCCAGTTGGCGAGTTGCTTCGCTTGATACGTACAGCTCACACGTTTTGCTTTGGGAAGGCGGAAAAAGCAAAGCCACGTTTGTTTGTCGAGGCACCCCTGCAATTGCAAGTGCAGAGCAATACCAGTGACCCTTTCCGCTGTGCCTCTGTTCCCTGAAGGCGTGTTCCAGTGGCTGTATTCGAAGCTTCAACCGAAAGCGTGCGCGCAACGGAGAGTGAAATGAAAAATCAAACATTACCCCTTCCGCGACTCTTCGCTGCTTCTTCAGATAAGATATAATGTGATGCTGAGGTAACGAGCCGCCGGTTGGCGAGGCAAAACCGCCCCCGAACCCACCACGACAGTAGAGTAAATATTGCTGTGATAGCCCCAGCCTCACTTCTCATGGCACATGGACGGTTTTCGATTGCGAAATAACTGCAGAGCGCCCAAGATGAGAACAAGATCACTCTCCCATCAGCTTATTATTAATTAGAATTAAAATCATAAATTGTCCACGTAAATCGCGACCGGCAAGCGACTAGCGCGCGGCACAGAAGCTGCAGCTAGCGCTGCATCAGCCGGGTGAAAAGTTTTGTGATTTGGCATGATTTATTCCTGGCGGGATCGTTCCCTTCGCCTTGCTGGTGGACAAATTTTGGGGCAAAAATAAATGATTTAATTATAAATTATTATTTCTGATGAGTTTCGCACGCGGAATGTGCAATCCCACTTGTTCGTCAAACCGGCAAACGACGACGACTTTCTTCGCCGCAACCCGTGCAGTCTGGTGTGGATAGTGGGCCACCCGTTGCGATCAGAATTCAAAGTGAGTCGAGATTCAATCAAATTCGAAATTGGGATAGAAAATTCAGTGATATTGATGTTTGTTTAAAACAAAAATGTAAACAGTAACGATCTCATATTGTTACCCTGAGGGACCGAGTATTAAAAGCGAGCAGCAATTACGACCGTGCGTTGCGAAGCTAGGATCACCGTGATTCCCGTCGGTTCCCCATCACGCTCGATGCCATTGACGTGCTGACCGCATTGCTTTGTGAATTATTTTTTGTGAGTAATTGCACCCAGCGTGCATAACCTGAATAAAAGTTGTACCGACTTTTCCTGGTCGCGCTCCTTCTCCAAGGTGCCAGTACCTACTGTCAGTGTCAGTGCAAGCGCAGTGCGGTACGTTCGCGGAGAAAACACATCACCAGATCATGTCACGAAAAGTAGTCGCTCATTGTACCGTGTAAATTCTATACGACACTAACAACAAATAAAATACGGTCGTAAAAACAACGCAAACTGTCAACATTTAGTTGATAAATTGTACGATATTGTACGATCGGTTGGGCCAACTTTCGGTTCTAATGTCAGTGTAAACAGCTGTTTGTCACTTATTTTCATTAAATAAATGGCAATAGTGCACGACATGTGCTTTGAACGGATGATTTGACTAAACGGTTTCGACACGGATTTGGCCGTCATTCATACGAATTGTTAGTCTCGACATCCGGGGTGGCTACCTCGGGTGTAATACTCTGGAACAAGCATTACTTGGCCTTCTTAGTCTCGAAACGCAGTCTCACCCGAAACTGCCAGCACGTGTGTTTGCTCTCCATTATCCGACTGGAACTTATCAGTGTGAAGCTGTTTGCTCTGTGAGTGTCAAAGTTTTGGGCACGAATGTGAATTATTTTACCATGTTTACTTTGGGAGATTGTTAATGGCTGTAGGCGAGATATATTTCCGCAAGCACAGTATGATGCAATGAAAACTTAAGAGTGATTTCCAGAGACAGTATTTTCCGATAAAATTTGTAAATGTCGCATTTGTTCTAGTATAAATGCTATTAATATTGAAGAAAAAGTTGTATTTATTGTATAATAGATAGAAAACGACGCATTTGTTGTCTGAAATACTGAGCGTACCCGGAAAAAAAAATCAAACTTTTAAGATTCAGTACTAGCGAAACTAATGTCTCCTCATATTAGAAGATAAATTACGATAAAAATCATACCCATGCCCCAAATATTCTCCAACACTTCAACTATCATTAATGTCACCATTGGTGGCTTAAATCACATTCGCCCTAGTGCGCATTCTGTTCCCGCGAATTTTGCCCACGCCCACGGCCAGCGACCCTTAGCAAAACGGGCACCCGCTTCCCACCGTGGCGTAGTTCGCAGTAAAGTGGTCTGTCATAATAATATCGTACACCACGCCGAGCGGGTACAAGTAGAATACTTGACTGCACAACTATTCTCTCGTGAAAAACATTTAGGTCGAAACTGAAACCCCGTTCACTGGATGTCTACTTGTTTTTGTTTACTTCTATCTCCTGCGTTACTACTTACTGCGCCGAGTAAGAAGGGCTGGCAAAATACAGGAGAAAACTGAAATGAAAACACTTTCAAAAGGGTGCCCCCCTCGCTCCGGACCCCGTCCCAGCGGCGTACTAATGAAGTATGTCTTGTCATTTACTTAGCTATTTTCACACTCTTCGGTGGACTAGTTTACTAGGCCTTACCCATCCAGTTGCTCTGTTCGTGTGCGCGAAGATTGACAGTCAATCGTCATCCAGCAAGAAACGGCCATAAATTGTACACGATTTCCCCAAACTCGCCCACGATTGTTTCTTTTTTTTCACCAAATTCGTTAACATCTGCCTGTCAGCGTCTCAAAATTTCAAGAAACGATGTAACGATAGGCATCAACTTGCCATATAAATATGATGTAAAAAGCACAGTGGACGCATGGTAGCTTTTGTCAGTCATTAAATCATCATGCGTTTGCTTTACGTTACGACCGGCGAATGTCACTTACAGAGTAGAGTTTTTTTAAAGGGAAAACATGGACTGCACCAATTGGGTAATATTCTCATTATCATCGCAACAAAATGACCCCTGCCAGCTCTGCTTTTGTGCTCGGAATTCATCACAGCCATGGAGAAGTTGCACGAAGTTCGCCGTTCCAAATGAGGTAATATCAAGCGCGATGATCGGAGCGGTTGCTTTTCGCCTTTCGTGTATTGTTTGTTGTGAGACTTCACTTTTGTTTGCCATCTCACCCCGCTGGTGGTGGCTTTTCTTTCTTCGTCTTTGGTGCTGTGGCGGCGTTGGATAACACCGAGCTGGGTGTGAAATTTGTACAGTTTATTGGCTTTTAAAGCCGCTTATCTGGCGGCTTTGAAGAAGCAATAACGAGATTGTTATCGCAATCGATATCGGGGTAAATCTAATTATGGTGGGACCAAATATTTGCGGCAGTTGGCTTAGCTTTTTGTTTTCCTGTGCGTAACCAATATTTGGAGAGCTTACGTGCGGATCAGTTTTAATGGATAATAGATTTGGTTTGATAAATCAATGGCGATCCCTGTACATGAAGCAGATAAATGAGTCATAACATTTAGTGATTCAAAATGAAATTGTTTTTTAAATTTATCCTACCTACTACCACGATCTTGAAATAACAGCGTCTCATTATTACCTGAAACAAATAAATTAAACAATGATTATTTTGTGATGAAATATGAATTAACTTGTTTTTTCATTATTAAATTATACGAAAACTATTTTTAAATTGAAAGTTACCACGTTTTTGTGTCTGTTAATTATGCTAAATAGAATATCACATAGAACTGAAAGACAATTCCAACAGAATTGTAATACAATCTGAGTACTGGTGTTTTGACACAAACAATAAAATATTGACTAAGATTTTGTCTTTCATTTTCGCTTGTTTTCTACTAGTTAATTTCCGTCTAACTCATAAAAAAGTGTGTTTTCATTGAAAACTGAAAATTTCCAAACTTAAGTTTAATATATCTCGAAAATGGATACATTTCGAAATTCACTACCAAGAAGTTTACGATTTGAAATTATTATTAGAATTTGATTTTTCTTTATATAATTTAAATTTGTAAAATTGTGTAAGACTTAACTTTTAGGATTTCTTTTTATTTCTCTATGCAGGCGTTCTTATGAAAGGTTTCGGAATAATGTCAAGTTTCATGAAAAATAAGATTGAAAAGAAAATTCAACCCTTTTTAGATTGAATGTATAAGTTATTGTTTATTTTTTGATTCGCAACCAAAAACCATAATAACTTGAAAACGAAGAATGAATTTATGAAGAAGATCATCATGAGCTTTTTGATTTAGAATAATTTTTTAAAATTATTTAACACCATTAGGATTTAATTATTTAGAAAAATGACGAAACTGACTTTTTTTTATAACTTACACTTTAATAATAAAAATTGGCTTCCGCCTCTCCATCCTGGACTTTTTGCCAAAAGTTTTGTTATAACTTCCGAATCGACTCTTTTTTTCTAAATCCAAATTAAGTGTTATTTTAGAAATTTTCACACTGAAAAACATTGTTTTTATCATCTTTCTGTACGATCAAAGGCTTTAAAATGATCCAATACCAAAAGGCATACGCCCTTTTAGAGAATAGGTCTTGACTCTAAAAAACCCTCTACTTGTAAAAAATGCGCAGTTCAAGCGTATCGTGTCATCATGTTTTCTAGAAAGCATTTAAAAACAATATTCTACAGCCCATAACATTAAGTTTTTCGACAAAGACGAAGCTGGATTCAATATTTCACCGACAAACTCGACAAGCTTAGCCAAAAAAATTGTAAATTGACGGTATAAAAATATATTTTCGGTTTTGACGCGCAAGAAGGCCTGGATTTCTTGAAGCATAAGGCGAAAGACTTTGATATTAAAATCATGGAATCTACGAGCATCATTAAAAGTTAAACCGTATTGCTCAGTAATCGTTTCCAACCCTTCGTATCGTATTGAACGTAATTCAACGTCAAATCGGGGACACAAACACATTACCTAGTTGCCTTCTCCTTTTGCCACCAGCGTCGACTAATCAATCGAGGACGAGTATGAAAGCAACTCATCACACATGTGCCAGCCCGTAGTATCGGCTGATTGCAGTGACTGAAAAGACATTCTAATAGTGCCACTAACTACGACGAAGCATGATTGGATCATATTCTCGGCGGAAAAGATCCAATCACTTTTTCAGCTCACAACCGCATTAGATCATAGGCCGAGCTGACTGACGCTCACTTTGGAACAGCGCAAATCGTCGCTGCCTGAGCCTCCCCCCTGAGGGCGGGAAGAGCCTGTGAAGGTTCCGATCACGACCGTGTAATGTTGTGCGAGTTTGATGATCGAACGCGTTAGATAGCTATGCTACCGGCGTTGCCCTTCTAATACACGGGAAATCGAACACCATTCAAGTTTTTTTGTTCAATATAGTCATAAATGAAGATGTATTTCGGCAGATACAATCACCTAAGTTTTTGTTTCATGAGGCAATAAAAGAACGCAGCATTGCATTGCTAAAGGGTCATGAGTAAGCGGACCTCGATGTTCGGAGGTGAGTGGGACTCGAACTGAATAACTCAATTAACTTCGATTGGAAAGGGCCTGACACTACATTGTGTGTGGAGTATGATGAGGCATACTGTTTTTTTTTTTACTGCACACAACATAAGACACGTTCTAATGACTACTCGGCAGTGTGATTGCTTAGATCTAATATGGGATTAGAAAAAAACACACAGTGCGAAATCAGATTAATACAATTAACTGCGGCTCCACGTGGGAGAGGAAGCGAATAACTCAATCACGACTTGGCGTAGAAAAATCCTGCAAATCTCGCACTATCCTAGAGCCATCTAATTGCGACGGATTGCGATTGAAAAATAATGGGAAGGTGTAGCAACAACCACTGTAGAACTTTGGTGCCACACTTCGAGAGATAGCGCATAGTCAACATTTGTATGCCCCGTACCTGAACCCGCCGATGTTGAAACAGGCTCGGGTGAGGTTGGGCACGATTTTGATTGTTTCGGTTATTACGAACCGTGCGCGTGATGCCGATATTACTGGGAAACTGACAATGAGTCGCTCTTCATTAGCAGGGGTACGCTATCGCCAGCGCACAAGGCGCAGAACGGCCAACAACACATTCATGGCGAAAGAATGCTTATTGTTTGCGAATCAGAAGATTTGCGCGGACCATGCGTGCTGAAGCATTTTTTGGCAATTGAGCCATCACGATGAATTTAGAGATTTTCTCATTTAAAAATTCTGTTACTGAAGAATCTCAATCCAAAACAGCAAAATCGAGTAGAACCTACGTCACACAATTTTGGAGCCTTACTATCTCTGTTGAAATGTGTATAAAATTATCATTAATATTCACAGAGAAGGTTTAATATTAACACTATTGCTTGTTTGTGATACTCTAACATACTCGGACAAGAAAATGAGAAGAATTTAACTTTATCTGAGTTTTTCTCTAATAGGACCAGCGATCATTATTTGATTTATTATGGTATGCCTCAACTTACTCGGTGTGCGTACGAGCAGGCTCGTCACTATTCAACAAGTTGATGTCCTTGTCACTGCGTCATTCCCCCTCCAAATATCGGCAGGTTCAACGTGTCCCTTACCGCAGATACGCAATCTGCGACATTTATCAACATCATGTTTGCTTAACTTTTTAAGATGATACTTGCTTAGACAATGCCTTGTGATTATCCGAGTTACAAAAGAATTTTTGATCGTTGAGATTTCAATTTTCGTGGAAAATTTTCCAAAATTATTTTTATTAAATTGCCAAACATTCAAAAAAGAAGGCTCATCAGTTTTCCATTCTCATGGTAAGTTATATGCAATCAATTTGAAATTGAAGTTTTTGTTAAACAATATGCAGCAAATCAGAAGTAACAGACATGAGCTTAAATGATCATTAGATTCTACGAATATAAATCAAATTGAAGCTTAGCTTAGTTTTGACTGTACATATCAATGGTTGCTGCTCCACGATGTTCCGACCCACTGAAAATGCGCAATGAGTGCCAAATACGATTATGTTTCATTCCACAAAAACGTTTCAAAATTCACAAAAGCTAGAGTTATAAGTATATGTGTCTTTGCAACTTATATCAAAAACATAAAAAAAACATGGAAGGTTGGATGAGAATCGCAGGTCCTAAAACTTGGAATTTTCGTGGAAATGGAAAAAGTAATTTCAAACGCTAATTTTCAAACACGTTTCTCTAGAAATTATGAATTTTGAAATTTGCAAATGTTCAACGAGAAACACGCAAAAAACAGGGTGGCCAGCTAACCGGAAAAACCGAGAAAAATCGGGAATTTTAAAACCAAACCGGGAAATTTGTTGCGTTAAATTCAAACATGTTTATATAAATTTTCTCCCATTCCACAAACACTGGAAGGTTCCAGGAACTCGAGGTAAGATGCTAGAATTACAAGCCAGTCGTCATATGTTCAAATCTAGGCTAGGAGAGACGACGTTATATCTCTTTCACACTACACCGCATATCACTTGATGTCAGGCGATTCGTGCTATGGAGGCCAAATCACTATCTATAAAATCTGATATCTCATACAATCGAGCTGTCATCACATATTATCTCGGCTACATGATACCGCGGACACCATGTTCGAAAAGCAATAAAAACCAGAATTGCAGTAGTTGGCAACACGGCCGAATGACATTTAATGCCTCCCCACAAATTTCGCAATTCGCGTTGCATGTGAAAAAGCAGGAAGGAAATACTTTTGTTTTTGTAATCCCGCACATCGACAATTGCATGTAAGAGTTCTAGCTGACATCTCTATCCTAATTGCATTTCTCTTGTTGTCTTGTTTTTGCTTTAACCTGTCTTTGCTTTGACCTGTTTTCGATTTCTTCTTTTTTCATTTACCAAACCAAGCAAAGTAAATGTTAAACCATATCATCTCACTATAATGTGAACACCCAAAGTGATATCCGATATCATCTGCCGATATCAGGTGATATGCGGCGTAGTCTGAACAAGGCATTAGAGTCATCAGGATCCTAGCGCTTGTGCCGCAATCGTCCTGAACACTAAGGGTTGGGGCTGCGAAGTCTGTGTATAATACAGGGAAGGTCGAACTCCTAAACGGCGGAATGTAGCTGGGCTTTGCTTTTCTGGATATATTGTTTATCTCAAATTTGTTTTCTTTCTCATTTGCACTGACTGCCTGATTGCCGATCAACAATTACAACTTTACAGGGCTAACTGTAACGGTAACCCCGTTCCTCTCATATTGCCAAAGGTTTAACGTTACATTGTTGAAACAATTAGAAAGAAAAAGAAGCGGTCTTCTACCAGGTTAGTTATATTATACGGCACACAGACTTCTGCTAGGTGTATCTAGGTTAACCCGAAAAAAAATTTCATTGCACATTCTTGTCCAGGTAAAATAACAAACATTAAAAAGTATGTCAGTTAGTATGATCACGCGGCGCACTCAGCGGCGCATGAGTGTCCTAGGTGAGTTCGGAGATCGAGAGCATTAATTAACTGCCGCTCTTAGCTCTCCTGGTCACTAGAGCTTTCGCTCATATAGAATGAAATGGCCATTAAGCGGGATAGAAGATAGAAGTTAGGCTAGCGGTAAGTTGATTGTACTTAATAAAATTAATCTCTGATGTCTGATGTCATTTATCGCTGAGTATATTTAAAATTATGTACAAAATCATTTATAAATTACTAGCTGATTGGATTCTAAAGTGGCGCCTGGATTTGATTTCGATCATTTGATTCCGGTATCATATCGATTCCGGAATGAATATTTTTGGCATTTTCCCATATCCCGAAGTTGCCACTTTCGATTTTTGGCCTATGTGCATCATCTCGATTACGGAAATACCCATTTTGGGTAGTATTTGGTGATTTCTGGAAACCGAAGATCTCCATCTTGGATATCGAAACGTCGCACACTGTTTCCAAAACTGCAAAAACGAAATTATTTTGACTCAAACACATTGATTTTAGAGCCATAACGTCTTCAGCAAAGTTGTTCCATTAATTATTCTCCATGTTATAGAAGTTGCAATTCCATGATTAATCCACTCAACAGTGAGAAACGAATTTTCCTTTTCTAATTTTGGAATATAAAAATCCACTTTGCTCAGCAAAGTTGTAGCAAATTTCAAAAGAAACAACTTTGTGGAAGAAATCATACTTCTTTCTATTTAAATGAACTTTTGTGGAGTTTTCTATAGATTACTACTTAAACTCTTTTTTTTCCTATTTAACTTTTTATAGTGATTTTCTACAATTTTTCAATGTTCTACAAAATTGTTTGCTACAACGGAAAAAATAATATCTACGAAGAAAGTTTATTTTTATCTCACATGTATTTTTGGTTGTTGATGATTTTTACTAGAATAATGCGCTAATTTACACTAATTACTCTTAACTAAAAAATAATGATTTTGGAATCGTAGTCTCTTCAGTAAAGTTGTTCTATAAATTTTTCTCCACTTTGTAGAAGTTAGAATTTTGTAATTATTCTACCTAAAAGTGAAAAATGAGTTTTATTTTTCTCATTTTTGCATATAAAAATCCACTTTGCTGAGTAATGTCCTAGCACCTTTTGTAAGAAACAACTTTGTCAATGACACTATACTTGTATCTGCTAATTTAAATAAACTATTGTGAAGTTTTCTGATGGAATGCCCCTTAAAATATTTTTTTTTACTTTTTATAGTGATTTTCTAAAAATTTTTAATGTTCTACAATGTTGTAAACTGCCATAAAACACACAAGTTCTCCGAAGAACGTTTATTTTTATCACTTAAGTTTTTTTAGTTATTAAGGATTTTTATTAAAATAATGCACTTATTTATTTACAATTATCTGCACAGGAAACAGCGAGAGACAAATGCCTATATCTGGATTAAATGATGCTCTACTTATACTTAAATATAGAAAAAGTTTAGTCTGCAGATATTTGCAGATTTTAAAGATATCTGTAAGTGAATTAGCGCATTGTTTAACTAAAAATCGTCAACAATCGATGAGAGATAAAAATAAACTTTCGTCGATGAAATTGTTTGTTTTGTGATAGCAAACAACAATGTAGAACATTGAAAAATTGTAAAAAATCACTACTAAATGTTATATTGCAAAAATTGATTTTTAGTGGCAATCTGTAGAAAACTCCACAAAAGTCCATTTTAAAAGACAAATAGAAGTATGGTACCTTTGACAAAGTTGTTTCTTATAAAATGTGCAACAACTTTGCCGAACAAAGTGAATTTTTATAAGCAAAAATTAAAAAAGTAAAAAAATGCTTCTTACTGTTGAAGGGATTAATTACAAAATTGCAACTTCTATAATATACACAAAAATTAATGGATTCCTTAAGGCACGTACTATGGCTCTAAAATCTATTTTTTTGGATCAAAATAATTTCGATCAAGTTTTTGCAGCTTTGAAAACAGTGTGCGTCATCTTGAAATGATTTCAGGTCTCTTGGCATCATTTCGATTCCAGAAATACCCATGTTGGGCGGTGTTCGGTCATATAGGTTGTTTTCGGAAACCGGAAGTCAAACAACAACAATTTTAAAATGGTCTGTGCAGTTGATTTTACAAAATATGATTCCAAAAATAACCATACTGCGTGGTATTTATTCATTTTCGATAACCGGAAGTCTCCATCTTGTATTTCTAAATAGTATCTAGATTTGATTTCTAGTCTCTGGACATCATCTCGGTTATGAAATGGCATCTGGGGACGATTTTTGATTTATGTGCATCATCTCGATTACAGAAATGCACATATTGGGTGGTATTTGGCCATTTTCCGAAGCCGGAAGCCACCATCTTGGAACTCAAAATGGTGTCTAGAGTTGATTTCAGATCACTGGGCATTATCTCGATTCCAAAAATACCCATATCGGGTTATTCGGTCATTTAGGCTGTTTTCTGGAAACTGGAAATCTTCGAATTGGATTTCAAAATGGTGTCTGGAGTTGATTTTCGGCCTCTGAGTATGATACTGGGTATGGTATGGTTCCAAAAATAGTTTGATAGCTTTCTGAAACCGGAAGTCGCCATCTTGAATTCCAAATGGGTTATGGGTTTGATTTCTGGTCTTGGTACTCTTCTGATTTAAGAAATATTTATATTGGATGCTATTGGACCATTTCAGAATGTTTTCCAGAGACCGGAGAACGTTATCATGGCATCTCGGGTTGATTTCCGGCCAACCTCGGTTTCGAAAATGCCCATATTGTCCTTCTTTAGCTCCAATTAGTTGAAATCTGGGTTCAAAATATATCTCGACATTTTTCAATAATTAAATAAGCCTTGTTATTGAGAGGAGAGACGATCATGAGAGGAGAGAAGATCATTTCCATATTAAATATAAGAGATAAAGCAGTTGATACTAGTTGCTCGAACAGACCTGACGTGCCTTATCAGTTGGCCTGATATCTGAAACTCCTCTTGTAGTTCTTTCGGTCGCCTCAGCCATAACATTACAGTTTTCCACATGTTGGTGGAGGCGTAACTAATTTTCCAATCGATTGTTGCAAAAACGAAAGAAATCCGTTGGAAACCAATATCATGAAGACATTCTTCAGGCTCAAAACCTGATGATAGAAATTAACAATTTCTTATTTACAATACGAAAAATTCACCCCCTCCCCCTCTTCTTGCACACGATAGCGGAATAAAGCGACACTAATATCTTAGCAACATGTACAACACGCGAAACCCCTGGATACAAATTTTTCAAGATAAATTATTATATGCTTCAAAAATAATGAACATTGTTGTTATTTACCCCCTCTTTTAAACTACGCCACTGAGATACAGAACAATCAATATCACGGAAATATATCTGGTGTTTGAGAACTAACTTACCCAGAATCAGTGATCATGTTTGGTATTTAGAAATGTTCATGTTTGGTGTTTAGGAGCTTACAACGAACGAATTCTTTGTTGCTGACCCCTTCCGTCGCTCTCTTTTTTTCCACACTTATGAGATAGATAGATGTAACTTAAGGTGATTTAACCTGAATTTACCGAACTAGATGATGAACGGTTTTAAAATCATAAAGGTTGAAAACATTTACCCCCCTCCCCCCATTCTATCAACAACGCCACTGAAAATAGCAATGTCTCCAGTGACAGAGTTATGTTACAAAACTACCATACCTGAGAAATCCCATATGTAAATTGTTGAAATCGTTGCAATACATCACCTAGTATAAATTCTACATATCGAATTTAATACTAATCGGTCCAGCAAATTCAAAATTATTAAAGGTTAACATCGTTCACCCCTCCCCCCTTTATTTCAACAACGCCCCTGGGATACAGAAAAGTCTGACATTACACTTAACGTCGCAAAAATACATCGCAGACTCATAAATAAATATCTGTACATAAATTTGCACGGTTATCAGGAAGGAATTTTTAACGTTCATAAACTAAGATAGAGTAAAACTAATATTTCAGTGTCACTCCCCGTACTCGAAAACCCCTATGTACAAATTTTCACGGTAATCGTTGCAGTAGTTTTTGGATTTAATGAGAACAGACAGACAGACATTCGCATTCATAGATATAGATGTTTCTGTTGAAGCGTTTGACAGATTTCGATTTTTTTGTCGTCGAAATGATAAATGGGCCTTTCAAAAAACAAATACCAGGAGACCCTACCGCTTTTTTTGGAAGATTTTTTTCTAATATTTACGTTATCCGATGCGGTTCTATCTAGCTTTACAGTAACCAAGTGTCTCCATAAAAAATTGCATTAGCTTTTTCAAATGGAAGTGCTTGATTACTGTAATGCTTGATGGAGACGCATGATTAAACAGTTTCTATATTCAAAATTAAAAAAAAAAATATTTTCCTTAATATTTGATATTGTGCGTAAAATAACTTGCGGAATTAAAACAAGGGTTTCCTGGGTTTCATACCCTCAAAATTGTGTGATATTTTTTCTTGAAAACCACATTAATTCTTACACCATCAATTTGACAAAAAATTAAAAAACTGTTTGACCAGTTCAAAAGTACCTATTTGAAAATTTAGTTTGAAGAAATATAAAGAAAATTTAGGATGAAAATTTTGGAAAAAGTAATTTTTTAGACCACCTAATTTCAGAAGATGTCGCCCTATCAGCCAAATAAACAAAAAATACGGGACCAGAATTTTCCGAAGGATAATAACTATTGCGATTTTGAGAATAACACTGGAAAATACAGGTTTTGTTCTAGAGCACAAACTTGCAATAAAAAAATGAAAGCTTATACAGTCAAACCTGTTCTTGTGCGACTTTTTTTTTGTGCGAAATTCATTTTGTGAGACTTTTTTTATGCGATTATTTTTCTTGTGCGACTGTTTTTGTGCGGCATATGAGGACCACTTCCGATAACATTTTCTGCCATTTTTAGTTTTTCCGATTCTTGGAATAAATTCCAACGCATTACAGAAGTGTTGCGTCCAAAAATTACTATTTGAGCCAGTTTTACGTAGGAAAAGTCACGAATTGCTTGCCTACGAAGGAATGTGGTTGAAAGGATTAGTATGTTTAAAAAAGTTTTGTTCATCAATCCGATGTTTTAAAATTGTTCTCAGAGGTATTCTAAATCAGAATCAACAACTTTCGAGTTATTTTTAACTGGAATTTTTTTATGCGGTCCCTATCCACCGCATAAAAAAAGATTTTTCCTCAATAATGCTGTGGAAATATTGTTTTGTAGCTACACGTGAAGTTTCAAATGATTTATTTTTATGCGATTTTTTTTTGTGCGGTCCCTATACTTCGCACAAAAACAGGTTTGACTGTAGAAAAAACTACAAAAAAAAACCAGTCTTGTGAATTTTGGTGCCACTAGTGAAAATAACTTTTTCAGAGACTTTGATGAGTTATTCCATAAGCCTACGTAGAAGCGACGACCCCCGCGTACAATTACGTTGCCGCATTTTGACGCACTTCTGTTTGCAATGGGGGCACCAAAATTTACAGGAATGGTTGAAAAGCTATAATCTCTTGTAGGAAACTATTTTCAGCTTAGGGGTAACATTTTTTTTGCTTTTTTCGACCACTGCAATCGGAGCAAATAAGTAATTCAGATAGGATTTTTCTGCATGGCAATGCTGTCTAATAATTGAAGAATAATGACTGAAAAAATTACTCAAATATTCTTTCTTTTGAATAAGTAAAAAATAAACCATAAATGTTGACTAAAAGTATCGTTATATTTTTAACAAAATCAGTACAGCTTGGCCTCGATTACACTGGTGAACACTGGAACTGAAATAAATAAAAGGTTATAGCTTTTCAACTGTTTTTATGCCTGTCGATGTCTCTAGCAAAAATAACTTCTGTAGAGACTTAAATGAAGTTTGCTTACAAGAAACGTCGAAGAGACTCGATTGGGAAACCATTCATCTTAACACCTATTTTCATCTGATCGCTTTTGTTTGTTCAATTCACCCTTAAATTTCACTATTACTTTTTTTCATAGCAAAAATAATGTCAATTTTACCTCTCGGTGCAGTCGAGTGGACGGAAAATTTGCTTTGGAAAAAAAAATTTGAAGTTATATTGGACAAATAGAGTGATGAGATGAAAAGTAAAAAGGAAAATTAAAATATATTATCTAAAAAAGGCTCATTTTTAAAAACCTATTTTTTATGAAAATTACAAAAGATTACCTAAACAATGTAAACTATCCGATCATGCAGAAATTTTCAGACGGTACACTTTTCCATAGAGACACTATGCAATATTTAGGTAAATTTGTATAAAAAACTAACATGGCAGCCAAATTAAATATGGCGACCACTGAATTTCATGTTTGCAAAAAAGGCCCAAGTTTCCCTAGTTTCTAATGATATGTTGGTCTGAGTAATTCCATGATGAAATTCATAAGCTATTTTAGTCAGCCAGGTTTTGATGAAAAACCAAGAATCCATAGAAAAGTATTAATTTCCAGGTGATAAGCGGTTCATCAATTTGATTAATAACATTTTTATGACTTTTGTTTTCGGGATAAGTACATGTGCAACATGCGTAGAAAGCACAATGCTGTGTGAAAAATATACACCACAGGAAAAAATAAGAATAAACATAAAATTTTGAATTACCGGAAAGGCAGTTGTTCTATTTTTTTTAAATATTTCGATGGCAAAACTTGTAGTTATAAGCATTTGCTTTACTGACTCGGTGCAAATCTTATGGTGGGAACAAAATAAATTATTTTATTCATGAGGCCTAAACCAATGCGCAGATAGGGCAAAGCTGCATCTTGCACTGTTTTTTTTAAACAAAAATGAAGAATATGTAGGCATATGAAAAGAATGTTGATTGATAAGTTAATCACACGAAAGCGTTCTGGTTCATTTTTAAAGTGAAAACTTACGGATGAGGGTGTTTGATCAGAAGAATAAGATTAGCCGAGCAGAGGCGGTGAATGGAGTTGGTTTGAATATTGATCTAAATATGACCACGTGGCTTAGGAACGACCGCTACGTAGGTAACTCGAGGTGGACTAGATTTTTGAACCGAGAATCACGTTTGTTCCGTTCAGTAGTTTATGTTCGTGTTCTTAATTTGCAAAGCATGGATTTGAGAAAAATTGTTCTAATGTTTGTTAGGTTGAGTATTATTCATTGACCCTTACATATTTAAAACCCAGCTGCACATTTTATAACTCAAATCAATAAAAAACAGTTTACGATAGTCTTTTTTTACGTTCACCATTTCACCTAAATTTGGAAAGCATTGAATCATATTTATAATCAGTTTGGACGTTAAATTATAGATCAAATTTCCTCCGAAGCAACTGAGTTTATTTTTTTTTGCGTTGTACTATCTTTAATGGTTCGGCATAAAATATTTCAAACGAAGTAAGTTCTTTTCCGTTTAGAGAAGGTTGACAACGTTTTCCTATGTGTTAATTCGTCTCATAAATGTGAATAAACTCAGTAATCAAACCCATTAACTTGTGCGTGACCTGCGGAATATTTTGCCGCCGAATATAACGAAAACAAACGGGCAGGCGGAAATTTCCTTTCCAACCCTCTTTATCTTCCGGCGGATAACCTCAGCCATTGTTTTCATATCGCGGCGCTCACAAGCCCCTTCACTGTGCCAGTTCCTATCTTCAACCACCTTGAAAAACGCAGATAGTAAAATTTTGATTGTTTTCGAAATTCGGCCCACCTCTCACCCAGTCCGCGCTTCGCATTGTTCTATGTAGAGGAGGTATACCTACTACGCAAACGGCAGCGGCCACTATTATCGCGCTCGGAGTGCCCTAGAGAGTAGGCCTTGGACTTATCGCCACCCATCACCACCCACCGACCGCCCTGCGCCGCCCAGCACCCGACGACTGTTTCTTTTCTGTTGTCATTTCGATTTCGATTCGGTTCCAATGGTACCTATACTAACTACCATAGAGAACAGCGAAACCGCTTAGGCAGTAGTGCGTGTTGTGTTTGTCACCACAATTGTGCGTTTATTAGTTTTGCTTACTGCGGCCGCCGCGCCGCTGTCGTTGTCGTAGGGCAGACACACTTTAGAAAGCGATTTGACCGTGAACGCAGTTCGAACCACAAACGACACGCTGCTGCGTGTGTGCGCGTCCGTCTTCGCTAAAAGACAGTCGAAGTGACGAAGGTTTGACTAGTGCTCGCCTAAGGCCAACGGGGAATGTCTCGTCTTGCCGATGATGTGATGTGGGCCGGTGGCGGAGTGTTGGTTTAGCAATCGCCCCTAATCAACGCACAATGCGCGGTCCGCCCTTCTCGGACCGGCTAGGATTGCATAATTTAATATTTTTCGGGTTAATTGCATTCGCAGCAAGTTGTTGGTTGATGCTCCGTGGAGGAACGATAAATTGTACCGTAAACATCGTGAAGAGATGCGTGGGAGTCGAACGCAGATTAAGTAATAAATTCTTCTTTCTTAGATTTTTCTAGCCACAAGAAAGCGATTTTCGGTATACTCAACGTCAATTTCGGATCGTTTGATCGATTTTCTTTGTTTTTTCGGCCATTGTTGTCGTTTTTATTTCTTTTTTCAAGCTTTATTCAAGATCATTGTTTTTTATGGTTTCTTGGTTTGGTTTTTTGTTGATATATTCTGGTTTTTCAATGGTAACAATAGTTTAAAATGGTAGCAAATTGCAAACAGGTTAAACATGCTTGAAAACCTTTTGGATTGATCAGTGTCCATGTGTATGAAGTGAACTCATTTAAAATTGATGTCCTGCGTGAAAAGACATTTTCCAAGTAACCGTCTAAAAGAAGCAAAAGATGAAGTATTTTTAGTGAAACAAATTCCCTTTTTTTATGTTGTTCATTTGCAACAGTGACCAGAGTTTACTCGCCTTAGAGCAATTTTTGTTACTAAACGAAAACTTATCACGTAATCCATTGCAGGATTTCAATTTCTCCCATCTCTTTCTCTCTGCCATATCTTCCATCTGCCCAACAAACAATCGGGTAGGCGCGTGTCAAGCTGATAACCACGAAAAATATGTCGAAATCCTGCTCGACAATGAAATCAACAACATCGCATATCTCGCCCAAGCTAGAAGTAGGCAATAATCACGCGTCCGCACACTGGGCAGGCGGTTGGCGGTCCGGTCAGCCTTCCAGCGAACGCCAAGTCCAAGTCCATTGGCCGGCCTTATGCTAGGTTGCGGGCAACGTTATCTCTGCTACGGGGCTGCGCGGGATGTGGGTTTGCGCAGTTGGGCAATCGTAGTGTATTTATCTGCGCGGTACCTAAACGAGGTGAAATTAGCGAAGAAATTTCGACAAATTTGACACCGCTGCTGATAAGAGAAACAGTTGGTTGCGACGACGAGGACAGTGGTTGAGGAACCCCCTGTTCATGGGTGCCGCGCGAGTACCGTTTCAGATACCATCGGAAGGCGCCTTTCTTTCAATTGTTCATTCTGCCTGAGTTTTTTTTCGGCGGACTTCGGCGTAGAAATTCTTATCTATGTGTCGCAACTACGAAAGTGGACATGTGTTCGCTTCGTGTGACATTTGGTATCGCGATGCCGGGTGAGATTCCGAATAATCCCAATAGTCGAAAGTAGACTTACCTACTCGTAGGTATTTGGCGATGGGAAAACCCGATGCCATCATTGCCGCAGTATTTTTTCAATAGATAAAAGGGCTTAGTTAACGGTTTCATGACTGAATTGGGCTTGCTGTGTATTATATGGGATACATTAAATATTTTTTCGTCGAAATCCAAATCGCAAAGTCATAGGTTATTGTTACCTGAAAGGAGAAAAGAGAAAAAAGAAGCATAGTTTAGAAATTTGATTCAACAAGTTTTTCTTTCTGCAGATAGGAAGAGAGAAGTTCACTTGATTAATGTTCCCCTTTTTACCGTATCGTCGATCTGATAAGAAATTCAATGGCAAAACCCTAAACCTTCGAAATAAACAGCATCTAATCCGCTCAAGGAAATCAAAATCACATGCCCTAAACGTTTACCACATTGCGGTGTGCTTATCAGTAGCGTAGCTACACGCAGGGCATCGATCGTTTCACAATTTCGAAACTAGTGGTATTGACCGTGAGATGGACAATCACTCAAGTGAAATCGGACATTTGGACTTCTTTGGTAATGCTGGGTTGATGCTCACATCACATGATAAATTGTTCGAGGTATGGAAGCATCATCGTACATTCTAATTTGAGCATTGTTAAGCTGCCTAACGGTTGTGATAATCGCTTATGCCTGAAATAATTCTGTACGAGAAACCCCAAACTCAGTTGTTAACCTTTTCCCGGAGGAGAGAAATCTGTTTTTGTCTCAAAAAATGAACTTTGAACTCTTATTACTCGTCTATATAGTTGATTGTATTGCATATTATAGATCGATCTGTTCTATAATCATACTGAATAGTTTTATCGTATGAATTTTCAAGTGTAATTTTGTACATTAAGCAGACAGTATGTGAGTAGAGAAAGAACGAGAAATATGCGAACTGGAAATATGATACAGATTTGGAAAAACTTGCGTGTTAACGGGAAAAAGCCGTTGTTAAAAACAGAAATTCAGTTCGAAAAAATATAATTTTGTAATTGTAATTGTAATTGTGTAGTATAGAAGGGGGCCTAGGGCCAGGTCTCCAGTGTATACACCGTCCATGCTATACTAGTAGAATAGTGGAGATGGAACAATAAAGCGATCAGGCGGATCAAAATAGTATTGTCCAACTTACTAATTTGAGACAGAACGGCAATACTAGATTTTTGCAAGAATCATTGTAATTGATATCGTGCAACCCTCGAGCACTTCCACTTTCTCATTTCAAGTAAATCACTAGCCATAAATAATAAGACATTGGTTGGGATGCACTTGTAATGCATTTAAAAAATTTGATAAAAATAATAATAATATTAAAATAACAATAATAATAATAATTTCTGACTCATTATTGTATAGAACAAGAGAAAAAAGGATATAATAAATAATGGTACACAAGGCCTCTGCCAGGCCGAAATCCAACGCGAGCGATCGGGCGAAACTCCTGCCGTAGGCCAATGAACAGCTCTACCTATGGCTGTTTATTTACCCGCGGCAAGAATCCCGACCGACCGCCCGGGTCAGCATCCAGCATGACAGAGGCCTAATGTCTCCCCTTACGCTGTTTTTCTACGCTTTTTTACGCGGATTTCGGAATTTATGTGTTTTTACGCGGTATTCCCTGCATATAGAAAGACTTCAATAATGTCAGTATGAAATCAACAAAATATATTTTTATATTTTTTTTGGACAAAACAACTCAAAACTCACAGTTTCGAGTAAACCGTTTTTGAAAACTTTTTTCATTTCCGTGAAAACTTTAAATTTTAAGACTTCCTGTTTCAGTTGAACCTGTTCAGGTCGATAATGAGCAAGTTATACGCAGTGGTGGGCACCATTCCGCTAATTCGCTAATTCGCTAATTAGCGACGCTAAAATTCAGTTAGCGATTTCGCTAATTTTCGAGCTGGTTAGCGAAACTGTTAGCGTCGCTAAAATTTTGGCCTTCGAAACGCTAATCGCTAATTCGCTAAATTTTGTAGAGAAGCGACAATAGAAATATTTAGAAAAACTGAATTGCTGATGGCGTACGTAAATTGATTCGAAAGATTAACATACTTCACTGCGAAAGTTACTTTTGTCTGTTTTTTTTTACCCTAGAATGGAGTTCCAGTTATCGTACAAGCCACAGAAGCATTTTAAAGAACAAGCACAAGGTCTAGATAAAATTTTCGGCACACCAAGAACTCTGGTAAATTGCAATGCGCTTGAAATTATGGCAACTTTGGTTCTACTTTTTCGATTCAGATAATAATTGAATTTTTATGAAAACATTCCAAAGAGTATCTATTTTCAATGCAAGCTTAATAACTTTTGTTATTTTTGTATTTACAAAATCAAATATGAATACCGTTTTGTGAACCTCTTATTGTAAATACTTAGCTTTAAAAAGAAATTGTTTTCGTTTGTTTGACCAAAAAAGATGAAAGTGGTCCAAATCTTACAAAACACGAGCAATAAATATAGCGTAATGACTATTTACATATTAAAAAGTTAGCGATTAGCGATTAGCGAAAGTTCCGCTAATGTGGGTTTAGCGTTTAGCGTCTAGCGATTATCGAGCTAAATTTTCCGGTTAGCGGCTTAGCGATTAGCGTCGCTAAACTTTCGGTTAGCGGTGCCCACCACTGGTTATACGAGTTGTAATCTCATTTTGTGGTCTTTTTAGAATATTTTAAATTTGAGCTATAAAGGCACATCTCCTTAAAACTCTAAATTTGCTGTGAATTTTGAAACGGGTCTTTGTGAGATAAAATTTAAGCGTATTTAGCATCGTTTGCCATTGAAAACTCAGAATTGCATAATTTTAAGCCGCGCCAACACCGAATCTAACCGACGATTTATTTCTAAGGAAAAGTAGAAAAAAAAGAAAGACAATATAGAAAAAAAAAGAGAAGAAAAAGAAAAAAAGCGAAAAACAAAAACAACAAAACGGTGGTTTGGTCCACGTGTGAGATCCATTCTTCAAAACTAGCCTTTTGTAAAATAAAAGCATATTTTAATAAGTAGAAGAATTCTCCCACATAGGAGATAGCCAAGAGAAGTCATAATAGGAAAAAGGAAAAGTAATAGATGGCCAACTCTCTTCATCTCCCACTCCCATCCGCCACCCGGGAGTACGCGCCCTATAGGCTAACCACCAAGCCCAGGGACGAATTTTCAAGTATAATTTTTAAACTTAAATCAAAGTATGAATGTCAGGTGTGGCCAGCAGTGGTGGGCACCAATCCGCGAATTCGCTAATCGCTAACTAGCGACGCTAATATTCAGTTAGCGGTTGAGCGATTTCGCTAATTTTTGAGGTGGTTAGCGGACTGTTAGCGTCGCTAATATTTTGGCCTTCGCAACGCTAATTGCTAATTCGCTAAATTTGCAGAGTAGCGACAAGAAAATATTTTCAAAAACAATGAACCGCCGATGGCGTACATAATTTGCTTCGATTGATGAACATACCTTCTGGCGGAAATTATTTTTAGAACATATGTTTCAGTCATACAAAGTTCAATTGTCTTTAATTGTGTAGAATTCTTCTTTTTACGGCACAAGTGCAAGTCAGTCTTTTTACTCTAGAATGGGGTTCTAGTTATCGTATAAGCCGCAGGTGCATTATGAAGAAAAAACTCAAAATGACAAATATAAAATTTTTGGAACGCCAAAGGATTCTGCATGTTGACATGCGCTAGAAAATACGGCCACTTCGGTTCTACTTTTTCGATTCAGAGAATATTTGAGTTTTTGAAAACATTTCTAAAAGTATTTATTTTACATACCTACAGGTAAAATCAATTTTGTAACTCCTTTTATTCACAAAATCCTCAATTATGACCGTTATATGAGTGTAGAACCTCCTATTGTGAATAGCACTCAAAGGAATTATTTTCGTTTGTTTTTTTGAGAAATAAACATAACTATATGACAATCTACGAACTAATAAGCTAGCGGTTAGCGATTAGCGAAAGTTCCTCTGATATTGGTTTAGCGTTTAGCGATTATCGAGCTAAATTTTCCAATTAGGGGATTAGCAAGTAGCGTCGCTAAATTCACAGTTAGCGGTGCCCACCACTGCCCGCCAGTAATGGGTTAAGATGAGTTTATCAATATTCTCATTCTGCTTTCCTAAGCAGATCCTTTTTGTTCCGAAATTAAAAACATACCGTTAAAAGATAAGAAAGTTTAGTGTTGTGATAAAGTCCATAAAAAATCATGAAAAATGTAGGTGCACAAAATTTCTTTCGCATAAGGTGAAAAGTCTCATTTCTAAATTATTCCCTTGTGTTGGAAAGTTTGTCTTGAATTATCGAAGAAAACTGTGGTTTGAGCTCGTGTAGGTAAAAAAATCCTAACAACAGTAAAATAATAAAGTAATCTCGTGAATAACTGGAAGACTGAAAACGTTATTAAAAAACTTAAAACTCCAAAAAGCTTCGAATATAATCAAATTGTTAAGAGAAGCACTCTTATCTTGCTAAGAATGTTAAAAATTCTCAAAAATTACGAAATAGCTGAAACATAAATTTTTGCGTTATTCGAGAACTAATCAAGTAAATGAAGCCAAACTTGGCACGTTAATGTGTTAAGAAAAATTTTTGTGGTAGTTTGACACCCCTCTCTGCTTTAGAAGGCAGGGCTATTACACAAACGAAACACAAGTATCTGTATAACTCGAGATTTATTCAAGCAAATATAACCGAAGTTGACGCGTGGTGGTTCACAAGAGCAATAAATGTTTCTGTGGTAGATTGACACTTCTCCTTTTCCTAGGAGGGGGGTCTCCAATACAAATGAAACACAAATTTCTGCATAACTCATAAACTAATCAAGTAAATGGAACCAAATTTGGCATGTGGCGGTTTCCGGGGGTAAGAAATGTTTCTATGGTGGTTTGACACCCCTCCTTACTCTGAAAAGGGGGGCCTCCATACGAATTCGGCATAGGAAGAAGCGCAATAAATATTTTCAAGATGGTTCGACACCTCTCTCTCTTCAGAAAACACATATGAAACACAAATTTCTGCACCACTCGAGAACTAATCTAGTAAATGGAATCAAATTTGGCATGTGAAGGTTTTTGGTTTGTTTCTATGATGGTTTAACACCTCTCCCTACTTTGAAAGGAGGGGGCTGGAAAACAGCCGAAAGTGACCAAATACCACCCAATTTGTGTATTTCCGTGTTCATGATGATGCACAGAAGCCAAAATTCAACCACAGACACTATTTTGAATTCTAATACGACGACTTCCGATTCTCTGGGAAACAGGCCAAAACAACCAAATATCACACAATATGAGTGTTTCCAGAACCAGAATAATGCTCAGAGGGCAAAAACCGACACCACATGACATAGATAACGACTTCCTGTTTCTGAAAAACAGCCAAAAGTGACCAAATACCATTCAATATGTGTATTTCGGTATTCATGATGATGCCCAAGAGCCAGAAATCAACACAATTTTGAATTCCAAAATGGCGACTTCATGGCGACAATATTGGGACGATGCATAGAAGTCAAATATCGACCTCAGGCATCATTTTGAACTCTAAGACGCAGCGACTTCCGTTTTCTAGAAAACAGCCGAAAGTGACCAAATATCTCCAATAAGCGTATTTCCGTAATCGTGACAATGCATAGACACCAAAAATCAACCTCATATACTATTTTCAATTCTAAGATGGCGATTTCCGCTGACTGGAAAATCACCGAAAGTGGCCAAATAACAACTAAAATAGGTGTTTTCGTAATCGTGATGATGCACAGACGCCAAAAATCGACCTCATACACCATTTTGAATTCTAAGATGGTGGCTTACGGTACCTGGAAAATAGCTCAAAAAGACCGGTTACAACCCAAAATGGTTATTTTCAGAACCAGAATGCCGCTCAGAGACCAGAAATGAACTCCACATGCTTTTTTGAAATCCAAGCTGGCGACTTCCGGTTTCTGAGAAACAGCCAAAAATTGTCAAAGACCACCCAACATGGGTATATCCGAAACCAGAATGACGCCCAGAGGCCAGAAATAAACGCATCTTTTTGAAATTCCAAAGGAAGACTTCCGGTGTCTGGGAAACAACCGAAATTGACCAAATATGATATTTCAGTATTCCCAATATGGATACTTCCGGTATCAGACTGATGATGGTCAGAGGCCAGAAATTGACTCCACACGCCATTTTGAAATCCAAGTCGATGACTTCCTTTTCTGGAAATCAGTTGAAAAAGACCGAATGTCATCCAATATGGGCATTTTTAGAATCGAGGTGATGTACAAAAGCTGAAAGGCAAGGATGTTTTCATTCCGATAAAACCAATTAAAGGTCGGACTCGATTCTCCGGAATTTTAGACTTGATTATCCGGAATTTAATTTTTTTGGTGTTCGTTTTAAATTTTTATTCCGAAATTTTACCTTCACCATCCCTTCTGGCATATTTATTACAATTTATTTTACTTCCGGCTTGTTTGGGACATATTCGAATCAAGTGAAAATAATCAATGTCCAATTTTTTTTTTGTTTCTTAACATTTCACCACTTGTCGCCTCAGAAATAATTTCTGGTTTCGCCACTGCATCATACAAGTTAAATACCAAAAGAAAATATTTATGTTATGTTAATCGCAATTTGGATTAATTTTTCTGTGATTCGATTATCCGGAAAACTCGATTTTTTTATGGACTTTCTCACTGCGACCAGAATCGTTGATCTATTGTGAGATATGCCCAAGTTTTCGTTGTATCCCTCACTTCTATTATTAGCAATACTGCTATTGAAAAGTGGCATTGCTTATTATTATTATTTTTTTATCAGTGCTTGTGTGTAATGTGCTACCCTTCCTTTTACACGCTTATTGTTCTCCTATATCGAGCCTCGTTCCTCCTGTCAAATATCACCAATTATAATTCCCTGGAGAAGTTTCGTTGTGCGTCCTTCTGGTCAGTTTTATTGATAAGAGGGACTCATTTTTGTTAAGAGGAAGTCACGCAAAGGTATTGTAGATTTCAGCGTAAAGGAAGGTTAACTGGTGGGGAGCCTGAGAATAAACCCATGCTTGAAGTCCTTTTTTTGTCATCGAATGGCCTGATTCTACTAAGATTCGAACCCACGACCATCCGCTTGACAAAGCGGACTCTGTAATCTTGCGGCTACGCAGCTCCCCAAACTCGATTATCCGGAATAACTTTTTTTAAATTCCGGAAAATCGTGTCCGACCTGTATTTCGAACGATTTTTCTTTTGAGTTTGAACGTATTCAAAGTCCGATTCGTTACCATTTGCAGATTTAAAACAAATCGGAAGTTACATCTTTCACTGTAAGTGAAATCAATTTAGAGTGTTTGAAATCATTCAAAACAAAAAACAAAAAACAAAAAATCGGCAGAACAGCTAGTAAAAAAAAAAAAAAAAAAAAAATATTTCTTTGTGCTAACTTTAAATTTGGAAGTATTACCACAAAAGATCAAAATGATGGTCGCAGTGGTCCAAATCTTACAAAAAAAAAAAAAAAAATAGGAAGTATTTCCTGTGTCATGTGAATTTGAGTTTGAATCCTTTTTTTTTTGTTACGTAGGACTATGTCTTTGTTCTCTATACTAGATTACATTTTGTAAAGTTGAAAATGAAACTGGCAAATGTTGCGTCGGATTTCAAACGATTCTAGCTAACGAAGGACTCAATGCATCTTAGTCATCTATATGTCGCGAGACTGCGTGGCCACGGCTTCAATGTCAAAATCTACGGTCAACTCGATACAAAAGACTGCGTGTAGAAAATTCTGTTTCATTCTAGTTTGTCACACAATAGCGAGAGGAGAATAGCCGTTAGCAGCCTTTGAAACGGTCATCATTTGCATTTGATCTCGCTTCCTTAGCATGCGTCACAGTAGGCCTTCGCTCGTTAATGCAAAGCAACCGTCAAAGAAAAGGATGGTCATTCAACACTCGCGCATTAAAGAGATGCACACAATCATTCGTTTGGTGATGTTATTTTCGGCCTATTTCTGTATACTTCGTTCTATATATGTTGAGAAATATTATTACCAGATCAATGATATAGGGTAAGAGCACCGGTTTTGGCCATAGTATGTTATGTATGAGAGATATTTGTCCTTCTTCCTTCGCAAAATATTTAATTGAATAATTTCAACGGGGAAATCGGATGAAATCGCCTATATTCTGCACTAACAATGAGTTTAAATAATCAAATTATGTTGTATTGCTTGCATATTTTCCCATCAAAAAACTTCTCTAGGCTCCTGTTTTGGCCATATCATTTCTAAATTGACCACATAAGTCTCCTATTGTGGCCAATTCGCGAAAAAGTTGAAGTCACACGAATTAATTTTATATTTTGACTTTATCATATAGATATATTTTAACAGCAGAAAATTCTCGTTTTTGAACTAACCAAAGGGCCAGTATATATAATAATCAAACTAAATAATGATATTTTATTCACGCATAGCTAGCAGGGCAAAGTACTCCAAGTTAGAATTTGTTTAAACTTAACATCATTGACCTATATTAATTTTTCGTCTGTCGTTGATCTACATTAAAAAGCTTCCACTCTTGCCTTTTTCACATAGAAGCTTTTGCGTATTATTGGCTAACATAAACTTTGGTAACTAAAGTGCCGTTTATTATAGTCAAGTTAAGGTTGAGAATCCGAAGCGTTTGTTTTGGTAAATACAAATGAAGTTACAGATTTGTGAATAATCTGAATAAACGGAGACGTTCTCATCCCAAACCAGTTTTGTAATTTCACATATCTCATGCGATTAAAATATCAGCCCGAAAAACTCCATAAATTTCATGTTTTGCATGAACATCAATACGTTACCATGGTTTTGTTTACATATGGCCAATATTAGGATTATGAATCATGGAATTGCATTAGGGTGTTGTATCATGATCGGACCAGTCAGAAAATGTACCATGATCGGACCATTTTTTTATATGCGAGATTTTTCAACTATTGAATAAAAAAACTGTATCAAATATGTACCCGTATCATCAAAAAACGTCTTCAGATGATGTTCAGAAGGTTTCATTTTGATTACTTAAGTATTACTATTATTAAAAAAGTTTTAAAAATTGTCTATTGAGCTCAATTTGCCTCTTCAATTGTTACCAAGTCTTGTTTCCAAGCAGTGATTTTAAAATCGAATATTTGAAGATTGCAGTATATTTTCCAGTAATATGCTTCTGTAACATTACAATTCAATATAGGAACACTTTTTATATAAAATATTTGCTTTAAAATTTGAATTACACTGTGCTACAGCGATTTAGAACTTCCGAAGTGACCTAGTGTAGGTTGTAGGTCTTGTTGAGTATAACATTCGCTCATACTAGAAATTCTCCAAACACCCCCAAAATCTGGCGTTATTGTCAAAATACGGTTTTGGGACCTCAGTGCATTCAATATTTTTTAACTCAGTAATTTAATAATCGATTTTCAATATTTAAGCAGTTTTAGAAAGAAGACAAATAGAGCTTTCAAAATATATACAGGTTTTTACTAATATCAATAAAACATGTTGAATTTTTTGAGTTTAAATCTAATTTTTTAGACTTTCTCACGCAATTTTTCAATTTAATTTTAAATTTGCCGTCTATTTTTGTGAGAAACATACCACAAATATACTGTAATTTTTAAAGCATATTCAATTCCGAATCAATTGAAAGTAGTTTTGTGAAAATCGGTTGATATTTGGCTAAGTTATATATTTTTTAAGAAAACCAAAATTTTTGGCTTCTATCGCACAATTATTTCACGGTGCTACAAATGATGGAAAAATGCAAGAACTTTTGATGTTACTTAGTGTGGGTTGTAGATTTAGTCAAATGTTACTTGCGCGTTTATTTGAAGTTTTTCAAATACCCTAAAAATTATTAGCTATGATCAAAACCCTGTTTTTCACCTTAGCTCACATTTTTATGTTTAATTCGGTTATTTTTCAACCGATTTTTTATATTTTGGCTGTTTTAGAAAGGTGAAAAATAGAGCATTTGAAACATATAAATATGTCTAAAGAGTTTACCTTTACGTGATGAATAGTTTTAAATAAAATAAGATGATTTATATTAAATAAAATAAGATGATTTTTTTTTCAAATTTACCTATATGTTTATATAGTTTTAAAATAAATAAGATAGTTTATGTTATTTCCAATTTTTTTCAAAATTTATTCGCAATTTTTTACACATTTTTGTAATGAATGAGCTTTAATTGCTGTAGAATTTAAAAAGTACATTTAGTGCCAAACGAAAACAGTAAGTGTTGTTTATGAAAATCTGTTATAATTTGGCTGAGATATGACTTGATGTTTTCCATACTTAGATTTCATCAAATCATTTCTCAGCCAAATTATAACAGATTTTCATTAACAACACCTATTGTTTTCGTTTGGCACTAAAAAGAAATTTCCAAATTTTACAGCAATTGAAGCTCCATCATTACAAAAATGTGTGAAAAATTGCCAATAAATTTGAAAAAAATTGAAAATAACATAAACCATCTTATTTATTTTAAAACTATTCATCACATATAGGTAAACTTTTTAGACATATTTATATGTTTGAAATGCTTTATTTTTCGTCTTTCCAAAACAGCCAAAATATCAAAAAATCGGTTGAAATATAACCGAATTAAACATAAAAATGTGAGCTAAGGTAAAAAATAGGGTTTGAACATAACTTATAATTTTCGGGGTATTTGAAAAACTTCAAGTAGATGCGCAAGTAACACTTGACTTAAGCTACAACCCACACTAAGTCACATCATTTTTTCATCATTTGTAGCACCGTGAAATAATTGTGCGATAAAAACCAGAAATTCTGGTTTTCTTAAAAAATATATAACTCAGCCAAACATCAACTGATTTCCACAGAACTTCTTTCATTTGATTCGGAATTGAATATACTTTTAAAATTATAGTGTATTCATGGTATGCTTCTCACAAAAATAGACGGCAAATTTAAAATTAAATTGAAAAATTGCGTGAAAAAGTCTAAAAAATTAGATATAAACTCAAATAACTTAACATATTTTATTGATATTAGAACAAAGCTATATATTTTCAAAGCTCTATTTGTCCTCTTTCTTAAACTGCTTAAATATTGAAAATCGGTTGATAAATAACTGAGTTAAAAAATATTTAATGCGCTCAGGTCCAAAAAACAGTATTTTGACCATAATTTCAGATTTTGGGTGTGTTTGGAAAATTTCTAGTATGAGCAAATGTTACACTCAACAAGATCTACGACCTACACTAGGTCACTTCAGAAGTTCTTGCATTTTTTTTTCATTTGTAGCACAGTGTTATTGGTGAAACGCGAAAGCCTGTTTTGTATCATGAACGGACCAGCCTACTTCTGAGACATTACCGTTTTACTTTGCTTATGCTTGATACATCCAATAAAGGATTTCACGTTTAATTGATTGGAACTGAATATAAATGATGAAGCTTATTTTTATAGGAAAAAACCTCTCTAAAAGAACGAAAGGTTTGCAAACTAAAGCAAAACCATTTAAAATTTCACTATATATAGCCCACTATGCTTTAAATAGGGAAAATATAACTCAGTGTCATCCTTATTTATCCAGCACTTTTTCCCACGAATTTTCGAACAGTTTACGAGAGAGTAATAAATTAAAATATATGAAAATTTATGTGACGTTCCGCGTGAATTTTTTCCACGATTATTTTGAACGGTGAAATGATTTCACGAAGGTGACAAAGGTTTAAAAATTGATTGATTTGTGATCCAATGATAGTATGTATATCAAAGTT
Organism: Wyeomyia smithii; assembly: GCF_029784165.1. Classification (NCBI taxonomy): domain Eukaryota; kingdom Metazoa; phylum Arthropoda; class Insecta; order Diptera; family Culicidae; genus Wyeomyia; species Wyeomyia smithii. The sequence continues at coordinate 208,204,829 of NC_073695.1, read as the reverse complement.
ATTTTTCAGTAACAAGACTCTCTTTGAGACTAACTACTTTTTGAGCTGCGGCAAAGGAAACGTAAGGCAATAAACTAATCTTTGAATTTCGTTTAGCGATAAGGCTTAAAAGTATTAAAAGCGATAAGGCTTAAAGAAGTAGTGTCTCAAATTGACCGCTTTGAGTCTCACTTTTTCGACTGATGACGAAAGGCACAGTTCATGCAATTGTCTATATGGAAATTTTTGGTGATACCAAATATCTTATACTTGCGTAAAACGCCGAGGTCTGGTGTTTTCTCGAGAAAAAAATTATTGGAAAAACTCGACTTTCTGAGACTTAGAAATTTTTGTGCTGGGAAACTCATTTCACTTGTCACACTCTCATTTTCACTTCTGTCAATCTCACTTCACGGAGCTAATTTTGTCATTTCACTTTAGATGGAATCGGAAATAGGTCTCAAAAAATGAAGTGAGCGTGAGAGTGAAATATATTTTACCGTGAGGTAACTCCCGTAACAAGTACCATTGGCTGAATATCGCACTTCAGGTATAAAAGTTAGAGCATTGCAATATTCGGAAATTTGTAGTACTACTTGGATACTACAAGTTGGTCATACATCGTTTCTCAAAATTGTGCTGGTGGAGTGAGCTATCGGTAAAACGAAACTGCAACCGAAAAACACCCACAAATTTAATAAGCAAATTTGCCGTATTGGAAGCTCAAATATAATTCATAACGTTTTCGCAATAATTTGAAAATGTTTGAAAATAATTTGAGAATCACGAAAAACTATCTGATTGATCAAGCCCAAGCCAAACACCGTGCATGTAAAGCCCAGCACGCGAAGCGGAAAATCGCTTGAAGTCTCAGAAGCACACTAGTCCGATTATGATACATTTTTTGGTCCGATAATAATTCACCCTGGTCCGATCATGATACGAATTCTATGGTTAGGAAAAACGATATATTTAAATGAATTTACGTCAGATTTGCTATAAATTGTTATTTTTGTAAACTAGACAGATAGACTTTTCCGATAAATATATATTATTTATGATTACATGTTATATTAATGGTGATTATGTGACATGAAAAGCGATGTACCTTGAAAATAGTCTAAATTGGTCGGATCATAATACATTACCCTAATATGTGGCCAAGAATGGATCAATGATCGTTTTTGGAAGCTGTAGGTAATTTTAATATTGCAGAAAAAAATCACACTAAAATGTCTACTTTTTTACCCATGTGTTTTAGTAAGTTGTGCCTGGTGCTGGTAACAAGATTTGTTACAGAAATGGGCAAATTTAAACAAAGTTATGCTCTATGAGAAATAGCCTGCAAACTACCTAAATGTTAGGCTGTATAGTGAACAGGAGAAAGCATAGTTAGTTCCTGTATTAAAACTAAAATACGCATATTTATTTGCTTAATTTTGTAATAGTTTTGTTGAATAGTATCAGCAGGTTCAATAGGAGACTTCGAATTAGAAGTAATCTAAGATACTTTTTCACAATTATCAATTTTATTCTATCATGGCCAAAACCGGTGCTTCTACCTTAAATAATTTACGAAATATCCGCACCCATAGTGCGTAATTCTCATTTCTAGAAAAAATGTCAAAATACGTTTGAGGAAAAAAACATCGTGGTGGCGGTATTCTAAGGTATTTTTCACAAAAAATAACACAATGCTAATAATAGTGTTCAAATGCAGCCAAGAATGAAAATCATCACTGGCGTTAATTTTTTTCGCAAACCGATAGCTCATTTAATGAGCACAATTTTGAACAACTTTATATGACAAATCCTCAAGTAATACTACAACTTTATCGAAAAGAGTATTGCTCGTACTCAAACACCGGAGCTGTGAGAGGACATTCTGGCAAATTATTGCGATATTTTTCTGAAATCTGCTCTCACGGCTCCGGTGTTTAAGTACGAGCAATACTTTCTTCGACAAAGTTGTATTACTACTTGAGTACTTCAAATTCGTCATACATAATTATTCAAAATTGTGCTTATGAAATGAGATAACGGCTTGGGAAAAAAAGAGCGTGAGTGACAATTTACATCCTTGAATGCAGCTCCTAATAACATTATATTATTATTTGTAAGAAAATTATTTCATCCAAACGCGTACATTCTGGTGAACAACCTATGAGTTATATACTTGTTATGATTTATATACTTGTTATGATTTATATACTAGTTAAGATTTATATACTAGTTAAGGTTTATTATTGGCAATTATAATGATTTAACTGCTACTAAAATCGAATGATTGGCATCGTATTGAAGCAATCACTCCTTATGATGACTATTCAGCATTATACAGAGGATATTAATAATATCGAGTTTTTAATGTCACCAGATTTTAGAAAAGTATTAAATCCAGTTTAAAAAATCAGCCCCATAAACGAACAGAGTTTTTCGTCGACCATTCAAGTACCAAACCCGCAAACGGGTGATTCAAAATACGATAGCGATTATTAATAGGTTAACGTAAAATGAAAATAAAAAAAAAAAAACTTTCAATATCGAGTACCTTACAATAGAGATAAGGCGGCTACGGCAACCAATCAAACCCGCAATTACGCGTAAGTTCTTGATGGGCCACGGACTGCGCGAGCTAGCCGCCATCAATGGAACCGCCACCGCTCTACTCGTCGTTGTCGATACGCAACGAGAACTACTTTCACTTGGCCTAATTTCGGTCATGTAATCACTTTCCATTTCGACGTTTGTTGCGCTTCGCTGCGTAAAAACCGTTTGCTAGAGCTGGCACGTGAATTACGCGAGGGGCCAGCCAGCGATCGCGCGCGCTCGGAAAGGTTGTGTACACAAACCGGTATCAACAATGCTGCCCAGCCGTCAACTTCAAACTTTCGACCGCTTTGTTTTTCCGTTCTCGCGAAAAAGCCCATGCATTGCCGCCGATGGACGGAATGGGTAGTTTTCGAAAAGGTGAATATCAAAAAGCTAGGAGGATTTTTGGGCATCTTTGGTGCCCCGCTTAGTAAGGGAAAACTCACTTCGCCAATTAGTCCGAAACCCCAAACAGGGTCTGATCGACCGGCCAACCGTGAGAATTGCATAACCCGTGCGTAAGTGGTTGCAAATTGAAACGGAAGAGAAAATCGACCCGCAGTAGATCAGTCGCGGTCACCGCTGCTGGTGTGTCCGCTGTGCGTGCATGCGTGCGGTTGTGTTATTTAATATAAATATCAAATACTATTAATAAACTGTAACACCTATTATAGAGCGGCCCCCGGTTCGGGGGGTCCGTAGTGCCCTGGGGGAAGTGGTGATCGTATTCGCGCCACTCTCTAATTTGTGTTCCAATGGCGGCGGCGACCTTGAAAGCTCAAAGTCGCTCCGTTGGAACTGCGAGTATGCGTGTACGAGAGGGAGCGACGCGACCACCGGGTGGCGATGACGAGTGTTACGTATATTTTCACCAGCGCTCAAACCTCGTCATCGTTGTCCTCTCCTGTCCTCCCAGCTGCGATCAGCGTGTTTCCACGACCGCGCCGATCGTAGCCGTGAGCGTTTTGAGCGTGTCTGAGCGTTCGCTTGGCGAGCTGACCATGTGTGTATCGTTTCCTTCCTGTCAGCCGATCCAACCGAACGAGTCAGAACTGTCACCTCACGAATCATGATCGAGCGGCGATGGTCATCAACTTTCAACCGACGCTGATGCTTGGCGTACCGTCACCGCTCTGCTGGATGGAGCTATTCTACTAGCCGTCTCTAATCATGATGTTTGCCGCAATCAAAATCTCATAAGTGGGTCACAGAAAAATAAACTGTCCTCCAGCATGTTTGCGTATCATCTTATCTCATTCGCCTAAAAATGTGAAGAAAATACTGGCTCCAGCTAAACTAAACCGATGATAACCGTTCCATCCGTCACCAACACAATAGCGTACACGTGGGTCTAGTCAATATCACGCGGAATTAGGCATTTTCAGCCTGATTAGGTTGATTTCAGCTAGGAGAAATATTTCGAAGCAAAAAAAAACCTTCACGGCGGGCGGTAAGGGTAAACTGAAACTTTTGTACGCTCACTTTTCCGCCTTACAGATAAGCGCATGTTGCGATAGTCGACCACCGCCGAAGTCGTAGTTGAGCTCTCCCAAGGCTTAAGTTTGACTTACCGGCTAGACTAGGTAAGCGACGTACTACACGACAGTAGGCAGTAGCGCTAGATGGCAACTTCGCTGTCGTTCGTGTTCGAACCTTCAAGGTGGACGACCAGAGCGTGCGACATTCGGACGTCGTGTCCGCAAGTTCTTGAACAGGTAGCGACTCTGTTGGCTTTGAGGCAACATATTATTTCGCTGCGATTTTGCCGTTACACCTGGAATACTTCTACTAGGATGCTACTAGTCTAATTCCTTTTCAGTTCGAAGTTTAAACAAGTATCGAACAAGTCGTGACTAATAGACCATGAACGCCTTCTGAAGTCTGATGTTCATTTCATTACTCAAAGGAGCTGAACTTTTCAATAGTGTATTCGGTTCGTTAGTTTAGGAAGTCCTAATTGGGGCTCTCTCGTTGGCGGAACGTAATTCCGCGGACCTCGCGTGGATCGCGTTGCCACTCGACGCCTCGTTGTGCACTGCCGTCACACACGCGTGCTAGAAAAGCCGTGTGTAATACCCACTACTCGAAAGGTGCCATACATGTCGATGATAATTGGTTGAGGAAACATGCTCCGCTGCTGATTGGGGTGAACTTGAAAGTGCCTTCAAGGAGAGGGTCAACTACCTGCTCCTTCTTTATCTCCACCAACGGCAATCGATAGTGTTTCAGCCCGTACTGGGGAAGCAATTGTATTATATTTCTTGAAAGTCTTACTGCAAATTTGGAACGACTGAATGAATCAATATGGTTGAACAATTTTACAAAAGTTATCCAAAATTTATCGCCAAAAACCATACCAAAACATCGACATCGATTTGGAACTAAAAAATAAATTCCCGCATGATACTAACATCAAAAAGTTAAAAAGCCGTCAAACAGAATCGCGATGAAAGGTTTCTTAGATATCTTCTATTCGATTGTAACAGCTCGAAGATTTTATCTATTGAATGAATATTCAGTGGAAATTTAAAACAATTAAATCCGATAAGCTACCGCCCCTCGGTTTTATCTTTCTTGCTATTTTAATACCACGGCCACGAAAGTTTTTTTCTAGGCTCCGGAATCATTCGATCATGATGAGTAATCAAAACATACGCTTCATCTAGAATGTAAATGTATCAATAACAAATGAGTAACCGTTAGAGTCTTCTTCGAAAAATCTAAGAAAGTTTGTCTGTCTGATGTTTGTTTGTCTGATGATTAGATTTTTAAAATTAGGCTTGTTGAAAATATGTTTGTCCACATTGAAAAATTCAATTATAAAATAGTCGTTCCTGTAGTTTTCGCGTAAAATGACATGAAAATTCAGACTTATAATATTTTAAGCCACATTGGCACGTTTCGTTCAATAAACTGTATAAAATTATCAGTCTCATTAGTCTATTAGTCTAAGCGTATTCAATTGATTGATGATTTTAATCCTCGTTTTAATCAGTGCGAGGTGGTGTTAGCTAAAATCTGAGAGTCAATTTTTTGACTAAGATATTTTATATGTAAGAATATCATTGTTTCATGTTCGGTTCAGGTTTTGTATCTTGGTTAGAGCAACAAACAACTAAATCATATACTTTCACAACTCAACTCACACGTGATTAAAAGATATAGTTCAAAGGCTACGAGTTATGTCTCTTTCATCCAATTTCACACCTCAGGGCCCGGCTTCAGCATCGACAACCCGCCACAAAACGAGTCCGAGACTGGTCTCATGTGTGTAACGCAAATGCCACGTGTTGCGTTGCACAGATATTGCACATTCATAAGCCCATATACCATCAGGTCAAAGGGACCAAGGCTTGGTACAGAATACCAACACGAACGCGCGCTCTCACTCTCCAGGAAGGTTCGTGAATCACATCTCATCAGTTTGACTTAACCCCTGCTCTACCCTACCTTTCCTCACCAGCGCCCTGTGCTACTGCCAACCACCTCACACGGAACAAACACACGGAATGTACCCCCAAAGATCAGTTCATCTCTTTCCGCAATTGCTGCGGCAAACTGTGTGTAGAGCCGGTTTGCAACAACGCTGCAATATGTACACTTGGTTTATTACGCTAAATGAAAAATAATAACATGAAATAACCAGAAAAGGCAACAGCATAATTTGCGTCCCTCCCGCATGCAGCAATGCGCGCCTAGTCCCACAGTAATCCGTTCGGTACTATTTATTTTTTACGATTCTCCTTTCGGTTGACGGGCGGGCGTTCAATCTCTCACATAGTATTGTTCCAGTATCTAGGTTTACGCGCTCGCGCGCTCACTCCAAACTCGAAGACTCCGGAGGGGGAGGCAAAACGGCCCCGTGTGTGTGGGTGGAAACGGAAAAGCTCCCCAGCTGCACCCTCCCAGCTTCACCCGAAACGAGTTACGCTCCAACGGATTGGAAGTGAACGAAAGCGAAATGAGCGAAACGAGATTATGCAACAAGCATAAATTTTGTGCCACTGCACTACTACACCCATATCCATGCCATCATCGGCAGATCTACTTCACGGTTCGACTTCATAATAAATGCCATTTATACGCGTCGCGAGACCGACCGACCAAACCAGCAGAAGCTGTGGCAAGCAACAGAGTTTGGCCATCGTCAGCCGAACAGAAGTGAATGTGGAGAGCGCCGCTCACTTCCTCCTTTCACCACTTTCAACCAACTGAATGTATAGACGAGCATCATCATCATCGATCGGCGCACAGTGCGCCAATTGCTAAACTGTCGCAGAGAACTGTGGCAGCGATGGGTGCGGGAATTGGTCAAAATTAAATGGGTGAGCATTGTACTTAGTCGGTAACAGATAGACTTCATAAACTGTAGAATAAAAAATATACCAAAATTAGTTGCGATTGCAATTAATGATGAAAAATGACTGCCATTCGAGTTGTTTTAAACCTAGAATTAGCATTCTCATTTCATTTTCATGACATCTGTGAAAGCAACTGAAATCTTTGTCATGTCTGAAGACTTTAAATAAGTGACTTAGCATACTCTGAGCTTTCTTTAAAGAAATAAGGCTTATCAAAAGCGGCTTCAAAAAACAAGGCTTATCAATTGCTTAGGAGAAGTTATATTCTATGATTTTGCTGAGTGTTCCTTTCCATTTAATTTTTATAATCCAAGTGATAATTAAAAACATATTTTGAATCGTTCTTAGGCGTCATCTACAAATTACGTAAGGACTATTTTCGAAATTTTCGACCTCCCCTCCTCCAGTAATAAGGTTTAGTAAGATTTCACATTATTCCCTCCTCCACAAAAAATCTTATGTAAGATTTTTTAAATCTTATGTAAGATTTCCTAAAAAAAATTGTTCTTGAAGAGGAAACATTTTTTACATATAGCGTATTCGTTAAAAAACATAATAAGTTACCCCATTCAATGTTATAGTAAATAAATCTGAAAATTGAACAAACTAAGTAAAATTAGATAAAGTAAGAATTCAGCTAAAATAAATTCACTGCTTTCCCAAGGTTCAACTGTTAAAATCTCAGTAAGAAATAGTTCAACTATATTTTTTAGTTCTGTGAGTTTTTGTTTGTATTTTAAATTATCGAATCTTACCTTTAAATTTTTCAATTTTATTTTCCCTCTCCCTTTTAACCCTTACGTATTTTGTGAATGACCCCTTAAGGAGAAACTGAAATCTTCAATGGTCGCAAAAAATAAACCTGATCAAAATAATTGCGACAAAACCTTCAACAGATAGAAAAAACAGAATAAATTGAATAAAAAAGTAGGAGGTTGTATCCAAGACACGACCGCATTACTGACGTAGAACTACGCACACTATTAACAAATACATCGTTGAGAGTGTTGTATTAATGAGTCATTAGGTCTACTATTTTAAGACGTTACATCCGTGTTATGAAATGTTGTGAATATTTTAAAAGGAATTCAGTATTATTAGTAGAACGTGCCGAACTTCTCCGTTCAAAATCGGATTAGTTTCGCATATACCGATGGTTATGCACAGTATCATCGAATTGTGGTGAACATCACACATCGAATATAGTCGAATTAACCGCCTTTTTCTAACATTTTAAATGAAGTGTAATATTTTCAAATTTTTGTGCAAACGAGCTGTTAAAGGGCTATCAGCTTTTTATTTGCACATAAAAATTTGATATCCCTGACCAGTCTTGTCCACTTACTCATCTTTGTGCATTTATCAACACATAAATTGCATCACACCAGTTTTTTAGTAGGCATTGTGATGAGCAAGAAAAAAAGCACACCCTTATTGAGCGATGCCTTTGCGCGTAGGGAGTGTGGAATATAACTACACACATGAGTAGGCGAGCCAAAGCTGCGTGCTGTTGAGTAAATTTACTGTGTCTGGGCTTAATTTATCATAGACCGGCACCGTGATAGTAAAAAAACTCAGTGAGCATAATACAGTGAGTATAACGCAGAGCCCTGCGTAAACGCTACAGAACAGGTTATTGAGCAAACAGTCAGAAAAATTTCCCCAGCTAGAATTTTCATCATAGTGCCTTTCTCAATGAGTAATATATGTGCGCTATCTACATTTTAACTGTTGCAATCGAGAAAGTCTCTCTGCGGGAGCTTTATGCGCTTACTCTTTACAACACAAGCTTTCTGATGTTGCGTATTTTGCTTTCTTCACACAGTGTGCATTTGCTTTTAGCGCGCGAAAAAAATAATCAACTCATCCGTTTTTTTTAACATGCTTCAGTGTTCTGTGCAAATTATATGAGCCTCTTTGTTACACACGATAGTATGCCAAGACTGTCCCTGACTGAACAGAATAAAAAAGCAGTTACTCCCAAACTATAGCGCTCAGGACATTTCGAAAATATAGCAAATCTTCAATGACGTGTTTATTTACCTTCAGAAAGGCAATTGGCTGTTCAAAATCGGATATGATGGTAATCGCAACATTTGCGCTGCCCCGAGGCACTCTGACAACACACACACTGAAAAAGCTGTTTTCGCATTTAGAGCATTTAATGGCCGTGGCAGATTTTGATTGTCAGGATCCAGCAGAGAATGCTTGCTTGTGTTGTTGCCAAAATAAGGCAAAGCTTCATCGCGGGAAAAACGCCCTCAGGCGGAAAATCGAAACGTTTGCTGCTACCGCGCTGCTGTTGAGGTATGTGACCTATCGGCAAGTGATTTGTTTGAGCCGAAAGCAAATTCGGAAAGCCAGCAGAAACTGTAGCAACCCGCTGTTACTACTGCCACAATCGGTTATGATTTTTTTAATATAGGACCGTCCGTCCGTCTTATCTTCCGTCAAAAGAATGTAACTAGTTTTATAGCCAAAGAGTGCTCAGGAACAGGCTCCGCTATTTTTGTCAAGTTTCCCATTCTCTCTTCACTAGACGAAAGATCCAATAAACCGCATTTAATTTTTGTAACCAGCGAAAAAAGACTGAAAATGCTCTCACACGCGCAGCAATATAACCTGTATCGTGTTGCGACTTGGAACGACAAGTGGTTTCTTTTGCTCGCTTTTGCGTGTTGCAGCATATTGTAACTGTGCGGCTAAGTGACAAAATTGTGCTTATGCTGATTGGTGAATCGAAATAAAATTATTGCTGAAGTCGAAGTAACCACGTTCTAACATTTTGATTAAAGTGTAATATTAATATAAGTAATCTCGAGACCTTTCGGAAATTTGATTAAGCTTCGATAACTTATTTAGTTGCTCTGAAAAAGGCGGTTGGCTGTTCAAAATCGGATATGGTGATCGCAACCGTTGTGCTGCCACGAAATGGAGGGAATAAAGGCACCCTGACAACACAATATAAGAGCTGTTTTCACAGTTAGTAAATTAGATTAGGCAGATTTTGACTGCTAGGATCCAGCAAAAAATGTTGTGATTTGTTTGAGTCGAAAGCAAATTCGGAAAGCCAGCTGATACTGCCGCAATCTTTTATCAATTTCGCAAAACCCAAAAGAGGGGCGGGCTCTTGCAGCACGGCTATCGTCAACACGTGTGAATTCTTTGTTTAGTAATTTTTACATTTAAAGCGGTTTTTCATCAGTTTTTTTTTTTTTGCTGAAACTAGTGTGTTTGGTGTGAGTGGTCGCTACAGGCCATAGAGACGCTCGAATATGCAACAATGAATTCAGTAAGATAAGTACAAATTACACTGTGCTACAAATGAAAAAAAAAATGCAAGAACTTCTGTTTGTCTTCTGTTTTAGGTCTTGTTGAGTGTAACATTCGCTCATACTAGAAATTTTCCAAACTCCCCCAAAATCTGGAGTTATGGTCAAAATACAATTTTTTGGACCTCAGTCCACTAAATATACTATATACAGACCACTAAATATACTTTTCAAATTCTACAGTAATTAAAGCTCGTTCATTACAAAAATGTGTGAAAAATTGTGAATAAATTTGGAAAAACTATCTTATTTATTTTAAAACTATTCAACACATATAGGTAAAATTTGAAAAAATAATCATCTTTTTATTTGATATAAATCATCTTATTTTATTTATAACTATTTATCATATATAGGTCAATTTTTTAGACATATTTATATGATTCAAGAGTTTTTTTTTGCCTTTCCAAAACAGCCAAAATAAAAAATATCGGTTGAAAAATAACCGAATTAAAAATAAAAATGTGAGCTAAGGTAAATAAACAGGGTTTTGACCATAACTAATAATTTTCGGAGTATTTGAAAAACTTCAAGTAAACGCGCAAGTAACATTTGACTAAAGCTACAATCCACACTAATTCACATCCAAAGTTCGTGCATTTTTGCATCATTTGTAGCTCCGTAAAATAATTGTGCGACAGAAGGCAAAAATGGTGGTTTTCTTAAAAAACATATAACTAAGCCAAATTTTAACCGATTTCCACAAAACTACTTTCAATTTATTTGGAATAGAATATACTTTGGAAATTACAGTATATTTGTGGTATGTTTCTTACAAAAATAGACGGCAAATTTAAAATTAAATTGAAAAATTGCGTGAAAAAGTCTAAAAAATTAGATTTAAACTCAAATAACTTAACATGTTTTATTGATAATAGTAAAAAACTGTATATATTTTGAAAGCTCTATTTATCTTCTTTCTAAAACTGCTTAAACATTGAAAATCGGTTGATAAATGACTGAGTTAAAAAATAATCTATGCGCTGAGGTCCAAAAAACCGTATTTTGACCATAACTTCAGATTTTGAGGGTGTTTGGAAAATTTCTAGTATGAGCGAATGTTATACTCAACAAGATCTACAACCTACACTAGGTCACTTCCGAAGTTCTAAATCGCTGTAGCACAGTGTTATTGTTTTGATTTTGTTATGTATTCGAGCTCATACCCAGTAAAAAATATTCGACGCCCTATCTTACGCTGCTCAAAAAATGTAGGAAAATGTCGCGTGTGTGGATTGTAAAATCGGGTTTTTTCCTGCTGATGTTTTTTTAATCTTCATCATATATTCTTTATGCATTTGCTTATGAAGATATGTGATCTTTCCCGTACATTCACTGGCAAACGTGTACCGTAAGTGACATTTCCCGTACATACACTGACAAACGTGTACCATTTTACAAACTGGTAGGATAAGATCAGCGATACCAAGTTGGAAGACATGTCTTTGAATTAAAGACATTAACCCTGCGGTGAAAACATCCTTGTTTGTGAAGACAAATGGCAGACATTGAAAAATATGTGAAAACATTGGAAAATATGTGATTTAGATCCGCATTTTGAGGAGATGGTGGCCTTTTTTCCCGACAATTTTCGATTTGTCGGCAATTTCTCCAGCCTTCGGACGGTTTTAACGAGACATCTCGGGTTGGAAGCCATTTTTTCTCGGAATGTGAAGACATTTGAAAAAATGACCTGGCATCCCTGGAGGATACGCGGTATTTGCTGATGTTGATATTGCTTTTACTTGCGTTATACCAGCAGTTACAGGTTTTCTGTTGAAATTTTATTTATGAATTGAGTTCTGAAACGTCTCGTAAAATGGTCTACAGACGTGTAGGGTCGTTTCTGTTTCGCTCGACCTGTAAATCGTCGTATCTCGGTGCTCCGATTTTCACACTTTTTATCGATAACGTTTGTGGTTGTGATAGATGTGTGAACGTGGGGAGGACTTTATACGGTGAATGGTTGTAGAAAGGAGCGACACGTCTGTGCAAGCGCTGCAGTGTTGTTGTAATAATTTATGTTTGCAGGCGCAAAAAGCAGCACAATAACTAACTATTGATATAATAACTATTAAATTTCAATAACAACCATTGAAAAAAACTATTGATATGTCGTGAGTTAGTCTGATATAAATTCAACTATTTTATTTTAGCACAACATACCGGACACTTTCCATATGTTTTTCGAGTCTATTTCTTTGCGTTTTCTGCGTTCAAAAATTGAATATTTCTGCCGCTAACCGAGATCTTCTTCACATGCTCTAATTGTATTCTATAATTTATTTTTATTAATCTCACATTGTATGTACATGATTATCTCTATATCGTTACAGTAATTCAATTAAATCATGGTAATATCATTCATCAAGGAGTGAATTCTGGTCGAAATCTCACCCCTCTAACAAAAACTTCATTCCGTGGTCTTTGTAGGGATGCAGAGGTATACTTGGTCTCTAACAAAGCAAAGACTACATTCTAACATTCTTTCCTTATTGTAGGTTTCGTGCAGCACCGGCACAACTCGAAGTTCATAGTTCCAAGAGAAACGGGATTGAAAAATTAGCGATTAAAATCACCTTAATCACATCCACGGAAACTATGAGCATGTTAAAATCTCTTTTTTCCATCTTTGGAGCATGTTTTTGATTTTGACTCCAAAGACTCATTAGCTCAAAACTCAGTTTTGTTTTGTTAATTTTTAAACAAGTCTTTGTGAAATAAAAGTTAACCGTATTTGGCATCGTTTGACATCAAAATTTCAAAATGAAAATATCTTGAGTTGTGCCGGTGTTGCACGAAACCAAAAATATACCCACCAGACTGTACGGACGTGGCCTGCGCCGTTATAGGTCTAAAGTGAGAAGGGATTACTACTCCCAATCGTTCTTGCAACTGATTCATTGTGCATCTCTTGAGTGGCTCGGACCCACCACGGAATAGCAACCATTGATATGTACAGTCAGAACTAAGTTAAGCTAAGCTAAATAATGTTATATTCTGATTTAGAATTTGACAATTTCGTCGCGTTTCTGAGAAAATTTTACATTGAAAACATCTGTGATTCAGTGGTGTTGTGGCCAAACCTCACGTTACAGCTTTTTTGAGGAAAAAGAAGTCAAACTTACTCTGGTTTGCTTACAATTTATATTTTTATTTTGCTAATATTGCCGGAGCTTTTTCGATAAAGACCATTCCAAAAAAATGGTGTTTAAAGAACAGTTGCCAGTTACTTGCATTCCTATGAAAGAAAAAAAAAATTTTTTCCAATAATAAGTTTTTTTTTCTGGAGAAGAAATTTTAATTGACTAAAATGTCTCTAGAAATGATATGGTATACAGTGTTACCGAATGTGTTAGGATCGTGTTCCGCCAGAATTAAAATAGTGGTCAGTCCAGAAGTTTCACCCGCAGCTTGTATAAAATGAGAATAGAATGAATAGACTGTTCAGAATAACCGAATTTGATAGAAATACTGAATTTCAAGAATTTTGATGCATGCTTTGAAACCAGAGTTGATAAAAAATGCAGGTAGTAACCAAATAATTCGCATCTGGAAACGTTTTAACATCTTGCATACAGCTATTGCATTATCTATCTGGACCAAAACCGCAGCATTCCGCTCCCACTGTGCAGCTGGTCGCATCGTTAACAGGCTGCTTCGAACCAGTAACCCAGCTACTAGAGCTACTAGCGATGGGTGAGAAAGTGACTCAGTGCGGGAACGCACATGGCACACGGGAGGTGTCGTTGTTTGTAAATATACACTCATACATATTGCCGCCGGCGGCGCTGCTGGACGACGACTATCCGTCCTCCGCAACATGACAGTAATCCAATCGACCGCGGCATTTCTTGCTCTGGGCTAACCTCCTTTCTGCGTGCCGGACCCGTAGCATCTACGTAGATCGCCACATTCTACGCGCGGTTGCTGTTTCCATCTTTCGGCGGCCTATTTCGTACCCGTGACACGTTTGATCGAGTTTTGCTGTTTGCTATTGTTTCTCTGAGTTGTATGCAGTGAGTGAGATCGATCACTTGTAAAACCCTGGGGCGATATTTTAACTCGGCTATCTACGACTCTGTTTTGTTAAGGTGGTTGAAACAAAATATTTGCTTCATTGTTTTGGGTAATATATTAGAGCTTGAACAGAGATGCATTTTCACGATAAGTTGAGAGAATACTCAGGATGGGAATGGATACAACGAAGTCTAGAAAAACATTGTTATAGATTTCTATTACTGCTATGATATTAGCAGATGAAAACGTTGTAATTCTGCTAGGAAGATTACTTAGATCTACATAGTTCGGTATTGAATAAACACCATTCATCATCGATGTCTCTAGTATAGTATGTATGTAAGTTAGTAAGTCAGTCACGCATGGACTTCAATTACCAAATTACAGCAACTTCGCTGAGTTTTCCTCTTTTCGTTTCCGAGCTGCTCTCTTACTGGACGGGTTTTCCTGTGTTGTTTTCACCATCTTCTGACTGTCGTGAGGACGAATACCATTGCTAGAATCGGAATGGAGTGAAGAAGAGAAAGGCAACTCGCAAATAACCAGCAACTAGATATTATGTTGTCTAGCAATGAAGCTTACACGTACACTGTTGTAGCTGAACAGTGTGTATAATAGAAAAGAAAGAGCATAAAAGAAAGAAGCCAAGAAAAAAGCTCCAGATGTGACTTAACCAGTTGTTGAGCCATTCATGATCGGTACGCTGCAAAAGCGTGTATGTGTGTGTGGATAGGGAAATGTTGACGCTGGTTAAGATCGAGAGTGGAGTTTTTCGCAATATCGGCTGTTGGGTTGCCGGAGTGCCAGCGGGGAAAAATCGTAAGTAAAAGTGAATACGAAAAAGTGTGGTGGCGTCTCTTTCATTCATTGCCTCTCAAAATTACATCATCTCCCCGTGCTGATCGTACCTCCGTATGCTGGCGGCGGAGGAGACCGCAGTACAATGTTTTGGTGTTTGCGGCTGAATAAAAAGAAAAACAACGACGATGGGGTGATTGAAAGTGGGAGCGTCACAAATTCGACGTTAACGACAATAACAACAACAGCAACAACAAAAGCGGCAAAAGACGACTAAGGTGAAAGAGCACACACAGTATGTACTACTCTCTAGAACACAGCGTTAATTTCTCAACTGGTTGACATATCGCGGCATGGATGAGTGGGTGGAAACTAGAATTGTTACTTATGGCGGTGCAATTTACGGTTTCAGTGATCTCAGAGGTTAGTAATCAAGCTTATGTTGTTCCATTAGTGGAATTACTCAATGCGAACATTTTCTGAGCTGTTTGTTTTTTTTTCTAGAGAACAATATCTTCTGTCACGTCACGGCATATATTTGGAAACGTGTCATTCGTCGGAGAAGTAATCTAGAAAAGTAATTGAGTGGTTGGGTAATAATCTATGCAACTCGCTGAGAAGTTTTTGATTATGTTTGTTTGACTTTTCCCAATAGACTCTCATAAATTTGTCCGACTTGAGAAAGAAGGAAAAATAATACCGCCATTTACAGTAACCGTCGAAAGGATGACGAAAGCGCAAGATCGTGAGAAGCTCGGTAGGAAAACATTGCAAGCACCGACTCGAGACTTGGCTTAAGGTTTTAAGTCCCACTGAATTGCCGTTTCAGCGTAGAGTGTAAGAGTGAAGAGGAAAAACAAAACTATAGCTTAACTATCGGTACACTAGAACGAGAGAAAGAAGGCAGAGGGTTAAGGCGAAATAGAACCGAGGGGTGGCGCAATCCTTTTCTCATCATAATGAAAGACAAGTTTCCATTAACTTTTTTCTCCATCTCTGTCTGTCCCCCGACTTCTCGACCCACACCGCCGTCGGTCGGTACACCCCTTCAAGACCTATTCTGACAACTGAGCTGAGGTTGCTTGGATATTTCGATTAGCGGATTTTTTGCCTTTCTCTCTTCTGTGCGCCGAGATATAAGGTAGGTGCCTGCCCGTGTGCCTACCGGCAACTGCACTTCATCGCACACTTTGATTTGCGTGGGAGCAGGGCTGCTATTCGACGCTGGAATTGAGCGTTGTTCTTTTCTGCGAACTTTCCTGCGAAATAACCAGTTGGGTGAGTAAAAAAGTAGTCGATCGAGGAGATAGACCGTAGTAACCGAACAGGTTTCAGTGTACCAGTTTACTCACAGATGGTTAGTCCGGGCTGTATCTGAATACTTGCTCGTAACTGTTAATGAAGACGATTGCAAGAACAACGTAAATTAGCTTCCTTAATTTAACTTTTTCGAAGGAAAATTTCTGTTATAACTTGCAATTAAATTTTCAAATTGCACGTTAAATTCACTGTTAGTATGTAACATACAGTTTTTGTTTAAAAATTTTAACACCAAAAAAAATAAAAAAAATCAGAACTTCGAGATAAACTGCTTTGAGGCTACTTCTGGCAGCGGCCGTGAACAAGAGATTAACAAATTCCAAGTCGCGTACTCCGAGCTAAATATGAGTCGTTAAGATGAAACGGTGTGAATCCACAAATGGCCGACTTCGAGCCATCACTTCGAATTTTCATAAGCACAAGACTCGGATTTAGTTATTGTCTTCTCTGTGAAAACGCTATTTTATGTTTGCTTCAACACAGCAATCATAATATAGCGTTTTTTTCAGATGACGCATGAACTATGTCCGAGTCTTATGCTTATGAAAGTTCCAAGTGATGGCTTGAAGTCGGCCATTTGTAGCTCTCACACGGTTTCACCTAACAACGAAGTAAGTTCAAGTAGAATGATTGGGGAAAAGGATTCGTAATCCGATAGAAATTAGAAGACATTTTGCTACAAACGGAATCAATGTAACATCCTAATTGAATGGCTTTTTCCTTCATTTTATATTAAGGCGTATATGGAGTTGTTGTATATCGGAGCATGAACAAAGAAAACTTTTCTTGCAGCAAAATTCCTTGGCATGAGAAAAAATTGAAACAGTGCAGAAAAAAAATCATTGCAAGTCTTCGAAAATAACAACCAATGTTTTTCAATTTTAACTTCCAATGTACACTCAGATGTACTAGGTTTTTTCAACCTTGTAACGAGTAAAGTGGAAATGAAATTTAAACAGAAAGTAGATGAGAATGAAACCTTAAAATTGACCCAAGGGCGGACGGAGCTGGTTTCTTTCGGGGTAGGTATTTTTTCCATCCATCACTCGTCGCGTTATGCCACTTTATAGTACACAAAATGAATTTATAAATTTACAGTTCACCGAAATAACACACAACAAAACTCTGAGTAATAAATTTCTAGGAAATTTTAAATGGTGAAATCAAAAGAACACGTTTCCTTTGCAACTAATGAATGACTTGACTTTCTTTTTCTACAAATGATAAAAAACGAAGGAAAAAGAATTTGTCATGGTAAAACTAGCGCTTCGGGTTGCTATTTTAAATTTTCACGCAAAAGCGCTGACAGCTATCATTTCTGGTCAGGACAATTTTTTCTTCAGATGTTTTTTAAAAAAAAACATTAAAAAGTCGAAAATGAGAGGTTCTTTTTAGAAAGAAACAATCTGCGAGTAAATTTTTGATGAAGAAACTTCGATTAAGTTAGATTACTGATCTTTGAACGAAGGCGATGCTTAATGTCTGCCTTACTTTTATTTGGTTAGATCTGAAATAGATTCTCCAACACTAAAAAGCTAGAGGATCAGAACAAGTTTTATATAATCAACGAGCTTAGCATCATGCAACGCAAAAAACAGTTTGGTGTTATGGACAGATGTTATCAAAATACACTTAAAGAACTCTAATAAAACTAATTCTAAGAACATTATTTTAAGGCATGTTTTCAATTTAACTAGGGTCGAAACTTTAAGTAAGGGTTAGATGTTATGAGTAGATGTCCTAGGCATTTAAATGTATTAATTTTTCCACCAACAACCGACGCTGCACCTCAGGTGATGAAACACCATGCGAAAATTTCCTCAAATTCGACAGCTAAGAACAACATCCTGCAAGGGCACCATTTTTACTTCACTCTCGTAGGTGAAGTTTCCAAAATGGTTCACCCTCGCTGAAAGGTTGTCCTTCTTAAATTTAACACGCAATAGTTCCCTCCGTTTTCCCCTCGGTGCCATAAGCATCCCATTCTATAAACTCGAAACGGAATGGTACTTTTCAGTTTCACCACTTAACGCAATCCGTCGTCCCAAAATAAACTCTATACCACCCTCTCTCTGCTATCTGTTATAAATATTGTGCGAACAAAATTGAAGGTTCCCAGTGTCGCGTACGACATTTTTGCGTTTTCAACGTACACGCACCGTCTAGTTATCTTCACTTCTCGGTTCGCCGGTTCACTTTCTGCCCGGAGGAAAAAGTACGTGTAAATAACCCTGATCCCTCTGATGCGAACAGAACAAGGACGTTGTCGCGCTCACTCAGCAAACTGCTTATACATAGGACGACAAAGAAAATAGAAAGCAAAAGAAAAACAACATCAGTTCTGGGTGGGAGAAGGGGAAAAATGGTGCACTCTCTCTTTCGTTTCAGTCGAGTGCGTCTGCATTTGTTTGTATATTTGCATTTGCATAGCGAAGGACTACGGTCGCGGTGGAAGGCGTTGGGAAGCGACAAACGAAGGGCGGTAGGAAAGGACCAATAAACGGAGTAAAAATGCAATAAAAAATCTGGCTAGTTTCACGCCCCTTGCCAGCTACTGCTTCAACTTTTTCGTATTCAACTGACTGACTGCAAATAGCTCGAGCGGAGTGCGCTTTCGCAAAGGAAGAAGGCTTCGGCGAGAATGAAGTTGAGCTGATTCCTTGAACTAGAAATCAATTGGACTGTGAAGCTTCAAAGCGAAGAACCGTGCCAGCTGACTGGTAGAAGCGGAAATGGCTCGGCAACCGAAAGATTTGCCGCGCTGCCTCGTTGTTGTTGGGTGCCCTATTGCCGGCCGGTCACGCTTTCGAGCGTTGGTTTCGAAAGATATTCGTGCTGCCTTCGATGAGATTGAAAGAGTGGCTCGAAGAATCGAATCGCAACAGCACCCGTCAGGTGGTGGATATGGGGGAATGCGATTTTTTCAAGGTTCCGATTAATTTGTTGTTCGGGTTTGTTCTAATTTGTGGCAGTTTCGACTAGAAATTGCTTTCATTTCCGTGCCCATCCCACATGGTTGTGCGGAAACAACGTCTTGTCTGTCCGTCATGACGAGGAGAATGGAATGATTTCGATTAGCATCTGCAGTTGATCGAAAATCGGCACGAATAGAAGCACCCGTATTGACTCATTTACCAAGGACAAAGAACCTAAATAACCGGCGCTAGACGTGATAATTGTTACTGGATTTTCACGGGCACTGCGTGATCTCGTTGTTAACTGTAAGGTGTGCAAATTCGAAGACAACAGAACTGTTGACAATTGAGTAGAATATTTTTAGGCCAATAAAATCTCGTACAATTTAATAATATGTCCAGTTCGAGCCCCATCTGGATAAGGATGTCACATCAACCGAGGATGCCGCTGAACAGAAAAGAATCCAAATTACAGCCTCACAGTCAGAGCAGATATTTTTTAGCACATTTGCATAAATCATGTTAGTTATATAAAATATTAAGTTTTCTTTGGTTCATGTGAACTTTATTATATTTCAAGTTGTTATTCAGTATTGATTATTTCAAAACAACATTGGGAAAAAAATAACATAGGGGCCATCCACATACCACGTGGACAGATTTTTAACGATTATTATTCAGTATTGATTATTTCAAAACAACATTGGGAATAAAATAACATAGGGGCCATCCACATACCACGTGGACAGAATAATGCCCCGTGAAAAACTGGTTCCGGGAAGTCCGCTCTTGGATCTTGACAATTCTTGCTTTTTGATTTTTATTTTCGCTTAGCAAAAAAGAGGTGAAGATTATTTGGTTGGTTTTCAAGCGAATTTTATAGCGTGACCGTAAACACGATGGACGTGAAATATTTCATCATAGTATGACAGCTCGTTACAAGAATGAGAATCTAGCGTATCTTAGAGAGCGCTGCGTTCATTGGAAGTGAAAATTAAAAAAGGTTGGTTGTGTGTTTCCGAAGAATCTTTGCAATATTTATTAAAAGACATAATAAAGCATCTTCATAAATTCATTACAGTCAGGTTTTTTTTACGCGGGTAACTTGTTTCAATAACTCAAAAATGGTACATGATATCGACCTAATTCTAATCACGTTTTTCGTTTTA
Organism: Wyeomyia smithii; assembly: GCF_029784165.1. Classification (NCBI taxonomy): domain Eukaryota; kingdom Metazoa; phylum Arthropoda; class Insecta; order Diptera; family Culicidae; genus Wyeomyia; species Wyeomyia smithii. The sequence continues at coordinate 208,184,343 of NC_073695.1, read as the reverse complement.
GGACAAATGAAGTCAAAACTGATTAAAAAAACACGATTTTTGGTGTATACATATACTGAAAATTTATAATATTGCATTTTAGCCTTCAGACTGACCGCTATCACATTCAGTCAAAGTTTAAACGTTTTGTGGCAGTTTCCTACGTTATTTTTAACTTAATTCAGTATTTTTTACACAAATTTGGAACGTATCTTCCGTGAAAAAAAACCTGACTGTTCCAAAAATTTTTCGCGTTCCTCATGAGCGTATAGGAGCATAGAAGTTGATTTTTTCTAACAAATTCACGTTGTACGTTGTGTCACCAAATCGATAAAAAGTGTAACTAAAGCAATTTTCATTTGTTTCAAGTATATTTTCATTAATTAGTATCAGGGATGGTATTCTACGCGATTTTTCGGGACTAGTAAGTAATCTACGTAGAAAAATGTATTCTACGTTTTCTACGGTAGAAAACCTCTTGCAAGTAGATAACTCTCAAACACTCGAAAATTCACAGTATGAGTCATAAAATGCCATTCGCTGCGCTGATTAGGTGTATTTAAGTAACGGGAGTAATTCACGGTTCAACAACATATTTGTTGTCATCCAAAAATGCTAATGAAGGCAAAATCGCATAATATACGTCACATACAAAATCAGTGTAACAGCAAAGGCGCATCTAAGGCCTGATTTCTACAGAACTATGCTATCGCTGTAAAATCTCATATATTTATAGCGTACCCAACATCTCAACGGTTCATGATTCCTCTGGCATATATAAAAAGCCCACCAAAAATTCCATGCAATTTTAAACGGTTGCATGGAAGAATTCTTACACCCTCGGGGAAAATAACTTTAAAATGAGTAAGATTTGAAGCATTTTCGTAAAAACTGGAACAACTCATAAACTGAGTAGCTCCGTAAATACGCATAATTGAGAAACAAGGCGTTTTAAAAACTAAGTGATTGTTTCTTACTTTTTGGGTACAGTATTACTCAGTTTTGAGTCAGATAATTACTCATTTTTTGGGTTCTATGCAGGGCCGGCGCCACACTATTTTTCCGAGTGAGTAGTAAGGAATGGGGAAGGTTAATGGGTGCCCTTCCGGTTCCCTTAACCGGAACAATCGCCATGGCGGACGAGAACATGCGTGTAGGCATGTTTTGAGTTCTTTCGTCGTTTTGTTTATCATTTTTTGCGACAAAATTGTTGGAGTAGATCTTATTCTTCAGTTTTGCCATGAAACTCTCGATGGAGCCAGCTAGGGGACGCTCCATCTCGTCCAACGCTTGCTTTGAGTAGTGGGTCGACGGCAGATCCAGTCAGAACACCGCGTTTTCGCCCTAATGGTATTTCTTGATGAACGACGCAACTTCCGGTAGACACTTCTTATTATAAATTTCCTCGTTCACAGCCAGTCCGGAGCGAAAGAAGAGCAACTTTGACATCCCCTTTTCGCCAATTATCAGCCACAGCAGCACCTTCTTGGGGAACTTGGTGTGTAAAATGAAATTCTCCTCGGAGCTCACTTCTTCGTGAAGGAAATAAAATACGAAGCGCCCTGCCAGTCGTTGTGATCCATGTTTGCCAGGCAATTTTCACAGTTTGGCCGGTAGCACCAACCGTCCGATCAAGCGCACGCAGCGATGTCCCACTTTTCCCTCGGTCTCCCTCTTCAGCATCCTTTGGACCTTTTATCGCTGAGGGTCATCGGTCGTTCGGAACTGAGTTTTCTTTCGATGCTTTGATTCTTGTCCAATAGTGCCAAGACAATATAGATGTCGAAGCGTGTGCATCCGGCGTCCACGAAGTGTCGGACTTCTGGTAAGGCTTTACTTACAGTAGTGAAAGTCTCACTTTTCTGACCAATGAAAAAAAAGCACAAGAGTAGCTCTTGAAGTTTTCGGAATCGAAATTTTGTTTGTTTGATAGCAAATCGCTTAGAAATGCATGAAATCTGTAGATATCCATTGATAAGTGGTCGCTCGGACATGTGCACGGCAATTTTAAGTTTCGAACATAGTAAACATTACAATTTTTTGGTTTTGTCTGATAATTCCGTGTGGGTAAGTACCCACAGAGATATTTTCCGAGTGGGTACTACTACCCATACTACCCACATCAAACGCCGGCCCTGGTTTAGAACCAGGCTACTTAATTTATTTTACAAATTCATATTAAGTTTTGAAGATAAAATTAAACATACCTGGGTTTGTAGTTTGTACTGGCTAGAAAGCCCTAGAATATTTTGCAAACAGGAGGTATTTCGAATCCGAAAACTCATGAAACATATCAGAAACAAATTCAATCGAAGGAGATTAAATGCAATTATTTTAAATGTAAAATTAGTTTTCAATTCACACAAAACAATCATCACAATTAAAAATAAATAGTATTTTAAAACTTAAATTTCGTTTATTCTTTATGTAATTCACCACAAAAATCTCTTTGATTTTGTAGAATACTCTTAGAATACTCGTTTTTGGTTAGGTATTCTACCAGAGGTATTCTACGCAGAAAACTCGTCGAAAACTAAATGAGGTTTTCTACATGACATCCCTGATTAGTATACTAAACTGCTTAGTAAAGTAACTGAATTTAACTCAAGTTGCCTCTTGAACCTTTTGTTAAAATTGTTGAATATCTGATTTGGATCTTAGTCATGTACAATTTCATGTCTCCGGCATGCATCACTACTTTGAGACGATTCAACACAAAGTAACATCATTACCGAAAAAAAAACGAAAAGAAAAGTGCTAAATGGGAGCCTTGCGGAACACTAGATGCCATTTCACCTGATACAGAAAAGCGCCCCTTAGCCGACCCATTTGTGTCCAATTTGTCAAATACGGTTTAAGTATTTCTGACTCAAATCCAAGCTGTTTGTCAAATGCTTTACTCAAATCCGTGTATAGAGTTTTCACGAAGTTGCACAAAGTTTGGGATACATTATATCACTAAAATTCCATGGTTATTTTTTTATGTCAGATCTTCTTCCTGAGTTAAAGATCGGAATAAGAAATGATTTTGACATAGAATTGCGTTCACAGCAACATATATATGGGTACAAATTGAAAAATCAAAGACATCGAGAGCGTCACGAAAGTTGTCCACCTTTATATGTTTAGAACTTAGTCAGTTTTTAACCGATTTGCTTCATTTTTACAGCAATCGATTGAAAAATCATTGTTGAAATCGTTGGAACATCGATTTCGACCTCTGATTGGTCGCTTAATATTTAATACTTAATACGCTTTCTCCAACATGGTCGACAGAATATAATACTCAGTTAACAGGGAATGCATTCTTTGGACTATATAAGAGCCTGCTTCTGCTCAAATCAATCAGTTTACTAGTGGATGGCCACTAGGACGGTCCTAGCTAAGTAGTAGCTGGTTGCAGCTGTAGCGGCAGCGGATAGCAGCAGCAGTTTATCCTTACGTTGTTGCAAAAGAATGATTTACTGAGAACTGAATTGACCAGCAACACGCAGCGATTCCGAATATACCGCTGCCTTCAATAGCGGACGGAACAACATAGCTAAATTTGAATCTTTCTTCTATGTGGGAAGCACCGTCGATTAACAGGCATGTCTCCTGTTTTGTGATAACTAAAACCAACCGTCTTTTTTTTCCACATATTTTCAATTAAAGCAGTAAAAATAAGTTTTCCACATCTGAGTACTGCAGTAATTGAGTTCACTAACAAGAAAAGGAAGGCTATTCACTGCTAAGAACTGTAAGCGTCATAGTAAGCACCCATGTTTTTGGGGCTGTAAGAAACTAATTTTCCATCATTGCAGTTTGCCATTTGCATGACGTGTGGGATGACTCTCATTCTGTTGTTTCCTCGGTTACATTTTCTACCGTTTTCAGAATTAAGTTGTCCATAACGGCTAGAATAACATAACGAGTGTCAGAAAATTTAGCAAATTCAAAATCAAATGATTTCACAACGTTTAACACAATTTTTTTTTTCATTTTTTTTCAACAGGGTCGACATGAAAACATATCGATTCCAGACTGATGGAAATTGTTTGGACTGAAGTGATAAGTTGAAAAGCCAAAACAAAGCCAGCTGGTACTATTTTTTTATAAATGAGAATGAAATTGTAATTGGCCCTGGTCCTTTTGAAGCATCCAGTCCGTTTGGTGTTGCGAGGATTTCTTGAACAGTTGTTCGTTTTCAATTACATGCGAGATGGAAAGCTTTTAGACTTCATTCTATCGTTTGCAAATTTAAAAGCTGTTTTGTGTCAGATTTTACATTATATTCCACCCTTTTGTTATAAGTCTCATAAGCCAAAAACGTTTTAGCATCCGATTTATTATATATTTTGAAATATCTGTCTAAATTGTCTTGAGGTTTAAGATTTTGTGTACTTTTTGTTTTTATATTTTTTCTCTGGTAAACCAAATTGGATCTTTGGAACTAGCCATTTTCGTTTTGCACTAGGTTTAGTAGAGTCTATAATACCGTACAAAAAGTATCAGCAATTATTAACCGCTTTGTTCATATCTGTTTTATTTTTTTGAGGTGGTTGCAAGTCGAAGTTAGTTGATTCGGGATTAATTAGTTCAAAGTTTGCAATCAAAAGCTGTTTTTTCTAACAATGTTTGTTATTATACCGTTCTATATGCTATCTTATCATCAAATGTGGCCCTCTATCAGCCCCTGAAAAACTTTAAACAAGGAACCCCTAAAACCATGTATAATAAAAGAGTAAATCTCTGAAGCTCTGTGTTCTTTTTAATTGTTGGACAAACATTCTATTTTCTATTGAATAATTTGAATTTAAAGCCCTGGCTCCTACACTTGGTTAACACGTGTTGTTATATATAACATTGTAATACTTAAAAAAAATCTCCTTGTCTTTCAGAGTAGATTGGCACACATTTTAGTGCCCAAACAAAACTAACAGTGACTCTGTAGGTCAGCGATTAGCAAAAAATTCTGCAGTTAGCGTCAATCGATAATATATGCACTCCAAAAGCTCAACCCGGAAAAAAATGAAAGTTTATGGCTATTCAACCATTTCTGTGAATTTTGGTGTCCCTAGCCTTTAACTTTATTTTTTCAGAGACTTCAATTAGTTTTCTCGTAAACATAACGTCGAAGTGACGAACCCGGCGAGCAATTACTATGCGAACTCTCACGTAAGTTGCCGCGTTTTGGTAATTGTTTGGGGCACCGAAATTCATAGGAATTGTTATAATCTTTCATTTTTGCCAGTTTGAGCTTCTGGAGTGCACTTTTCTGTAGACCAGTGTAATCATTTAATTTTAAATTTAATAATTTGAAATTAAAATTGATATAATTCCAACAGCAATAACTTTTTATTATTCAAAAAAAAAAAAAAAAATTCTCCCTATGCTTGAGAGCAGATTCGCACTAATTGTAGCAGTTGCAAACAAGTTTAACAATGACTCTTAGGTCAGCGATTAGCGAAAATTCTGCAAATAGCGTTAATCGGTAAGTTGCACATAATTTTCGGTTAACAGATTCCTAGCGATCATCTTCACGTGCAACATTTGCTTATAATTTTTTTTCAACACTGGTCATCACAGGTTTTGGTCAAGCAAGAAAAAGATCATAGATTATAGTTTTTAATACAGATTAATACAGATTTGCCAAGAGCTCAAACTAGAAAACTTTACAGTTCAATTGTTCCTGTTAATATTAATGCTTTTAGCCAGTACGGAAGTGTGTGAACCCTTCCGAGACTTAAAACGTAGAAGCGACGAACCGGGCGAGCATTTACTCTGCAGCCTTTTGACTCACCTTAGAGCTGTATAGGGGCACCCAAAATCAGAGAAACGGTTAAAACGCATTTTTTTTTGTTTTTGTCAATTTTTTCCAGAATTCAGAATTTTGACAGTTTTTTTCAGTTTGAGGTTGTGTGTTTTTACACAAATTTGATTTTTTTGGTACTCGAATGTTGCTCGATGAAAATTAGTTAAACCTATTTCGAAAATCTGCTGTGCGTGGAATTGGAGTGTATGAATCAGTTGTGAAATTTCTCATTGACACTAAGAAAAAGTAAGCAAAGCCTTGGTGCTACATTCCGTATCGGAACTCGACCTTCCGTTTATTATACACAGACTTCGCAGCCAACTGTTAAATGTACAGGACAATTGCGGGGCTAGCACTACGATCCTACTGACACTAACAGTCTCTCCCGAGCCGAGACTCGAACCTACGACGACTGGCTTGTTAGGCCAGCATCGTACCTCGAGACTAGCATTAAGAGTAACGATTTATTCTTCACAATTTAACTTTTGTTCATAGGCTAAATTATGCCTAATGAAAACAATTTACCAGATTAAAATCCGCAAGCCAATATTTACTGAATAAGTAAATAATAAAACAAGCTCCACTGTGGATTTTTATAAAATAGATTTTAAGTGAATAAATGTTTCTTTATGAAAATTTTGTTTATAAACTATTATTGTTTAAACGAAGAAATGATTCGAGCTTCATCCATGGTTTTATTTGGCGTACTTCGGTTGCGAATGCTGAGTCAAATTTGTTTGAAAATTAGCATCGATAGCATTGTTACATACGTTTCTTTGCTTTTATCTTTTCGATATGGTTTCTCCAGTGGCATAGCGTGACCGGGTGACACCCGGGACGGAAAATTTGGGTGTCACCCCCATCAGGTTGCAGTAAAATCATTCTGTTATCAAAAATTGTGAGAGTTGGCACGTTCGTTTTCAATTGCACTAACTCGACCTATTTTCGAAAAAATTGTTGAGATTATACTCTTAGGAGCAAATTTATCTAATTTTCGTGGGGTTTTTACCGCGACCTCCACCTAATTGATAGTTAATCTCACGGATATCACCCTTATACTTATGAAAATTTTCCTCATGGGTGTCACCCTCTAGAGGGTGACCGCCCTAGCCGCCCCCAGCATGCTACCCCAGTGGGTTTCTCAACAATTTTAGACAAAAACTTTCAACTGAAACTTTCGATAATATCAAACGACAAAAAACGCTTATCAAGGAGCTTATTTATAAACAAGTCAACCCCGCAAAATAAAATCAAACTGTGGTGGATAATGAACAAATTTTTAGAATTCTTTACTCCATCCTTTTTTGTGTATGTATTACATAATCATGACTCAAGTTATACCAACGTTCACTACGAAAAAGTTTTAGATAGTCACTTTGGATCCATAGAGCATAATTCCTAACGTCAGAAATTTTTATGTTATGATGGAGATTCATTTCTCAATTTAAACATTTCTTGTATTCAATCTAACCAAATTCATTCAATGAACAAATCGGCTTGTTTTTTCCCATGAATATCTCAATTCTATCTTGTGCAATTATTATTCTTAAATACTGCTCAAAGAAGAAGAAAAAGCACTGGATGGAAGTTCAAGGCTGCATTTATGTTTATAGCAGCTAGTATTACGAGCATACTAGCATCTGCATAAGCATATGACTGATTCTTGTCATAATGTTTGATGCAACATAATTTCATGATTTGATTCGAGCAATAACTCTAATGTCATGGAGAGGGCTGCGGTTAAACTTGAAGTTTTCACTCAGTTGAGTAAAAATAATAATTCTTTGCAATTTTTCTCTGTCTACGCTGAAGTAGGTTGCCGACGGTAACTTCGTAATATAACAAATAGCTGTGTATTTTTAATTTGCTTCTACCAAAGAACAAAATTGGCTGTGTTTTTATATTTCTTTGATTTTGTTGAAGACAGGAACGTTTAGGATAAAAATTCAAAATTTGAATCATGCGTAAAAAAAATAAAAAAAAGTTTTTGTTATTTGAGCAACAACTAACAACTTCGCAAAACTGATTGCAGTTACTAACAAAAAATCGTTCTGTTCTTGAGCTCTGCTTTCGCTAGTTGCTCAGCGCCAGGACGAAACCGAATCAATCAATTCGTTCTGTCTTCCGAACGGGGACCCCGGGGTAGTTTCACTTCCACAATTCGGTCAACCGAAAAGCGGTGCGGTTCTTGCAGACCAACACCACAGCCTAGGAGCAAGCTACGGTGCAGCCACGGCAAAAATGTTGCAATTTTGAACCGCACAGCAGACACTCCGATAGAACTGCAAAGCAGTGTGGAAAAATAGCAAAGTGAACGCAAATAAAAAAAAAACTCATTGCAAAAACAGTTCCAGTACCTCACTATTGCTAGTGCTAGTGCCAGCGCATTGTGGCGAACGAAATGAAATATTAAATTCAAAATTGCTTGTTTGCACTTTCAATACGCCAATGACACCGGGCGAGATTGATTGTGTGCTGTGGCTTTCAGAACCGGAGACCTTTCGAGAGGGGGCCTTTGTCAAGTCAAAGCGAGTTTAGTAATTGAGACAAGGTGATTGCCTACAACCTACTTACCTTCTTATGATGGACTTCAGCTCGGCGGTCCCTTGGCGATACTTTTGATGAAGAATTCCGATGATGGATCTGTTTATGAACGATGGAGTTTGGCATTAGTAAACTGATTCAAACAGAGACGGAGCGAATTCGGAGCTGGTGATGGCGACGGACGTCGCACACGGGTGGAGGTAGAAGTGTATGGTACCGAGAACGACTGCACGGTCTACCGATTCGCTTGAAGCGGAGAAGGTGCAAAAATTACCACCTACGACTACTAGTGCGAAAGGTAGTTATTTGAAGTTTTCGTGGCAGCGATAGCTGGCAGGCGGTTAACGAAGGCTTCAACAGATTTGAGAACCATGGATAAATGTCTGTCCTGTTAAACACAATCACAGTGGGTTCGTTAAGCCCCTAGTTTAATTTCCGGAAGTTCAACCACAGATGCTGGGTGCCAGATTGATCCCACGATCACTTCCGATGCCGTAGGTGGCGTCGATAATCCATTCACTTCTTAAAAATGTTCATTTCCATCACCAGCTGGCATCATCGCGGAAAGCGGTCGACAAGCGAAAGCAAAAAAAAATAGTTGTGGTAAAAGATATTATATAACATTTCGTAATAAAAAAATATTGCGGCCGTTGCTGCAGCTCGCGCCTTCGAAGGTTACAACATCGATTTCTGAACCAACCACGACACGCCGCGTACGCGAAACGGCAACTCGCGGTAGACCTCGAGACCGCTCGCGATCGCAACTTGAAAACTCGCAAAACGAAAGTAAAAGTTTATGCTCGCTGGATCCAAGTGGGCTCCGATGGGATCCCTGACGTTCACCAGCATGGCCTGCTATGCGCCGTCCACTGTGAAGACCATTCACAGGTTTTCACAGCTGCCGTCACCGCTGCCTGCTCCCTCACCCCTTAGTCCACAAACACTTTTGCGCAATAATGCTAGTTTTCTTGGGCTCTTCTTCTGCGGGCTTCTCCGTCCGGTCGCGTCGCGTAGTTATGCTTCAGCACTCTCTTTGCCGTGCACTTCTTCCTCCAATTAACCCGCGCACTCGATCGCCGCTTTACGCCGTTTCCTCTTTCGATTCCGTAACCTTATTCGCTTTTTTTCGTCGCTTCTTTTCGATATCGAGTCGTTCTTCTTTGCTGCATGCGAGTAATGACCATACAAAACATTAACTGAAATTACTTCTCACTTTTCCTTTTACTTGGAACTGGTTTCCTTTTGCGTAACCCTTTCTTCCGTTTTTGTCACTGTCGGTTCTGTCAACCACTCGAGATCCGATCCACGCCTGCCGAGTTAGTTGGTCACTCTAGCAAAACTGCTGACAGTTGCTCACTTTTTCCCTTCGATAGAATAATTCAGCTTTTAAACTTGTTTAATTGTATTTATTTTTCATTCTTTAAATTCCAAACATAGTTTAGACACCACTTTTACTTTGCAAAATTTCCACTAGTATTCAGCTGTCACAGCACGTCTCCTCATCTATCACCCGTCGGTTTCGATCGCGAAAACACCTTGAGGAAGAACACTCTTTCTTCGAAACGTCATTCTGCCAACCGGACAGATTCTATTGCACAAAAGTTGGTTCGAATTGATTTAGCCAGCGCTAGAACCCAAAATCACTTCCTCTGGCAGGGCTAACTTTACACCGCCGCATATGATCGCGAAACTTTCTTCAGTAAACAACAGTACGTAGGTACGTTCGATATCCAGAATCACGGGAGTCCCCAGTTCACCTTCCGGAATATCCCCAAAACTGGAGCCCACAACAAGCCGGACACACCGATTCGCTCGATCAATCAGAACCTCTGAGTAAGCAAGGGTGAAAGAAAAAAAAGCAAAAAAGAACGACGACGTCACAAAACGATTTGTCCTGTTCGGGTTTCCTGCAAGGTAGGTGTACCAGCACTTCACCACAGTTTACTCTCTACTCAGAGTCCACGCGCCGTGTGTGATCACCTAACGGCTGTCTACTCTCGACTACTTTTGCTTCTGCTGAATTTCCGTAGATGAGGGAGCGAAGCAAAGCTATCGCCGTCGCCGTCGTCGTCGTCGTCGCCGTCGGTCGACGTCGAGCTCGGTCCAATCCGATGCGGACGTACGCGCAAAGCGAAGCGAAACAGCAAAAGAAGAGATATATAGAGAGAGAAAGAGCGCGCGCGAAATGGAAATTACAAAAGCTGCTGCTGTTGATGATTGTTGTTGCTGTTGATGTTGTTGTTGTTTTTGCTGTTGCTCGTTACTTGTGTATGTATTATCATTGTAATGCGCCTTCTTTGCCTTCTCTTCTATACAACGAAACGCAAAACAACAACGCAGTCGGTCTGTTTTGTGCTGGTGAGTGAGTAAGTGAGTGGTTTATAGCATGCAATCCGCGCAGCTTTCGGCTTTCGCGTACGAATGTTGTTTCTGGCTTGCTTTCCTGCTCATTTCGCGATGTTGTTGATTTACGTTCGGAATTCATTCACTCACCTTGCCACGATTGGTCGCATTCAGCCCGCGAGTCACCAACAACTCTGCTGCTCTGCTTCATGCGCTGTTCGCAAGGTGGGTGGGATCGAGAGAATGAGTGGGTGAGTGCGCTTGTTGCTGTGAAAACTACGGCAAAAAGCATTGCAGTGTTGCCCGAAGAATCGTGCTTCTATCACTTTGATTTTGTTCTGGCATAAAAAACGGAACTGATTCCAAACTTTTTTCAATATCTCTCATAACCATGTGTAATGATATAGACAGAATTTACGTAGGTTTTTTGGAACTTCAAGAGTACCTATCATTACACCGGTTTTTTAAATAAAATCTTTACTTTCTTTATATAGTTCACAAAAAATTGTTTAAGTTAAGATCTTAAGAGTTAAAATGAAACATTTGTAGAGGGTTACTTATAATTACAAAGATTTGACATTACAAAATTCAATTTCATCTCATTTGCCATATTTTTCTACATTAGTTGGCAGTTTTTTCACTTGTTTTGTAAAATTCGGGGGTTCGTGACGGAGTCACATATAGATGACGGAGTAGTTGTAGTAATTTGTACAGGAAATGTTTGAACCGGTCGGACTCGATTATCCGGTAACTCGATTTTCTGGAATTTTATTTTATTGATGTTTGTTAAACTTTCTATTTCGAAAATTAACATTTACTATCCCTTCCGGCATATTTGTTACCATTTATGTCCCTTCCGGCTTGTTTGGGACATGTCCGAACTTAGTGAAAATGATCAATGCCTTATTTATTTTTGCATCTCTAGATTTTACTACTTTTTTCCTCAGAAATATCCTTCCGGCATATTTGTTACCATTTATGTCTCTTCCGGCTTGTTTGGGACATGTCCGAACTAAGTGAAAATGATCAATGTCTTATTTATTTTTTTTTGCTTCTCTAGATTTTACTACTTTTTTCCTCAGAAACAATTTCTGGCTACGCCACTGCATCATACAAGTAAAATAACGATTGAAAAGATTTATTTTATGTTTATGTCCGACCTCTGATTCGACCATCTTTTTTTCTGATAATTTGACACAAGACAAACAAATTCGGCTTGAAATGTTTATGATTATTAAATGCAGTGACATATATTTATTGACTTATCTGATTTTGTATATATGCGCACCATTGCCGTATTGTGCTCCAATTTATCTGAATATTTTTTTCTATGTTTTCTTTAAAGTATGCAGAATCAAGTTCGATTTTTGTATATTCTCTTGTATTTTTTATTCAATATCTATCACAAATTCGAGTTTATCGAAAATGCTATTTAAAAAATAAAGCTAGTAAGAAGAACAAGGCCAAATTGTGGATAAATTATAACAAAATTTAAACCAAATGCCTGTGCCGGCCAATTAAAACTAGATTCTTGTTGAATCACGTTACACTAATAGGTTTACTAGAAATGTCAGTGGATAGGAAAAAACAGTATCAAGTGATAGTAATACAATAAGAATCAATACAAAAAATTAGATTTTTAAAAGATGCACTTGTTTAGATAATTGATTTTTAATTTTTATTTTACCTTTTTTCACAAAATACACATTTTTTTTAGAAAGTATATTTTTTCGGAAAGACAAAATTATTATCTAAAACTTTGCCGAAGACGTCATACCGATCAAACAAAAAGTATTTGGCCCTACAAATATTTGTAATCATCAATATCTTCCCAAAATAGCATTTGTCAATAGCCTCTCAAAAATGAGTCGGGTTCCAAAAAATTAAACAAATAACACAAAATGACATCTTTTGCCTATAGAAACGTCCATACTAAGTTTCAGCCAAATCAAAAATGACAATTTAAAAAAATATTCACACTGGGACATTTTTTGAGGAACTGCTCAATACTAACTCGTCCACTTGGCTTACTTGATAACTTCTAAAAAATTTTAATTATTATTAAAAAATCTGATGCCTGAATATCTAATATTTAAATTATTTAAAAAAAATGTAAAACAAATTAAAACAAATAGAACTTGGACGAAAATTAACAGAAGGGTTGTATGCTAAGCCACGACCGCAAGATTGACGTAGAACTAAACAAGGTTATTTGTTACATTACTTGTATTAAATATTAAATTTGCACAGTGGTGGGCACCGCTAACCGAAAATGTAGAGACCCGAATCGCTAAACGCTAAACGCTAAACCCACATTAGCGGAACTTTCGCTAATCGCTAATCGCTAATTTATGAATATGGTAATAGTCATATCGCTATTTTTATTGCTCGTGTTATGTAAGATTTGGAATACTTTGATTTTCTGTGGTAAAACAAACGAAAACAAATACTGTTTAGAGCTATTTACAATAAGAGATTCACAAAACGGTGTTCATACTTGATTTTGTAAGAACAAGGAGTAACAAAAGTAATTCAGCTTGGATCAAAAATAGATCCTTTTAGGAATGTTTTTTATAAAAATTCAAATATCATCTGAATCGAAAAAGTAGAACCAAAGTTGTCATAATTTCAAACGCATTGCAATTCACAAAAGTTCTTGATGTGCCGAAAATTCAATCTAGACCTTGAGCATGTTCTTCAAAATGCTCCTGTGGCTTGTACGATAACTGGACTCTATTCTAGAGTAAAAAGAAGAATTGCACTTGTGTCGTAAAGAGAGGAACTCTAGACAATTGAAACAATTGAAACAATTGAACGTTGTTTGAATGAAACATACGTTCCAAAAGTAACTTTCGCAGTAAAGTATGTTCATCTTTCGAAGTAATTTACGTACGCCATCAGCAATTCACAGTTTTGCCTTTCTCCTAGAAAGGTATAGCAATCACCGCAAAAACTAAAAGTATAAAAGTGCTCAAAAGGGCCGAATTTCGTATATCACTTGACTCAGTTCGACGAGCTGAGCATTTTCTGTTTGTGTGTGTGTATGTGTGTGTATGTGTGTGTGTATGTGTGTGTGTATGTGTGTGTATGTGTGTGTGTAACGCTCTCCCAATCTCACTCGATTTTCTCAGAGATGGCTCGACCGATTTCAATGAAATCAATTGCAAATGAAAGGTCTAGTTGCCCCATAATACACTATTGAATTTTATTTTAATCGTATTTTTGGTTTCGAGGTTATGTATCAAAATGTGAAAATCATGAAACATCAATATCTCAAAAACTACACAACCGATTTGAACAAAATAATTTCAAATGAACGGGCTACCTAAAAAACCCTTAACTTTTGGATTTTATGAAGATTGAACTTGTGATTCAGAAGTTATGGAAAGAAACGTGTTTTAGAGACTATTTATTCTCACTCATGTTTCTCAGAGATGGCTGAACCGATTTCCATAAAATCAGTTACATATGGAAGGCCTAGTTGCCCCATAAGACCCTATTGATTTTTTTTTGCAATTGGACTATTACTTTGCCTGTTATGTTTAAAAATGTGAAATCCAGGTATGAAAAGAAACATATTCCGAAGACTACATAAACACACTCACTTTTCTCAGAGATGGTTAAACCGATTTTCACAAAATTAGTGTCAAATGAAAGGTCGAAATGTGAAAATCACGAAACTTCATTATCTTAGAAACTACACAACCGATTTGAACAATATTGATATCAGATGAACGGGCTAGTTAAGGGTTACCTGATGAATTATGATTGAACACGTGGTTACAAAGTTTGGCTGTCTTATACGTTCCCTTTTCATTCGATTATAATCGAACTTAATTAACCATTATGTATTAAATTGTTAAAACAACGAGAGTCTATTATCTTAAAGATTACACGACTTATTTGAACATAACTAGTGTCATACAAACGAGTCATCTCTCAAACTTACAAATAACAAACTTTATAACAATTTGATATGTGGTTCAAATGTTTTGGAAAGAAAAGAAATTCAAAAACTATTCAACACTATACCTGCTTTGATCCATATATTTGGCCTCAACATGATTTAAATGTGGTATCGCACTATTTGAACGTTCCCGGTATTGCTCGTGATTAAATTGTTCGAAGTCAAGAGTCATTTCTTGTATTTCGCTATTTCTTAAGCACTAACATTACGTCAAATGTCATGTTTCATACTTCAATTACAACATCAACATTTTAGAACCAAAAGAGTGAATATACCTTTTTTGGATTTAAGCATTCATGTAAATCTATTTTCACAAATAATAAGTTTGAAAGAGAAAGGCTGAGTCCGACCGCTAGGTGGATTAATTTAGGTTTTTTCTATTGTCGCTTCTCTACAAAATTCAGCGAATTAGCGATTAGCGTGTCGAAGGCCAAAATTTTAACGACGCTAACAGTTCCGCTAACCAGCTCAAAAATTAGCGAAATCGCTAAGTCGCTAAGCCGCTAACTGAATATTAGCGTCGCTAATTAGCGATTAGCGAATTAGCGGAATGGTGCCCACCATTGAATTTGCTCATATAAATATCCATCCACTAGTAAAATAATTGGTTCAACCAGAAGCAGGTTCTTATATAGCCCAAATAGGCGTTCTCGGTTAACTAGGTGTGTAAGTCTTTCGACCGTGTTAGGCAGGGCCGGTGTCACATTATTCTTCCGAGTGGGTAGTAAGGAATGGGGAAGGTTAATGGGTGGCCTTCCGGTAGATAACCGGAACAATCGCCATGGCGTGTAGGCATGTTTTGAGTTCTTTCCTCGTTTTATTAATCGATTTTCGCGACAGAATTGATGGAGTAGATCTTATTCTGAAGTTTTGTCAAGAAGCTCTCGATGTGGTCAGCCAGAGGACGCTCCATCTCGTCCAACGATTGCTTTGAGTAGTGGGTCGACGGCAGATCCAGCCAGTACACCGAGTTTTCGCCCCAATGGTATTTCTTGATGAATCACGCAACTTCCGGCAGGCACTTCTTACCATAAATTTTCAGTCCGGAGCGAAAGAAGAGCAACTTTAACATCCCCTTCTCGCTAATTGTCAGCCACAGCAGGACCTTCTTGAGGAACTTGGTTTGTTAAATGAAATTTCCCTCACTTCTTCGTGAAGGAAATAAAATACGAAGCGCCCTGCCAGTCGTTGCCATCCATGTTCGCCAGGCAATTTTCACAGTTTGGCCGGTGGCACCAATCGTCCGACGAAGCACACGCAGCGATGTAGCCACTTTTCCCTCAGTCTTCCTCTTCAGCATCCTTTGGAGCTTCTTATCGCTCAGGTTTGTCGGCCGTTCGGAGCTGGATTTTGTTTCGATGCTTTGATTCTTGTCCAATAGTGCCAAGATCATATGACACATTCTCTGCGAAGCTACACCAACAAACCAATTTTTGAAATGCATATTTCAGCAATGTAAATATTTTTCCTAGATTCTATAGTATTTGAACCTTCCAAAAACGTAAATGTCAAATTTATAGTGTTTAAGAAACTATAGAAAACTAATTGCAAAGTTCAAGTAAAATCAACGAAAAACAAGCGTTTTTGGTTACATATTTTTTTAATGGTTACAAATGATCAGGAGTATGTGTTTATAATATATTTTTTATGTTATATGACTGTGAAATAAGTACTTTATTCGATTCCTGAAGGGTTTTGAAGTGAAATTTCAAATATGTTGATCTTAGGCCAATATGAAAACAGGGGTAATTTAGCGTTGTAACGTCACGAAAAAAGTACAGTATTTTACTTCATTGAAACTCCTTACATTCAATCAAAGTAATATTTTGTTTTCTCTTTATACTCAAAAATACCTTTAATTTGATACTAAAAGATCGCAGCTAGGTTGAATACAACTTGAGTTATAACCGGGTTTAGTTTGCGTTGTAACGTCACGAATTTTTTTTCTCCCGTTATATAATATTCGTCTATGTTTAAAAACATATTTGATGCGTATAAATTAGTTCACGTTACATCTGTCATATAACACAGAATAAATTTTGTAAAACGGATTAATGTTTTTAATTATTAAACTATGGGTCATCCATGAGCACCGTTACATTCTAAAAAATTCTAATATTATTCTATTACAGTCAAATTTCGCTCGTTGGGCTATGTTTAGTTGGGCTACGTTTTAGTTGGGCTCCCGCTCGTTGGGCTATAACCCAACTAAATCGAAGTCAAACATCATTTCTGACAACACTGATTTTCGTTTGAGGGGTTTGTGGATACATTTTT
The DNA here is from genome assembly GCF_029784165.1 of Wyeomyia smithii. NCBI lineage: Eukaryota > Metazoa > Arthropoda > Insecta > Diptera > Culicidae > Wyeomyia > Wyeomyia smithii. Next base: position 208,167,439 of record NC_073695.1, on the reverse strand, counting down.
TGAATGCAGAAAGTAGAGTTTATTCGAATAAGAAAATTAAATGAAGCTGAATATAAATTTATGAAAACAATATTTGAATAAATTGTTTGAGAAACAGTATAAGTTTATCTGACGTAATAATGCAACGTAGAGCTTTGCCTGTTTTTGAGAGTATTTGAGCACTTCTCTGGCTTGAAATGAACACACAGGCTTAAGCCAAGCAAATTTTGAATTTGGCCTTATGCTGAACTTTCCGTATTCCTTTGTAGATTTTGACCTCTTGAACCTTTTAAACGAATCTATATTAATATGGAAAACAATCATTTATGAACAAAACCCAGAAAACGTAGGAGAGAAATTAGTATAAGCAGTATCATTCTTAAAGAACGGTTTTGCAGTTTGTCAACCAACTATAACGATTTTGCAAAACTTTGCTGCGTTTCCAGTAACAACTCCAACAACAAGAAACAATCGGTGTGCTCCTTGATCGATTTGCAACTTTGACAGCTCAGCCCAACGACTGAAAGTCTTTCACTAGATGGGCTACGGATTTAGTGCAACGAGCGAAATTCGACTGTATATTATATTAAAATGCATTGCGTGAGGGGGGATTGAAAATTGTCAACTTCCGCGTTACGTAACATGCGAATGTTCCCTAAGAGAACAACTTTCGACGCAAGGTAACCGTATTAATGAAATGAATACTACGCATCGCTCAAGCCAATCTTCCGAATGTGATGGTTATCGCAATTACGGGACGTGACATCACCACATTTAACGAAGAGAAGAACATTTTTGAACGACCAACACCATATCGTGAAATAAGCCAGCTATTTATTTTTGGGGCAAGCCTAGATGAAAAAATCTTCAGCGGCAAAAATGCACTCGAATGTTCTTGAATAAGTAGTGTGAGTTTTAAAAAACCAAGGAAATATTACGGAAGCAAAAAAAGTCAAAAAGCGGCATTTTTGTGTTATTATTATAATTTTTGAAAGGTTTCTTGTATTTATTGGAATTAAGGACACATTTGTAAACTTGTTTTTAATATAAATGCTGAATAAACTGCTAACGTATCAGACATTGTGAAAAAACTACAATAAAAATAAATTTAATATGTTTTACACATAATGTCATATAAGACACTTTTGAGAATATTTATGATACATATGTCACTTATGAAAAGAATTGATTTGATCATAACTCACGCTCCTTCACTGAAAATCTCCAAGTTTAAGTTTGGTTCTGCATTCCCAAACATTAAACGACAAAGTAAATTTGTTACGTAGTTTATGGATAACCCCACAAACCAAGTGCATAAAGTAGAAGTAGAAATATATAAAATCAGATATTGAACTATTTCATATGAAAATGTCTAAGGAATATGTGATAAATAATGGATATCGACTGATTCATATTTTTGTGACGTTACAACGGAGTGAGAATACTCCTTGCTAAAAAATGAGCGTTGTAACGTCACGAAATATAAAAGCTTCTCAAATATAGATGTTACCAGTTATAGACACTCTAAACACGGCAAAATGTTCAATCATTATTTGTTATCAAATCGTGGAAGAAGAAATTGTTATAAAATTCCAAACAGAGCAGAGATTTAGACTTGTATAAGAAAAGTCCCGACACCTCAATTTCTCGCGCGTTGTAACGTCACGCTATATTTTTACTCCCCAAGGTAATATAAACAAAGTAAATCAATATCTTATACATCATTCTTATAGGAAATTTTGTTTACTTTCCAAATCTGTAATCAAGGATGGTTACCCAGTAAGAATTGTCGGGCCGATGTCGGACCAATTCGCGTCCGATTCTCCGATAGATCGGTCCGTCAACGGGTGGACATTTGGCTCAACATCGGTCCGATATCGTGCTCAAATGCAACAAAAATGTCGGACCAGGGTTCATTCGCTCCTAGGGGTTCATTCGCCTTCGTGCGTCGCGGGCGAGAGGGAAGTTTAGTTGTGTTTGTTTTGAAGCAAGTCCGGTGCGGCTGGCATGCGGACTTGGTCAAAACAAACACAACCAAACTTCTCCTGCCGCAAAGAGATCACGATGGCGGGGTGTGCGATTCAATCTTCATTGTATGCGACGCAGCAACGGCGGTGTGCAGGTTGCTTTGTTTTGATTATTTTGATAGCGCGGTTTTGGATTAGAGCGCTTCATTTATTTTAGGATGGTGCATGATTAATTATATTTATCCACTATATAAAAATGGATTTACGTAACGCAGATTTTATTAATATTATTCCCGCCGTTACTGAGGTGCACAATAAGCACCATCATTTTAAATCAAGAAAGTAAGCGGTGACATGTGCGTTTTATTGCAATAAAATATTTGTAGAGTTCGGAACAATATATTTGTGAAACATTTAGGGTTTCTTAATAATAAAAATTGTGATATCATTTACATAACGTAAAACGTGGTGGCGGGGCTGTGCGATTCAAACCTCATTGTGTGCGATGCAACTACGGCGATGTGCAGGTTGCTTAATTTTGATTATTTTGATAGCGCAGTGTTGGATTAGAGCGCTTAATTTATTTTAGGATGGTGCATGATTAATTATTTTATTCCACTCTATAAAAATGGATTTACGTAACGCAGATTTTATTGATGTTATTTCCGCCGTTACCGAGGTGCACAATAAGCACCATCATTTTAAATCGTTTAAAATCAAGAAAGTAAGCGGTGACATGTACGTTTTATTGCAAGAAAATATTCGTTGAGTTCAAAACAATATATTTGTGAAACATTTAGGGCTTCTAAATTATAAAAATTGTGATATCAGTCGCATAATGTAAAACGTGGTGGCGGGGCTGTGCAATTTATACCTAGTGGTATGCGACACAGCAGCGGCGGTGTACAGATTGCTTTGTTTTGATTATTTTTATAGCGCAGTATTGAATTAGAGGGCTTCATTCATACGATGCTTCATGATTAATCTACTATATTAAAATGGAATTACGTAATGCAGATCTTATTGATATCATTCCCGCCATTTTTGAGGTGCAATGGTAATGGTAATTATTTTAAATCGTTCTAAGTCATAAAAGTAAGCTGTGACGTGTACGTTCTATTGCAAATAATATTCGTAGAGTTCGAAACAATATATTTGTAAAACATTTAGGGTTTCTCAATAATAAAAATTGTTTTATTATTCACATAACGTAAAACGTGGTGACGGGGCTATGCGATTCAAACCTCGTTATGTGCGATGCAGCAACGGCGATGTAGCTCTGTTTGTTTTGATTATACAGGTTGCTTTGTTTTGATTATTTTGATAGCGCAATATTGGATTAGAGCGCTTCATTTATAGGATGGTGCATGATTAATTATTTTTATCCACTATATAAAAATGGATTTACGTAACGCAGATTTTATTGATATTATTCCCGCCGTTACTGAGGTGCACAATAAGCACCATCATTTTAAATTGTTTCAAATCAAAAAAAGTAAGCTGTTACATGTACGTTTTGTTACAAGAAAATATTCGTAGAGTTTGAAGAATATATTTGTGAAACATGTAGGGTTTCTTAAGAATGAAAACTGTGATATCATTCACATAATGTAAAACGTGGCGGCGGGGCTGTGCGAATTATACCGACTGGGGTGCGACGCAACAACGACGATGTGCAGGTTGCTTTGTTTTGATTATTTTGATAGCGCAGTATTGGATTAGAGCACTTCATTTATAGGATGGCGCATGATTAATTATTTTTATCTACTATATAAAAATGAAATTTCGTAACGCCGAGCTTATTGATACTATTCCCGCCGTTTCTAAGGTACACAATAAGCACCATGATTTTAAATCGTCCTTATCAAGAAAGTAAGCAGTGGCATGTATGTTTTATCGCAAGGAAATATTGGTAGAGGTCGAGGCAATATATTTGTGAAACAGTTACGGTTTTGTGATAATAAAAATTGTGATTTTTTTTCTTCATCTAAATGATAAAAATTGTGATATCATTCACATAACATTTAACATGAATAAAACCTGACTTTTTTTCGTTCAACCTTCAACGTTCACCATATAATTCGAAATTCAAAGCGATGGCATGTGGTTGATATTCAGACGAGGCATTCGAGGAGAAATTATAGGTATTTGATTACTAAAGATATAATTCACAAGACTTCGAAAAACATGAAAAACCGTGACTTTTCATGCTTGATTTACCTCTAAATCAAAGTCTGAAGCGATGATTTGTGTTTTTTTTTTCTATAATAAAATGTTTGTTATTGTTTCGAATAGACATGTGTGGGAAAGTTATGGTTTTTTTTTTTTACTAAAAACTGAGTTTATAATGCAAAATCATGTCTTTTTATGCTCCATTTTTTCTTTAAATCGTAGTTCTTTTTTTTTCTACATTAAAATGTTCGGAAAAATATTTGAGGAGAAATATGTTTCACGCATATTTCAAGCAGTTTTGTGAATAATGACTTTTAATGCTCAAACTTCATCTAAATCAACATTAAAAGCGATGATATGTTTTTTTTTTCAAAAAAAATGTTTGATGATGTTTAGAAGAGACATTTGAGGAGAAACAACAGGTACCTGATAACTAAAAATTGAGATATTATTCACCACATAAAACATTCATAATGATGATATTTATTGCGTGATTCGCCTCTAACTCGAATTTCAAAGCAATGACATAAAGTGATTTCTTACATTGAAATGTTCGGTAATGCTTAGCAATGAAATTTAAGGATATATGACAAATGAAGAAAATATGGAAATATATTGCAAATAACTCAATCTGATAAATAAAAATGAGATATTATTCATAAAATTACGAAGACATGTAAAATCATGAAAGTTAGTAGCCCAAAAATTGATAAATTTTAATCACATTAAATCGTTGATTCAAATGTGCACGCGAAGTGATGGTTTTGAATATCCATATTCTAAGCACCGATCTTATTTTTCCGCGTTTCGAACTTATGCGGTTTTTTACGCTAAACGGTGCACTAGATGCGACATTATGCGCACTGTGCATAAGCTAAAAAAATCTAATGTCGCACGCAAAACATTTTTTTTAATTTTCTGCTGGAACGGTATAATATATGACAAATATATGTGTGCCGCCAATCTCAGACACGAAGCTATTTTCATCAAATACGTAACTACAAACATTGTAACAATCGTGATTTATCTTGCAGATTGTTAGACCTAAACTTAAAAATAAAAAAAAAAACAACCCTAAATGGTCATCTTATATCAGCTCCAGCTGCCATATTTAATTTTGTGATGGTAATTTCCGGTTTTTGGCGAACAGCCCAAGGTAGTCAAATACCATCCAATTTTAGTGTTTTCAGAAACAGGATGATGCCCAGAGGCCAGAAATTATTCACAACAGCCCAATAGATTTTGTATTTAAAATGACGATTGGAGTATCAGAGGTGAAACGTAATATTTCTGAAGTGAAGTGCGGCAGAGAAATATAAAAAAAAATGATTCGTATAACCGTTATGTGCTTGACGGAGTACCCGGGTACCTTTTAAAGTTTCATAAAACGGAATTTCATAGTTCACTGCAATCAAAGCTCATTGAAAGGGAACTTTTGATAACATTAATTTTTATGTAATAACAATATGCCTAACGGGGTACCCGCGTACCCAAAGATTGTAATTCTTGTAACATTGACAATTATCTTCCGATTTCGACACTTTTAGCATCAAAAGATTCAGTTACTTCTCTGCATTGAAATCAGATTCAGTGGTGCCTCGAAAGAATTTTCTCATTGCCGAAAATCTGGGTTTTCGGAGATATGTTGCAAAACTGAAGAATTTCATGAATTTTCGAGCAGAATCTTATAAAACTACTTCCATAGGCCATTTTTATGGTGTTATAGTGATATTCCTTCGAAATGGCCCTTACGGAACAGATTCCACCGGGGCTTCTAGTGGACATACAAAACAATTGGATAACACAATGTCACATACTATCCATTATGAATATTTTCAAAACCGGTATTATATCTAGAGACTGTCAAACGAACCCCGACGACATTTTGCATTCCAAAATGACCACTTCCGCTATCTGGAAGAGAAACAAATTGACCGAATACGATCGAATATAGATAATTCCGAAATCGGGATGGTGCCTATAGACCGGAAATCAACTCCAGACGCAATTTAGAAAACCGAGATGGTGACTTCCGGTTTCTGGAAAACAGCCATAATTGACTAAATAGCACCCTATATGAGTACTTTCGGAATCTAAATGATGTCCGGAGACCTGAAAACGACCTCAGCGGCCATTTAGAGTATCAAAATGGCGACCTCCGGTTTCTGTAAAAGATTAAAAAATGGCCGAATGCCAGCCAAGATGGGTATATCCGGAACGTGAGACACCAATTGTAATTATTCCAATAATATTATCAAATATTCATAAAAATCCTCAGTTTCAAAACATATTACCGAAAAAAAAAACGGATTTCCGAGAATGAGAATTTCTTTTCGGAGCACCGCTGACACTGATTCCAATGGAGATGGTAGAGTTGCTGAATCTTTGAGTACTAAAACTATTGAAATCAGATGAAAATTGTGAAAGTTACAAGAGTTTCAATTTATGGATACCCGGGTACCCGCCGGGCATTTAAGGGTGTTTTTTGTCGAGCACATAACGGTTAATTTCAAATCTATCCCGAGCATCGCCGGAAGGGTTCAACTAGTAAATAATATCGAATCAATTATTATATTTAATAAAAAGTGTGTATCAATATTACAACGTCGCAGGTGTTTGAGTTCATGAATAATTAGACTTGTGTAGGTCATTCGCATTTCCAGGTGCGACAGCCGAAGTGATGACGTGCCTCTAATTTTTAATACAGCGCTATTTCGATCTTGTTCACACCAAACCGCCGTGTAATGTCCGGGACAGTGTTATGTTGTCGCCGTGCGAATGAAAAATATCGTTGCCGACGATATTTTTTGCTTCCCGGAGAGTGCACGGCAGCAACTTGCGAAGTTTTTACTAGGGTAATCGCTCTTATATTAATCTCATCACGCCTTTCTGATCAATTTATCGTCAAATTTTACCATATTTTCAACGTAAAACTTTCAACCACTTGACAAAATCGAGAAGCAAATAGATTTACTTTCAAAATTTGCAGAAATTTGACGGGAAATTTAACAAATGAGAGAAATAAGATTAATATAGGTGCACCTAGGTGCTGAGATGAATAATGGAACGATTACCCTATGTGGCAGTGAAATATTTTCGTTCTTTTATTGCATTTGCACCACGGCTTGGACACTGCCCGGAAGCAGTGGGAATAGCGCTTAATTCGCATATAACTTTATATATACAACCCAGAAGTGGACAGGTATGACAAGAGTGGCGCAGAGTCTGAAGCAAGAACAACCAAACGAACCGGTAAACGCTGAACCAAACGAGCAAAATAAATAAACTTTACTACTACGCTAGACTTGTCGGAAAGGGTATTGTAATCATTAAACAAAAGTTCACAATAAATTGAGTTTTTACTCTTTTTGTTTATTTTGATCATTTTCACATCTAAAATACCGTAAACAGATTAAATTGAATTAAATTAAGATTTCTTCTTTTTGTTCATTTATTGGAATCATTTTCTGTTAACCACAAGACATGTGTATGTACGCAGCTTTTCAATTGTGTTGGCTTGTTTGCCCGATCGATGTCGCAATCGCTGAATCGTTCGTATCTAAGAAGTAAAATAAAGTAAAAACATAAGCAACTGTTCTCATAACGGGAACATTAAATTTTTACCTTGGCATTCCCGCAGAGGCAAATCTACCAATCCCTTTGGAGCTTTCTGAACTTTCCAGTTGATTGTTGAACCATGCTGTAATGTTGTTCCAAGAGTTTCCACGGAGCTGCTTAGAGGCAACAATTCATCGTCGGTACCAGTTCCAGCAACAGTCGCAATAGTCCTAGCAGCTGCAGTAGTCTCAACGTCTTTTGTCTACCATCGACAATAATTTTACTATGGAAGACATTGTCAGTGACTTCTAAATTTATAAAAAATGCCTGAAAAATTGCTGTTAAGATGCATAACAATGAATGAAAATGACAAACACAGTGTTTTTATTGTTCTGAACAATGATATTTAATGTAAAATTGATGTATTCACAATGAAAAACATAAACTATGTACAATTATAGCAACTTTTAAGTTTTTTTTATGTTATTTTTTTTTCGGGTGCCCTTGTGCTGGTTCGTTTCACTTAAGTTCGGCATTGGGAAGCTTGAAGCACACCAGATATAGGTCTCAGCTTCCTGTTGACTGCGGCCACATACAGATCCTGCTCGTAATTAATATAAAGCATCCGCTTAACAAAGCGGACTTTGTAGCCTTGCGGCTATGCAGCTCCTCACTTCGAACTACCGATGCTCGTGGTACGCATTTTTTATATTTCAGTCAAATAGCCTAAATATTTTCGATAAAGAATTTATTTTTATCAAACTTATTATTCAATTAGTATGCTATGCAGTATTTTGTTGAGTCATTGATAGAATATTGCATTTTTACAAGAGTAAAAAAATGGTTTGCTCGATTTGATCAGTGAACCAACTTCAGCGTGATTCGAACCAGGATCATTCTTTCTCTGTCATCAATGAGATCAATCAAAGTGTATCATGAAAAAAACTGAAACTGGTTCGAATCAGGTTTAAAAACCCTGCATTTATTCATCTGCTTTGCGCCTCGGCTATGTTCTAGAACTGATGCATTTTTTGTTGTTTTCAATAGAAACGCCTAAACAAGGATTTGAATTTAAAGTTCTTAAGAGTTTATATATACTTGTGTGCTCGCGATCAAAAGTATTTTATCTTTCTTGAGAGTTGAAAAGTTAATGAGTTTTTTTTTAAATAATTAGATCTTACCTTTCTTTTTCAAAAGAAAATATTAATAACTGGACTCACTGGAGTTCATGTACCAAAATATAATTTTTTCGACATTCCTCGCAATAAGCATGATACAGAAAGAACTACTTGTCGGAAACACGAAAAATCCTGTACGCTATACCTGAACGAAGGATTTTGCATCATTAACTTTAAATCGGTTCTACTGCTCAGACATCCTTTAAATCGGTTCTACTGCTCCAGACACCTCCCAGATGGTCTCGAGGAACGATGCTGGCCTAACAAACCAGTCGTCGTAGGTTCGAGTCTCGACTCGGGTGAGACTGTTAGTGTCAGTAGGATCGTAGCGCTAGCCCCGCAATTGTCCCGTACACGAAACAGTTGGCTGCGAAGTCTGTGTATAATAAACAGAAGGTCGAGTTCCGAATCGGAATGTAGCACCAAGGCTTTGCTTTTTTTACTGCTCAGACCATTCTGATTTTTAAAGGAAAAATAATCTAGTCTAAAACATCAAATTTTTTTAATTGCAATTTTTTGAATTTCCGTATCCTTTTAAATAAGAGAAATAAAAAATATATTTCGATTTTTTCTCCTTAACATGAGAGTAACCCCTTTTAGTATAGATTAATTTATTATTGTAAAAATGGTGAACGCATACTTAACTTTCCCTGATAGGTGACTGTATTTTTTTGTAAAGAGCAATTCCACAAGAACGGGTCCCCAATTGATTCGACCCTTTTTAATTTGGCTGAAAATTTGCATAGTTGTTTCTATGGGCAAAAGATGTAATTTTGTGCTATTGGTTTAACTTCCTGAAGCACGTCTCATTTTTGGGGAGCTATTTAAAAATGCAATTTTGGAAAGGTATTGGTAATTACAAATATTTTTAGAGCCGCTTAAAAGGTTTTTTGATAGGTATGATGTCTTTGGCAAATATTGTCTTTCCGAAAATATAACTATAATATTTTTTGTTTGAAAAAAAAGGAAGAGAAAAACAAAAAAAAATATTTTAAAAACTCATTTTTTTAATACCGATTTTTTTTATAAAAATACAATAAAATACCTAAACACTGAAATTGGTTCAATCGTGGAGAAATAAAAAACAAATTAAGATGTTTTGGATTTTTTTTAATTATTATATTTGGAAGGACCAAATTGTTATCTGCAACTGTGCAGAAGACACTATGCCAATCAAAGAAAACGTTTTAGCTTTAAAAATTGTTCGAATCACCAATAGAGCAGTCTGATTAGTTTCTAATTTTTCTGCTAACTATTTTTTGAAAGAAAAATTTTTTTTTCAGGGTATTTTCTTCGGAAAAAAAATATTATCTACAACTTTGCCGAAGACGACACTACGATCACGAAACTGAGCAATTTTTATTGGCAGTGATGTTTTTTATAACTCAATTGTAACCCTATTCATACGATTGAAATGATTTAATGTTGAAAATGTTACTAAAAACATTTATTCTGCTCGGTGCAATAAGTGAAGTAACCCATAATTGTAGTGATGTTACGTTTTGCGGTGCACAATGGTGGGTCAGTCCATATTTTACACTAAACATGAACACTAAAAATGATTAATTAACAAAAAATGTGTCACTGCTCGGTGCGCTTCGGTGCAGTGACGATTCCGACGATAACTCATATATTGTTAATACACTCCCAATATAACATGTTTCACTAGCTTTTCAAAAATTAGTTGTTTCAAAAAATTAAACCAAGCACAAAATGACGTCTTTTGCCCATAGAAACGTCTATTGAAATTGATTCCCGTCGATTGTTAAAACGTTTTTTAAGTAGACCGCATTTAAAAACTTTAGTATCCTAGAGTCGCGAGAGTTTCCAAAAAACGCGTTAATTTCAAAATCCGCGAGTAAATTCTGAAATTCGCGTAGAAAAATGTTATTTCGTGAAAAATTTTAATCATATCTGCTTAATTCTTTCGAAAAAATTAATAAGAAGTGCTATTTCATATAGGAATAAATATGAAAAAACCCTTAGAAACATATCTCGTAAAATAACGACTTTTTTGGGAAATTCGAGTAAAATACGCGTTAATTCCAAAATTCGTTGTTTACCCACTTTTGAAGTATTTAGAAAAGTTTTGGAATTAATGATGATTCCGGACTCACCATGTTTGTTCCACGTGTCTGGTATTACCCGCGTGAAAAGCGATTTAAACGCCAGTGCATCGGGCATTCCAAGTGAAGTAAAATAAAAAAAAAGAAATATTTATTTTATATCCGTTAAACACAAATTTGAATATATTTTCTATGATTCGATTATCCGGAAAAATCGATAATCCAGAATGATTTTTTTCTATGTTCCTGATAATCGAGTCCGGCCTGTAACGATGAACCACGACAGTCGAAAAGTTAAGAAACTTTATAAAACGCCGACAATTAAAAAAAAACATCAAGCTCATACTGGCATGATATTACCTGTAGCCAATTTTAAACATAATTTAAACTTAGCATGCCCTGGGCCTGTTGACAATTGCAGTTTTCTACAAGTGCTATTCTGCCCATAATTCAAAAATTGGCTAATACGTCATAGGCATCAAATCGAGAAAAACGCATTTTAAAGTTTTTCGTCGGTACAACATATTTTGACTGTCGATGACAACATTTTATTGAGTATATCACCCTTCATATATGCTGGAACTTTGCCCTTGAGTTGAAACAGAGAAATCTGCAGGAAAATTCCATCCGCTACGTATTTTTAACGCAGTAGCCGTTTTTTCAATTATAAACGAGAGGACAGTCGACAAACCGGTGTGCAATTTGGCTGATATCCGTACGATGTGAATTATATCGTGCTCGTTGGTGATGAAAATTGTTTGTAATTTAGTAGAACAACACGGAAGCACAAGTGAGGGCGAAAAGGACGACAAGACAATTGTTTCGTGCAATAATATAACAATACATATAACGAAAATATTATTATTCATGATAATTTCACAATCCACTTTCCTATTTTTTCACATCAAATATAAAATGAAATCTGAATTTTCTCTTCAATATTACTTCTAATCAAAGAGCTAAATAGCATTTTTAAGAATGTAAAGATTTATGACAGAAGGAAACAGTCACGCGTTTTGATAATTGGGTTTCGCAGCACCGCAAATAAATTCTTGTTGCATCAAATATGTTGTTCGTAAATAGTCAAATTTGATGCAAGGGCCTTACGATCGCTTACCTGTCGCCAGTAACCACCAGGCTACAACACATTTTCGAAAGTTAGATGAAACAAAGTACAGTAATAATACACTGGTTCGTGAACATGCCACTGGTAGAAACATATTGGATATTAGCCAACTTCTGAATTATTTTGGATATAAGCCAAAATTGTTTCACCTCTGCTGCCTTCCCAAATGCATTTTTTGACAATCGGCTTACGTACGGACCTTGTTTAGGGTGTTAACCGTCTTGAGAAACTGTTTTCCCGATTTTGGTGAAAATGGCATATCAGCCGTTTTCTGAATTATGGGCAGTATTGTGTTAAACTAATATTAACATATTGTATTTTACATTACATTATTTTACATAAAATAAATTTATTTGACAAAAAAAACTGGACAAAAAAGTTTCCAGTTCAGTCGATCAAGTCTAAGTTTCTTGAAGCTTTAAGGATTGAGAAATCATCCCTTTTGAGAGTCAGTAGTCCCCGTCAACTACGTGAAACTAAAAAATAGCAGAATCGATCAACTAATCAACTCGATCAACTAGTGTGTGAGTATATATATATATATATATATATATATATATATATATATATATATATATATATATATATATATATATATATATATATATATACTCACACACTAGTTGATCGAGTTGATTAGTTGATCGATTCTGCTATTTTTTAGTTTCACGTAGTTGACGGGGACTACTGACTCTCAAAAGGGATGATTTCTCAATCCTTAAAGCTTCAAGAAACTTAGACTTGATCGACTGAACTGGAAACTTTTTTGTCCAGTTTTTTTTGTCAAATAAATTTATTTTATGTAAAATAATGTAATGTAAAATACAATATGTTAATATTAGTTTAACACAATACTGCCCATAATTCAGAAAACGGCTGATATGCCATTTTCACCAAAATCGGGAAAACAGTTTCTCAAGACGGTTAACACCCTAAACAAGGTCCGTACGTAAGCCGATTGTCAAAAAATGCATTTGGGAAGGCAGCAGAGGTGAAACAATTTTGGCTTATATCCAAAATAATTCAGAAGTTGGCTAATATCCAATATGTTTCTACCAGTGGCATGTTCACGAACCAGTGTATTATTACTGTACTTTGTTTCATCTAACTTTCGAAAATGTGTTGTAGCCTGGTGGTTACTGGCGACAGGTAAGCGATCGTAAGGCCCTTGCATCAAATTTGACTATTTACGAACAACATATTTGATGCAACAAGAATTTATTTGCGGTGCTGCGAAACCCAATTATCAAAACGCGTGACTGTTTCCTTCTGTCATAAATCTTTACATTCTTAAAAATGCTATTTAGCTCTTTGATTAGAAGTAATATTGAAGAGAAAATTCAGATTTCATTTTATATTTGATGTGAAAAAATAGGAAAGTGGATTGTGAAATTATCATGAATAATAATATTTTCGTTATATGTATTGTTATATTATTGCACGAAACAATTGTCTTGTCGTCCTTTTCGCCCTCACTTGTGCTTCCGTGTTGTTCTACTAAATTACAAACAATTTTCATCACCAACGAGCACGATATAATTCACATCGTACGGATATCAGCCAAATTGCACACCGGTTTGTCGACTGTCCTCTCGTTTATAATTGAAAAAACGGCTACTGCGTTAAAAATACGTAGCGGATGGAATTTTCCTGCAGATTTCTCTGTTTCAACTCAAGGGCAAAGTTCCAGCATATATGAAGGGTGATATACTCAATAAAATGTTGTCATCGACAGTCAAAATATGTTGTACCGACGAAAAACTTTAAAATGCGTTTTTCTCGATTTGATGCCTATGACGTATTAGCCAATTTTTGAATTATGGGCAGAATAGCACTTGTAGAAAACTGCAATTGTCAACAGGCCCAGGGCATGCTAAGTTTAAATTATGTTTAAAATTGGCTACAGGTAATATCATGCCAGTATGAGCTTGATGTTTTTTTTTAATTGTCGGCGTTTTATAAAGTTTCTTAACTTTTCGACTGTCGTGGTTCATCGTTACAGGCCGGACTCGATTATCAGGAACATAGAAAAAAATCATTCTGGATTATCGATTTTTCCGGATAATCGAATCATAGAAAATATATTCAAATTTGTGTTTAACGGATATAAAATAAATATTTCTTTTTTTTTATTTTACTTCACTTGGAATGCCCGATGCACTGGCGTTTAAATCGCTTTTCACGCGGGTAATACCAGACACGTGGAACAAACATGGTGAGTCCGGAATCATCATTAATTCCAAAACTTTTCTAAATACTTCAAAAGTGGGTAAACAACGAATTTTGGAATTAACGCGTATTTTACTCGAATTTCCCAAAAAAGTCGTTATTTTACGAGATATGTTTCTAAGGGTTTTTTCATATTTATTCCTATATGAAATAGCACTTCTTATTAATTTTTTCGAAAGAATTAAGCAGATATGATTAAAATTTTTCACGAAATAACATTTTTCTACGCGAATTTCAGAATTTACTCGCGGATTTTGAAATTAACGCGTTTTTTGGAAACTCTCGCGACTCTAGGATACTAAAGTTTTTAAATGCGGTCTACTTAAAAAACGTTTTAACAATCGACGGGAATCAATTTCAATAGACGTTTCTATGGGCAAAAGACGTCATTTTGTGCTTGGTTTAATTTTTTGAAACAACTAATTTTTGAAAAGCTAGTGAAACATGTTATATTGGGAGTGTATTAACAATATATGAGTTATCGTCGGAATCGTCACTGCACCGAAGCGCACCGAGCAGTGACACATTTTTTGTTAATTAATCATTTTTAGTGTTCATGTTTAGTGTAAAATATGGACTGACCCACCATTGTGCACCGCAAAACGTAACATCACTACAATTATGGGTTACTTCACTTATTGCACCGAGCAGAATAAATGTTTTTAGTAACATTTTCAACATTAAATCATTTCAATCGTATGAATAGGGTTACAATTGAGTTATAAAAAACATCACTGCCAATAAAAATTGCTCAGTTTCGTGATCGTAGTGTCGTCTTCGGCAAAGTTGTAGATAATATTTTTTTTCCGAAGAAAATACCCTGAAAAAAAAATTTTTCTTTCAAAAAATAGTTAGCAGAAAAATTAGAAACTAATCAGACTGCTCTATTGGTGATTCGAACAATTTTTAAAGCTAAAACGTTTTCTTTGATTGGCATAGTGTCTTCTGCACAGTTGCAGATAACAATTTGGTCCTTCCAAATATAATAATTAAAAAAAATCCAAAACATCTTAATTTGTTTTTTATTTCTCCACGATTGAACCAATTTCAGTGTTTAGGTATTTTATTGTATTTTTATAAAAAAAATCGGTATTAAAAAAATGAGTTTTTAAAATATTTTTTTTTGTTTTTCTCTTCCTTTTTTTTCAAACAAAAAATATTATAGTTATATTTTCGGAAAGACAATATTTGCCAAAGACATCATACCTATCAAAAAACCTTTTAAGCGGCTCTAAAAATATTTGTAATTACCAATACCTTTCCAAAATTGCATTTTTAAATAGCTCCCCAAAAATGAGACGTGCTTCAGGAAGTTAAACCAATAGCACAAAATTACATCTTTTGCCCATAGAAACAACTATGCAAATTTTCAGCCAAATTAAAAAGGGTCGAATCAATTGGGGACCCGTTCTTGTGGAATTGCTCTTTACAAAAAAATACAGTCACCTATCAGGGAAAGTTAAGTATGCGTTCACCATTTTTACAATAATAAATTAATCTATACTAAAAGGGGTTACTCTCATGTTAAGGAGAAAAAATCGAAATATATTTTTTATTTCTCTTATTTAAAAGGATACGGAAATTCAAAAAATTGCAATTAAAAAAATTTGATGTTTTAGACTAGATTATTTTTCCTTTAAAAATCAGAATGGTCTGAGCAGTAAAAAAAGCAAAGCCTTGGTGCTACATTCCGATTCGGAACTCGACCTTCTGTTTATTATACACAGACTTCGCAGCCAACTGTTTCGTGTACGGGACAATTGCGGGGCTAGCGCTACGATCCTACTGACACTAACAGTCTCACCCGAGTCGAGACTCGAACCTACGACGACTGGTTTGTTAGGCCAGCATCGTTCCTCGAGACCATCTGGGAGGTGTCTGGAGCAGTAGAACCGATTTAAAGGATGTCTGAGCAGTAGAACCGATTTAAAGTTAATGATGCAAAATCCTTCGTTCAGGTATAGCGTACAGGATTTTTCGTGTTTCCGACAAGTAGTTCTTTCTGTATCATGCTTATTGCGAGGAATGTCGAAAAAATTATATTTTGGTACATGAACTCCAGTGAGTCCAGTTATTAATATTTTCTTTTGAAAAAGAAAGGTAAGATCTAATTATTTAAAAAAAAACTCATTAACTTTTCAACTCTCAAGAAAGATAAAATACTTTTGATCGCGAGCACACAAGTATATATAAACTCTTAAGAACTTTAAATTCAAATCCTTGTTTAGGCGTTTCTATTGAAAACAACAAAAAATGCATCAGTTCTAGAACATAGCCGAGGCGCAAAGCAGATGAATAAATGCAGGGTTTTTAAACCTGATTCGAACCAGTTTCAGTTTTTTTCATGATACACTTTGATTGATCTCATTGATGACAGAGAAAGAATGATCCTGGTTCGAATCACGCTGAAGTTGGTTCACTGATCAAATCGAGCAAACCATTTTTTTACTCTTGTAAAAATGCAATATTCTATCAATGACTCAACAAAATACTGCATAGCATACTAATTGAATAATAAGTTTGATAAAAATAAATTCTTTATCGAAAATATTTAGGCTATTTGACTGAAATATAAAAAATGCGTACCACGAGCATCGGTAGTTCGAAGTGAGGAGCTGCATAGCCGCAAGGCTACAAAGTCCGCTTTGTTAAGCGGATGCTTTATATTAATTACGAGCAGGATCTGTATGTGGCCGCAGTCAACAGGAAGCTGAGACCTATATCTGGTGTGCTTCAAGCTTCCCAATGCCGAACTTAAGTGAAACGAACCAGCACAAGGGCACCCGAAAAAAAAAATAACATAAAAAAAACTTAAAAGTTGCTATAATTGTACATAGTTTATGTTTTTCATTGTGAATACATCAATTTTACATTAAATATCATTGTTCAGAACAATAAAAACACTGTGTTTGTCATTTTCATTCATTGTTATGCATCTTAACAGCAATTTTTCAGGCATTTTTTATAAATTTAGAAGTCACTGACAATGTCTTCCATAGTAAAATTATTGTCGATGGTAGACAAAAGACGTTGAGACTACTGCAGCTGCTAGGACTATTGCGACTGTTGCTGGAACTGGTACCGACGATGAATTGTTGCCTCTAAGCAGCTCCGTGGAAACTCTTGGAACAACATTACAGCATGGTTCAACAATCAACTGGAAAGTTCAGAAAGCTCCAAAGGGATTGGTAGATTTGCCTCTGCGGGAATGCCAAGGTAAAAATTTAATGTTCCCGTTATGAGAACAGTTGCTTATGTTTTTACTTTATTTTACTTCTTAGATACGAACGATTCAGCGATTGCGACATCGATCGGGCAAACAAGCCAACACAATTGAAAAGCTGCGTACATACACATGTCTTGTGGTTAACAGAAAATGATTCCAATAAATGAACAAAAAGAAGAAATCTTAATTTAATTCAATTTAATCTGTTTACGGTATTTTAGATGTGAAAATGATCAAAATAAACAAAAAGAGTAAAAACTCAATTTATTGTGAACTTTTGTTTAATGATTACAATACCCTTTCCGACAAGTCTAGCGTAGTAGTAAAGTTTATTTATTTTGCTCGTTTGGTTCAGCGTTTACCGGTTCGTTTGGTTGTTCTTGCTTCAGACTCTGCGCCACTCTTGTCATACCTGTCCACTTCTGGGTTGTATATATAAAGTTATATGCGAATTAAGCGCTATTCCCACTGCTTCCGGGCAGTGTCCAAGCCGTGGTGCAAATGCAATAAAAGAACGAAAATATTTCACTGCCACATAGGGTAATCGTTCCATTATTCATCTCAGCACCTAGGTGCACCTATATTAATCTTATTTCTCTCATTTGTTAAATTTCTGCTGCCTTCCCAAATGCATTTTTTGACAATCGGCTTACGTACGGACCTTGTTTAGGGTGTTAACCGTCTTGAGAAACTGTTTTCCCGATTTTGGTGAAAATGGCATATCAGCCGTTTTCTGAATTATGGGCAGTATTGTGTTAAACTAATATTAACATATTGTATTTTACATTACATTATTTTACATAAAATAAATTTATTTGACAAAAAAAACTGGACAAAAAAGTTTCCAGTTCAGTCGATCAAGTCTAAGTTTCTTGAAGCTTTAAGGATTGAGAAATCATCCCTTTTGAGAGTCAGTAGTCCCCGTCAACTACGTGAAACTAAAAAATAGCAGAATCGATCAACTAATCAACTCGATCAACTAGTGTGTGAGTATATATATATATATATATATATATATATATATATATATATATATATATATATATATATATATATATATATATATATATATATATATATATATATATATATATATATATATATATATATATATATATATATATATATATATATATATATATATATATATATATATATATATATATATATATATATATATATATATATATGTATATACAGTCATACCTCGCTATAAGGCAACCTTGATATAACGTAACTCGATAGAACGTGACTTTTTGAGATGTATTGAAATTGAAAATAAATATTACAGCAACTGTTTATGGGGTATAAAATGCTTCAAAAAACTGTTTGTAGTAAGTGTAGAAACCAATGAAACCAATGCGAAAATTGTTCTTAATGGGCATAAGAAAGGTTTGAAAATACTAATAGGTAATGCGAAATGGGTTTTCACGCATCCTTCAGTAACAGTTCACAGTCGTGCATCAAAAAACATTTTTTTGCTTGTTGAAATTTTCTTTGAATGGGCATAACCAAGGTTTAAAAAGACTGATAGGTGTTGGAAAATAGGTTTTCGCGCATCTTTGGGTAACCATCAGCAGTCTTGCATCAATAAGAAATTTTTTTTGCTTGTTGAAAATTGTACTAAATGGGCATAAGACTACGGTTTGAAAATACACTGGGGTCACTTTTGACGCGGTTGGTTGTACCGCATTTAAAAGATTAGATTAGACATACTTATACTAAACCTATTTTATACCGCGTACAAATAATCTTATAATCGAGTAAAAATAATCCGCGTTATTGTAAAAATATCCCGTTCAGAAAAACGCATAAAAAGAACCCGCGTAAAAAGCGGTGTACCGATAGATTGTGGAATAAATTTTTGCATAAATTAAAAAAGAAACAACAATTTTTTTTACGCGGGTTTTTTTACGTGGATTCCGGAATTTACGCGTTTTTTTTACGCGGATTCCGGAATTTACGCGGTATTTTTTTTGCCCGGATTTCGGTTTCCCTTCACTCGGAATGCAAAATTAACGATGTTTTTTTTACGCGGATTCCGGAATTTACGCGGTTTTTTTTACGCGGCACGTACCCCGCGTAAAAAGCGACTTTAGTGTATATATATATATAAATATATATATATATATATAAATATATATATATATATATATATATATATATATATATATATATATATATATAAATTTATATATATATATATATATATATATATATATATATATATATATATATATATATATATATATATATATATATATATATATATATATATATATATATATATATATATATATATATATATATATATAAATTTATATATATATATATATATATATATATATATATATATATATATATATATATATATATATATATACATATACATATACATATATATATATATATATATATATATATATATATATATATATATATATATATATATATATATATATATATATATATATATATATATATATATATATATATATATATATATATATATATATATATATATATATATATATATATATATATATATATATACATATTGTCAGCTTCCTATTATATGCAAAATCGAACTTCCCAATAATTTTTATGAAATGTTCCAAAATAAAATTAAACAACGACAATCAGTGGCTAGAAAACGTGTCACAGTAAAATTCACAACAAAACTTGAATGCAAAGTTTTAATTTGATGAATCTGTTTCCAGCATGCATATGAGAGCAGTCGGGAAAAAGAAATCAACTCAAAAAACCAATTCAAATTTCATTTAAATTATTGTTGTGGTTTGAATTTTAATTTTGGTTAAAACACTAACCTGGCGAGTGCAATTGCACTTGTTGCAGAAGAGTTAACACCCAAACAACACACTTGCTGGTTACCAACCAGCATTTTTTATCTAGCTCGTATCACATTTTTTTTAATCCGCTAGATTTTAAACTGCACTGCACTGACCGATGATATCCACCGCACTTCACCTTTTACCACCTAAGTTTTACGGTTTTATTCACAAAAAACAAATATTTTCACATTGCTGCCTTTCAGCAAATTTATCACCGAAAAAACCACGCACTATTGGCCAGCAGCCGGACAAACACTTTAAACACTTTTGAAACCGCCGCGACAGTCTTGTTGTTTTTTACACACGCGAAACTATTTTTTTTTTGCCGAGCGCGAAATAATCGAACTTTTATTACCAACTCGATTGAAAATAAAAACTGCGCTACGTTTGCTATCGATGAGAATAAAGAAAGTTCAACACACACACCAATACAATAAACCGTGCATCTGTTTGCGCGACGTTGCTATCGGTGAGAATAAGGTCTGCGCCAATGCGAGAAAGACAGAAAAAAAACCGAAAGAATATGCCCGGCGCCAAAAGAGAAAGACGAAAAAACAGAAATAGAGCGTCCAGCGCACACACCAATGCGAGAGATCGTGTATTTCGAGCGAATTTCGTTCAACCCGCATGAATTTTGAGAGAAGCGGGTCGGATGGTCCGAATCGCGTTCCATGAAATTCTGACTGGGTAAAAACGTATCAGAGAATTATCATGAGAGAATCCTATTGGATTCTGATCACGTATAATACGCGATGTGAACTTTCTAGCCTTTTACCTGTATGCGAGATTATCGTCGCTCGTTAATACGATGTTCCGATTGTCTCATTTGCTCCAATCGGTAATTCATTATCGTTTCCCAATCCGATCGAGCCGTGGAACGAAATTTTTGGTTTGAATCACCTTGTGAGTGAGAGTGTCCCGATAATCGTAAAATTGTATCGCAAACCAAAAACTCAGAGAGGGAAAAAACTGCAAGCGTTAGACCAACTACCAAGTATGATGACAGTTCTACAAGGTATGCTATTCACGTCGATGCATTAGTATTAGTGATCGTTATGAACTTTTGAAGTAGAATACTTCTCTCAGGAAGTTCGGCTACATAGGGATGTGAAATGAAAATCTAAAACCGAAAAAAGTGAAAAATATGTCCAATTTCAAATGCTAATAAATCGGTTAGTATTCGATAGATATCCTTCGTTCTTGCAGCAATAGATTGGAAAATCTTCTAAAATTCTTCTCAAAATAAGATAATTGTAATTTTATTATTCACACTATTGTACTATTGAAAATAGTCAAGCCTTGTCAAAACGAGAAATTCGACCTCTGATTCGTCGTTATATGCTTGCTTCCCAAGCACGGTCGACAGGATCATATACCTTGCAATTGAAAACATGCTATTTGGCCTATATAAGAGCCTATTTTAGCCGAAGCCGCTCATAATAGTTCTAGACAGCGACAACAGCAGTCGTCCTTCCTTAGCAGCAGCACTAGTCCTGTGGTTGGTCACCACGTCTCAGGAGCAGCGCGGATTTTCTCAGCGTGTGTCGCCAGACAGCCATTATTCCCCCCGTGTTGGGGCAGCATGATGATTGCCATCAGGAAATCCAATTTCGGATATCAAAATGCCTTTTTTAAGGCAAATAAACAAGTCATTGAAAGTTAATAATTTCTGTCAACGCAAGCAAGCATTCTGTGTTGCATCCTAGCAATTCAAATTTGTCGCACCCGTCTAATTTACTGAATGTGAAATAGCTTCCACAGTGCATGTTGTCCGTGTATCTTAATTCCCCCAATGTTAGGGCAGCTCAAAGGTTGTAATTATCAACCGATTTTGAACCACAGCATGCTTTTTTCAAGGCAAATAAAAAAATAATTGAAGGTTAATAATTTTCTGGCATCAACACAAGCAGACATTCTGTGCGGGATGCAATCAAATTCTGTTGTATTTGTCTAATTTTCACTTTATTTAGTAAACCCTCCACTGTAGGGGCAGCGCAACGGCTGCGATCAGCATAACCGACATTGAATAATAAACTGCCCTGTTAGTACGCATTCACAAAAGCAGTTAGTTCGACTATGCAGAGCTAATATGAAGTCGATTCAATCAATCAGCATAAACAGAATTTCGTCGTCTCCCAGCTGCCAAGTTGCAACATGATGCAACACGCAACAGCGAGCAAACGAAATCGCTTGATGTTACAAACCGCAATGAGACACGGGTTAAAATCGTTGCGTGTGTGAGAGCACCATCGGTGTTTATTCGCTGGATACACTATCTACAGAACACAATAATCTGCTTACATGCGACACGGGGACGGGAACATTTTCTTCAACCAAGCTGCACAACACGATACAAAACATGTTATTTTGTTGCTTCAATGAGAGTGCTATCGGTTCGGCTCGACAGAATGTTCACAAGAAATCATTTTTGTGCATCCGTGCTACGAAACTGAGGAAAAACTTTAGAAACTGAAAAAAGAGGTGGAGCTTATCAAATGATCGCTCTGAGCCAGAATGAAGTCACACATATTTTTCAAGTTGTCATTCCACCACGTACGAAAAATAATTCATTCCTATTTTCATCCCTATATAAGAGCCTGTTTTAGTCGAAGCCGCTCATAATAATTCTGAACAGCGACAACAGCAGTCCTCCCTTAGCAGCAGCGGGAGCGAGCAGTGGGTACCATCGATAGCGGATAGCGGCCACAACTGTGGCATGGCTGCGGATAAGCGTAGCCGTTTCAGCGGATCTCACCGTCGATAGCAGCTGGGCTAGTAGATGCAGGTACAGCGGATACCAATGGCGGCCACAACTGTGGCATGGCTACGGATAGCGTTGCAGTTGCTCAGCAGTTGGGCCAGCGTATAGCGGCCACAACTGTGGCATGGCTATGCATAGCGTAGCTGTTGCAGCGGGTATATCAGCATCGATAGTAGCAGGGTCAGCTGATGCAACGACACTCCCTTCACTAAAATGCTGTTTCAGTGTGGTAGCGAGAAGCATCAGCAGCAGGCTTGCATGAAGTGAATACATCAGCCAGCAACTTTCTCTAAGGCCTCTGCCATAGTAGACGCGAAAAGCGGCGCGAACCGATTCGCTCGGCCGCAGGTAAATGTACAGCTCTACTGATGGCTGTACATTAACCTACAGCCGAGCGAATCGGTTCGCGTCGCTTTTCGCGTCTATTATGACAAAGGCCTAATGGGAAAGTTGTATCATTTTGTTCAGAAGAATATTATTGTCGGTAATATTACAGAGATGCGATTGCGTAAATCCGATTTTAAATTGAACAATTGTTTTTTGAGAACAAATAAAACACTTATTTGAAGAGTTAATAGCTTTTGGTACCAATAGCAGTATGGTGACAGCCTCAGCGGTAGATGCAGATGCAGCCGGTACTTCCCTGAGGCCGATGTAAAGGTAAATGGGAGCAGCACGGCGAAACAGTTCGGGTTATGCTTAGACGCGCGTCATTTTTCGTTGTTAATATTCCCCACATGAAACGACGCGCTTTCGTATAATAGCGGTGGTATTAGCGGTAGATGCATTTGACAACACTTTCTCCAGTAAAGCTGTGTCTAGTTTTCAATGTGAAAACACCTTTCTCATTGTGTTGACCGTGCGCCTTAGTCCTCACTATCAAGGTCACACAGAGATGTAAGATAAACACTACATCCTATGATGAATTGAACAATTGTCCTTATAAGGACAACAAATGAATTAATGAAGATTTAATTTTGAATTAGAATACTTCTCTCAGGAAGTTCGGCTACATAGGGATGTGAAATGAAAATCTAAAACTGAAAAAAGTGAGAAAAATTTCAAATGCTAATAAATCGGTTAGTTTTCGATGGATTTCCTTCGTTTTTGCAGCAATCGATTAGAAAATCTTCTAAGATTCCTACCAAATGCATGAAATTGCAGTTTTATCATTCGAACTATTGTACTATTGAAAACTCTTAAGCCTTGTCAAAACACAAAATTCGACCTCTGATTGGTCGTTATACCGCGCTTTCCAAAGCACGGTCGGCAGAGTTATGGACCTAGTAAATTGGGAATGCATCATTTGGCCTATATAAAAGCTTCATCAGATAATAAACAAACATTTAATCGGATATTAAATTGAACAACTGAAATTTGAAGAACACAAATGATTATTTGAAGAGTTAATATTTTCTCGTTTTGCGCTATAATCCAAAGCTAATTATCTTCATCTACATGCATACTCTGACTATTATTACGTGTTTGCGTCGCTTAGTGTTTGGCTACGGTCATGCAGAACGCAAAAACGGCGCGATGCGATTCGGCAAGACGAAATCTGTTGAAATGTATAGCTCTACTTCGCCTTAAAAAGAGCTGTACATTTCACCACGGTAAGGCGAATCGCATCGCGCCGGCATTCGCGTTCTGCATAACTGTAGCCTTTGTTCCGTTCCCGTTTAATGATTTCGTATAAAATGTGCATATTACAATTCGGCAGCACTTCAACTTCTCATTTGCACAAAATTTAAAAATATTCAATGAACTTCATTCAAAATATCAGACAAAAAGAAATTACAATACTGCCAATGAACGGTCAACGTTTATTTACTAGAAAAAAAAGACTGACACGCAAGCAGCCGGGTTATCTTTCTTGTAAAAGTATTCTACTTCAACCTTGCGGTCGTGGCTTTGCATACAACCTTCTTGTGATTTTTCCAATTTTGTATGACATTTGAAATGATTTTGCATTTTAAACTAAACTCATAAAACATACTTTCCTGAAAAGTTATAGAAATGATGTTGAAACATGTTTTATTTGTGGGGAATACACAAACATGCTGCGATTTAGGTAAAATATGCTGTTTTTCATCAATTTGCCGGTAACCTTTTTGCACTTTTCGTTTTTTTATTGTAGTCTAATAGCGCTTCTAAATAGAGCCGCTTATGTTTCATACAGCAACAGAAGTCATGAGCTATGACAATGACTAAGATTATGCTCCAACTATTAGAAATATAGCATCTTTATATATTTTTCAGTTCAACATATTGTCGCAATTTTTCACATTAAATCTAAATTAATATTAATTTCTAGTGTGCTTCAACTGGAGATTCACTCTCCAACCAAAAAAATCAGATATAAAACAACATAAAACGAGAAATTTCCAAAAATGTTCTGAATTCCATACAAAACGCAAAATTTTTCATAACGAGATTTGTTTGTGTGCGTGGATAGACAAAAATGTAGCATACCTTGTAGAACTGTCATCATACTTGGAGACCAACTACAAGGCAGCACGAAACAGGGATACCAGATTTACAGAATTGTCTGTGATATGCAGTTTTTCAAAGTCCGTGGCCAATTTTGTTTTTTGTAATGGTAACTATTTGTTGTTACTTTTTGCATAGCTTGCAATCTTTTTTTAAATCTATTTTTATTTGCGGATTTTTTTTTCCAAAATGTTTGCTTGTTTAAAATAAAACTTCGATATCGGCCAACATACATTAGTGAAAAAACCTTAGATGCAAATAAAACCGATGAACAAGCAAGTAACGTTTTGTTAAACGATGAAAACCTATTTAACTGTCAACACTTGCGACTCAGAAAGAAAGGGGGATAATTGTGCAAGCGATCGCATAATCACTTCTCTTTTCCGATAATTATCGTCTCGCGATTCTTCTCTTTTGTTCTGACACTTGGATTCTATCAGCGAAGAGTGAATCGTCGGTTTGTAGAGCAATTGGAATTTCCATCTCTGAGAGAGAATGAATTATCTCAGCGAATCTCCGAATTGGTTCACTCGGACTGGCATATCGTACAATGAATTTTAGAACCGACTGAGATACGAAGTTGACTCACACGCTGAAAAAGAACGAATGTTTATCGTCGATTTTATCGCCGTTCACCATCATTGTCTGTAATAATAACAAAGGGTCTCATGCAAAAAATACAAGTTAGAATTGAAATGATGCCAACAGAATAGTCAAAATGTTGTAACGTCACGGTAGAATGTGTCATATAGATGTCGGTATCCGGCTTCCACAAAGTGTCGCACGTCCACAAAGTGTCGGACTTCTGGTAAGGCTTTACTTACAGTAATGAAAGTCTCACTTTTCTGACCAATGGAAAAAAAGTTAAAGGGTATGTGCTTGAGTGCACAAACGTAGGCTTGACGTGGGACTATTGTGGATGTAAAGATTTAATTCTGCCATAGCCATAGTATATAACACACACCAAACGTAAAATACCATACACAACAATACATGAACAAAAAAAAACACACACAGACGCTACTCACACACACACACACACACCCACACACACATGCTACTCACACACACACACATGCTACTCACACACACGCTACTCACACACACACGCTACTCACACGCTACTCACAAACACACACACACACGCTACTCACACACACACACTACTCACACACACACAAATACACACGCTACTCACACACACACATACACACACACGCGCGCTACTCACACACACACATACGCTACTCACACACACACACACACGCTACTCACACACACACACGCTACTCACACACACACACACACGCTACTCACACACACACACACACACACACACGCTACTCACACACACACACACACACACACACACACACACACACACGCTACTCACACACACACACACACACACACACACACACACACATGCTACCCACACACACACACGCTACTCTCACACACACACATACACACGCTAACGCTACTCAGACACACACACTTGGTATACGACACACTATAACTACACAAATTACTATCGGCAGCATCCAAACGGCTCCCAAGTCTTCCAATGGTCCCTTTCAACGGCTTCCAATGGTCCCCAGTGCCGATCACGTCCAGTTTCGGGCTGTATTCCAACAACGATATCTGAATTAGATTACCACTGGTGGGGTCCAACTCAGATCGAAGGGAAGCCGAACTGTTCGCTATGACGGTCGACCAGGGAATGAGCTTCTCTCAACACGGAATGTCCTTTTATAGCGTCACTCAGTGTGGGAAACTTGGGTGATTGGGGGAAGAACCAATCACGTGGAAGCATCTCTGCTTTCTTTCTTCGTCGCTTACGTTGGGTGATGAATGCGATGCCAATTGGCTGGCATTGCTAGCCAATGACTGAGTCCGTGAAATCATTTCGTCTATGTTTTTGAAGTCTGCGTTAGGGAAATATACCAATCGTATGAAAAATGTATGTGGATATTCGACCTTCAAACTTTCCCGCAATTTTCAAGGAGTAATAAGAAAATGGTAACTAAAATTATCATGTTATACAAATCTTGTATGTTTGAGCTTTCCAACGGTATATTAACTATTGAAATTGGAACAGTTGTTTGAGCGCTATTAGCATCTAAAATCTTCCATTCCGCCAACCAAAAACGTTACATTTTCAATCCAGTTTTTCCAGAAGGTACCTTAGTATAGTGAAGAAAGACGTAGTCCCACGTTAAAATGCACAAGAGTAGCTCTTGAAGTTTTCGGAATCGAAATTTTGTTTGTTAGATAGCAAATCGCCTAAAATGCATGAAATCTGTAGATATACATTGAAAAGTGGTCGCTCGCACATGTGCACGGCAATTTTATGTTTCGAACATAGAAAACATTATATTTTTTTGTTTTTGTCCGATAATTCCGTGTGGGTAAGTACCCACAGGGATATTTTCCGAGTGGGTACTACTACCCACACTACCCACATGAAACGCCGGCCCTGGTGTTAGGGAAAGCGAGCATTAAACGACTTACCAGATCAATCGGAATCTGCGTTTCAGCGAGGCTCGACCGTTTTAAAGCAGCTGTTATGCGTTTATGCGTTTTAGTGTCGTATAGAAGCAGATAAAAGATGATACCGCTGTCAGTTACGCACCATTTCATTTCGCTGTTGTTCATCGGTATGCGACACCGCCGAAGGAAAAGAAAATTTAGTTCTTATATATATGGAGATGAGGACGAATTCACAACCGTCCTTGTGAAGGCGTTCCAACATTTTGAATGAAGTGTAATGAATGAAAGAAAAAATATTAACTCTTCGATTAGGTATTTCATTTGTCCTCATAAGAACAATTTATATCGGACACGATGCTGATCATATCATCGGATATGATGCGCATCGCATCCCTGACAGTGTGAAGAGGGCAAACTGTGCCAGTAACACGAAATGTTTGTGTGTTGTCAAAATACGGTAGGGTTTCACTGGAGGAAGTGCTTGCCGATGAACTTACTATTGATGCTGCCCCTACCGCACAAAGGTAGTTTTTTAATAGAAGAAATGCCGCTGCTGATATCCGCTGCAATTACCATTGCTGGTACCAGCTGCCGTTGCTGTTATTCACTGCCGCTATCTCTTGTACCCTTTGCTACTTAGAGCAAGCCCACCAGTGGCTAAATTAAAGTTTCTAAAGCTAGTTTGGCAACTCCCACCATAACGCGGCAACCGCACCGGGCGTTGCTATGTTGGTTTGGGAAATGGCAATCCCCACCTCGGGTAGTAGCGAGTTATTAAATTTGGCAACGCGATAGCAACGAGCCGAATCGTTGCTATTTGATGAAATGTCAAACTGTTGTTTTTTTTTGTGCTCGATAGTGAATGTTCGTAATAATATTACGAAGATGATGAGTGTTTTGAATGCGGACTCAATTGGTCAGCCTCGGAAGACGAAGTGTTTTGTATCGCTTGTTAAACACGTCGTAGGACGCAAGTGTCGGCGTGAACCACTACTCAATTTAATTTCCGATTGAGCTGAAATTTTGCACAGGGTGTTTTTTCGGGCAGGTAAACATTTTGTATAGGTTTTTTATTGAGATGACCATTTTGGTTGGCATTTTGGTCTGCAACCTAAACGATGCGGAAAGCTCAAATCCTCACAAGATTGGCCAATATTATTCAATAAACCTGGAAGGTTTGGGCAAATCTGCTCGGGAGTATTACCAACTATTTTCCCGTTTCGTTCGGTCGTTGTATAAAAACCATTTTTCTCTTTTACCGCTGTTTCAATCTTCAAAAACAACCTAAGATGCGTTCGAAAGCTGCGTTGGAAATGGTCATCGGTATCTACCGTTGTTAAAACGCTGGATGGCACCTTCCTCCGTATGGCGGTTTTTTGGGTATTTACTAGGCTGAGAGTCGCCCCGAATCTTTCCAAAAACCATTTTCTTAATCGCGTATAAGGAAATTTGTTTTGGGAAATCACTTCCTTCATCACTAGAATCAATCAAATAATCGCAAACAATTTAGGCGTTCTATGTTTAAGTTCTTTTTGGCGGCAAATTTTCAAATAATAATAGCAAACTGTGGGAACCGAGACAGCATGAAATACAGAATACAACTAATGACAGTTCGCAAGCTTTCAGTAGAATAGTCATTAAAGCCAACGTTGCGGGACGTGCCCAGTTTACGGAATTACTTTAAATAAACATATAAGGATGAAAAAATTTATGTACGCACAAGTAAAAAAATCTGCAAAAGAATTATGTTATCGATAACTTGGGAGAACGGAATCAGAGTTAAAACAAAGTTATGTGAAATGGAGGGAACATTTTATGAAGTAGAAAGACATGCAAAAGAATTATGTTATCGATAACTTGGGAGAACGGAAACAAAGTTAAAACAAAGTTATGTGAAATGGAGGGAACATTTTATGAAATAGAAAGAACGTAGATCATTCCGGAAACGATTGACTGACGGATAAGTTGGTTATTACTAGATCCGCAAAAAATATGCGAAATACATCACAAACAAACATTGTGCCAACGCTGGCTAGTGACGGTCTTCAGAAATTGGCAACTGCCGGTGTGAAAAAGAAAAAGTGGAATTGGTAATCCCCATTAGCAACGACCGGTGCGAAAATCGGTTGCTATCCAAAATGGCAACGGCCAGCGTTGTGAAAATAGCAACTCGAATGGCAACTCACCGGTGCGCTTGCTCTTAGTTGAGACCGTTCTAGCCGCCATCTACTGAAAAAATGATTGGTTTGAGCAGAAGTAGGCTCTCATATAGTTCAAAGATTACATTCCCGGTTTACAAGGTAGGTGCTCTGACGACCGTACTTTGAGCGACAAATGAGTTTGAATCTTGGTAGAATCAGGCCATTTGTTTGTCGAAGGACTTTAGCATGGGTTTATTCTCAGGCTCCCTACCACGTACCCTTCCTTCAATCTGAATTCTACAGTACCCCTGTTGACTCTCCTTCTAACAAAAATAAGTTCCTATTATAATAAAACTGGTGTGAGTAACGCATGAAAGTTCTCTATAGGCAATTGTAATTAGGCGATATTGTTAGGATGGACAGAGGCTCGGTATAGTAGAGCAATAAACTTGAAACGGAAAGGTAAAATTTACACACAAGCACGGATATGAAAGATAAGCGTACCTCTTACTTCAATAGTGATACTGCCAATAATATGAAGTGCGGAGTACAAAAAACACCTGGGCAATATCACAATAGATCTAAGCTCTGCTCGCAGTGATGAGTCCACACAGAAAAAAAACCTTTAATAAATACAACTTGAAAAAAAACAATGCTTATGTATAGACCAGTAACTTGAATCCAAAATGGAACAGAAATAAGAATGAGAAAAAATATTAAATGACACTGGTAGACAAAATGAAAAATAGTGCATTCCAAAAGCTCAAATCGGAAAAACTGAAAAATTATAGCTATTCAACCATTCCTATGAGTTTAAGTGTCCCTAGCCATTACCAAAACGCGTCAACTTACGTGAAAGTGTCGCATAGTAGTTGCTCGACGGGTTCGCTTCAATGTTATGTTGACGAGAAAACTCATTTAAGTCTCTGAAAAAAAGTTAGTGGCTAAAGACACCAAAATTTATAGGAATGGTTGCATAGTTGTAACCTTTCATTTTTCCGGTTTGGGCTTTTGGAGTGCATCTGTGTTGACCAATGTAATCAGTTGCGAAGGATATTTGACAAGAAAAAACCATTTGGCTTGAAGAATATATGGTTATTAGGCAGGAAACAAAAAAAATACTAAACTTCACATGTTTAAGGCAAAATTTTGATTTACAAAAGAATTCAAACGGCATTTAAAATGAACTATGGTTCTTTGGAACTGAGGTTCTAAGGAAAGAAACTAATGTATAAATTTAAATATTGTTATGTCTGGGAGCTATAAAACCGAAATCAGATGAATTTTTGCATACACTTCCGGTATAAAAAAGTAAGTTTTTCGGACGGGTGACATTTTTATATACTGCAGTTTGTTTTACTGGGCACTAGAGGGTTAATTGTGACGCTTTAAATCAAGTAATTGAGTGAGACCAAAAAATATCCTTGTTTCACTTAATTATTATTATTTATTATTTCATCGATTCACCACTTCCAATTGGCAACTCTCCACAGGCGCAGACTGGAGAGCTTTCTTGAGTACCCTTTCATCGCGAAAAAGTAGCAGTCTCTTTGATGTTTTCAGTCTCTAGAGCTGTGATTCAATACAGCAGTAACGCGGAGCGCGTAGAATACAAAGCAACCACGACACTCATTCTAAACCAAACTCGGTCGGCTGGAGGCTCATAAAACTGCAAAGCAAATTTGCTTAACCAAAAAGGTACACGTGTATTCAAGAGGAGAGAAAGAGAGTGAGAATGACGCCTCTGCAGGCTGCTACAGTCTCTGTGCTGCAATTAGCTTTATCTCGCTAAACGGCTGCCTGTGAGTAACTCACTCATTTCACTTTTGGTTCGGAATCCGCGATGTTGGCGCTTCCCGCCCCGGCATAACGTCATCGTGATAACCAACTGTTTATTGTTCGTTTTCATTACAGGACCGTCAAATGAATCCCATAAATAACACTAAAACCTTTCTTTTCATTGCAATTTCCTGTTATGTATATGAGGTATTAATGACAGCCAGCTCGAATGCACATTCACTTTTCACCTACACGCCCGCAGCCTGCAACCACTTGCTGTTTTGCGTCACGAAAACAGGAAGACTTGAATGAAAGGTTCTCCCGGTCAGGCTGTAAACCCTTTCACTTGGTTGCGCAGCTGTGTGTAACGTAATAGTTTCGAGCTGTGCGCTTGTGCCATTCGCGCGGCCGGCTGATGCTGGAGTAGGCGTGGGAACTTTCCACTTCAACAACAGCAACAACAACGGTGAGTAGGCGCAATCAATGCTTTCAGATTCGGTTATCTCCGGGTTGCGTCACGTCTCCGGTCGCGCCGGTACTTGGAATTCTAAGTTGCTTCTAGTATCGTAATATCCTACATGAGTTCTCGAGTTGACTTGGAGTTAAGCTTGAGAGACGATTCACTCTTTCTTGACCTCCTTTCTTCCGCTTTCGGCTCCGTTCGAAATTCACCTGGAAATAGAACGAGGCGTGTTTCTGACTTCTGCTTTTTCCTGTTTCGAAATTGCATGGATACATATGAATACAAGCTTCCGCCCTTGTCCGAACGGCGCGTTCGCTTTCGGTTGGGCTCCGACGGTGGAATCAGAAATTCTAATTGTGGCTGATACGAAATTCGAATCGTTAGAGAACCAGCTGGAGCGAAGCGTCTGCTGCTGATAAATGCGTCGAAATCATTTGGAAAGTATTTTTAATTGCGTAAAAATAGCAGTATGCATAGTCAATTGCCTAACTTTTATTTCAACATCTATTTTATGGTCAATCACCTGCAATTAGGCTTTGTTATTTTTAACTCCATTTAACTGATGGATATTTTTGACATTACGAAGTAGTCCGATACCCTACTTGAAGTAAGTTTTCTTTATTAAGCTGTACAAAAGCTGACAAAAATCTTAATAGGTGAATCAATCACGATCACACGATGACACTGGTTTGCCCTCTAATTTTTACTGCTCAGCTCGGCTAATCCGTCTTCAGCTTTATTGTTCGGCGGCGGCGCTGGCTTCCAAGTGTAGCATTCATAGGTAGATTGGTGGCGAAAGGCTGCAATCGGTTTACATTGCGCACATGACTTTTTTTATTTGCTTCGCTCTCGATCGATCGGTATCAATTCTCCCGGTCTCACAGCGAGGCAGACACGACGTAACATTTTAATTTATTTTTCCTCCGTTCGTTTCACTCCGTTGAATTTGTGTTTTTATGCGGTTTGTTTCTGCAATGTTGATATTTTGTGGCCGTATCAGCTATCGGGGTTCTGCTACTTACCAGCGGCGGAGCGAAAGAAGCCGCTCAGCATCGCAATCGCAAGAGAAAGGATTTTGTGTTCCCGTCTTCGATGACAGAACACAGACTGAGTGAACGGTTAGAAGAGATCGGAATGAACAAGTTGTACGCGGAGGTAACAGAGACGTGCAACGGCGCCGTGGCTTAGTTGGTTAAAGCGCCTGTCTAGTAAACAGGAGATCGTGAGTTCGAATCTCGCCGGAGCCTAGAGTCTGTAACGCTTTTTTGGATCAGATTTTATATCGTCACTCCATTTTCAGAAAAAAATAAATTGTAAAATCGGCAGTGTGATTCCTAGACGCCACCACTTCCACCTGGATTTATTTAGTGGCTGTCGCCGAAATTTAATACCGCACCGACGGCGGCAATGTGCAGCTAAAGTTCGATTCAGCAGTTTTATGTGCTGTTGACTAAGAGTAAGAAAAGGAAAGAATGGTTTTTGCTAAATAAGCTCACTTTCAAAAGTTGTTAACATAGCTATAATACGTCATCGCAACACAAGCAGCCGAGAGTTGAATTTCATTTAGTGTTGATATTTTTATTTGTTCACGACACCTGAGCACGACGACACTCGAAACAATAAAAAAACGTTCCCCGGTCTTTTTTTCCTTTCATTTCTCTCCTACAGCGATTGCAAACTGATGTTCTCGGCGGATTATCGAATTGTTTTGCTTCGTTCGGGGTGATAGTTTTCAATGAGTAATCCACTCTCGTGTGGAAGATAGCGAGAAAGATTTTGAGGAATGTTTCTAGTTATAATGGGAGACACCCGCGGTTCATCATATCCTGACCTATTTCTTCTATCACAACCCGTGTAGGTGCTTTCTTTTGTACGGTCGAAATAGTTTAGGGTTTATAGCGCATTGATAGTTGAAAACTGTATAATTATGTAGCGTTTTTATGAAAGAATGGGGTAACAATCATCAAGGAGAAGATGAATAAACTCGTCTTATGTGCCTTAGGTAGAAAATAGATGTTTAGGTTAAGCTTAAAATCATTGAGATCATACACTCAGTAATACTTTTATTCCTTAATAACTTATTTTTAAATTTCAGCAATATTTGCAGATATATAATAAATATCTATCTGGAGGCAATGTTTTTTTTTGAAGAAAATGTGCAGTTCCACTGGGTATTAGGCTAACATATATTTTAAATTGAGTCAAAATTACTGCAAAAGGCCGTGAAAGTAAAGACAGAAACAGAGCATTTCGAAGCTAGCCTAGCAAATCTGGAATCATGTCTTGGGAGTGTATATATATGTTTAATTATACTCTAGAAAATTGTCCAAAGGACGAAAATATGCAAACAAAACCTTTCAACATAGGCTCAAAACAGTTGAAATTATTTTTTTGAAACTCTTGAGTGCAAGAAAGATATGAGAAAATTTCAAATTATGCCTCGAAAAACTCAAGATTTTTTCTAATCAAACCTAAAGACATATGGTATCGTCTAAAAGAACAGAAAAAGGGAGGTAAAGGGTTCAATTGAAACTCAAATCGCCTAAACTGTTCAATAAATATTCCAAAAAAGGACATAATTCCTCAAGAACCAGAAAAGACGGTAACCATTTCCAACTTGTGAACACCAAAAGAGACTAGAAAATTTTAGTTTATCGAGTTAAATTCAAAATCCTTTAAGTAGGATAAAAAATTAAAAGAATTAAGATTATAAATTTAAATAGCCTCAAATCGGTTTTAGAAACGAAAAATAAAAACATAAACAGAACCGTTTTAAAGTAGGCCTAAAAGTGCCATTTCAACATCTGTAAAAGGTATACAATGTTTTTCCATCTTTGGTCTAAACTCGCTAAACGGCAATAGAACAACCAGTTATTTATTTATTAATTTTATTTAATTTAACTGACAAAAGTCTGATTATGCCACTTGGACACGACCATCACAGATTTTGCTCAAAGTTGTGAGAACTATTCATCTACTGTCACTTTGGAAAAATCCCAGATTTGGTGTCGATTGGAGTACCCCCCGCTCTGTTGGACCTCCCTGTTTATTGCAAAGTCACACATTTTTTGTTCAAAATTTCTTTTTTCTTTTTCTTACAATTCATAGACGTAAGATGTCCGAAAAATACTGATAGATGTTTTTTGAAGAAAATAAACCAAGGAATCCAGAAAAAATATAAGTTTTGACCGGAAGTGTTGCCAGATAAATTATTTTTGTATTTGAAAACTAAATTTACATTTTTCGGTAAATGCAGCCATTTTTATTTTATATTTGATATTTTCATCGTGTTCCTTGGAAAACTTCACATAAGAAACAACTATCATCCCGAGGTAATATGAACTAATCTCGAGATATAACATTTTTATGAAAAAAGTTGTAAACTTCGTAATTTATTTTTTTTACAATTTATAAACGTAAGACACCCGGAAAATTGTGATATGTGAATTTTCCCCTTTGAACAAAATCTGTGATGGTCGTGTCCAAGTGGCATGTACACTTCGTATGGAATGACCCATATGGAAATAGCTACACTCGATTGGGGTTAATCAGTTTGATGGTGCGAAGCATAAGATTGTTCAGTACCTAGATAAGTAGGGTTACTGACATCGCAGTTTTATATAGGTTATGCATAGAGTTGATCTGCTGCGCAAGTAACGTCAAACATGTTTAATTTATGATTATTAATCAATGATTGGCAATCTTGAAGAAAAGGGTAGTTTAATTGACTTGAAGACTTTCGATAGTTGTAGGTTGCTAGAACACAGTTTTAGGTAGAGTACCGTACCCACTCCATCGTCAAACTGGGAATTAATCGAATACCTTTCCCGTTTTTTCGGAAGCAGAACAGCGTGGATATTCGTCAGAACTCCATTACGCAGCAGATGATGACCTACCTAACGAACGACCTACCGGAAATTTAAGCTCAGCACGAGATGAACGGGACTTCATTTTTCTCTTGACTTTTCTTCCTTTGTCACGACCAGATATTTTAACGTGCAAATTAGATTAAACGGAATGGCGCTATGACGATTAACACATATAATAGAGATGTGATGTTTTTACGCATCAACTAGGCGGCGTGGTACAGGTGGTAGAATAAAAGAATTTGAAAAAGGAGCCGGATTGCGTTGAACACAGTTTGTAAATATACAGATGAATGTTGTGTGCGAATTACGTTAGTTTTTCGTCAACTGTACAACCGCCAACAAGCATACATATCATTAAGATGGGACCGAAGATAAGCGGCAAAGCAGCCAGGTGCGGTACGTTTGCTTAGCTCCGTACGTTTTCGTATAGGACAGATAGACAAGCACACTGGGAGCGAAGTTGAAGCCAAGCTAAACAGCTAAACTACACTTTCTCGAAGTAAATTGTTTCATTCCTCCTACCAAGTAGAAATAACAATCAGTCCTTGTCAGAGTAACAAACAGGTTCTTGAAGCAATTTTGAATTTTCATACAGAAAAAGTGGCACTAAAGGTTCTTGAAATAGAAATTTTTCTACTAGTTTGAAGTGGTCGTGCTAGTTCAAAATATTTAAATTAGAAATCTGTGATTAGCCCTTTTGGTAATATGTGATTCAATCGAAACCGCCAGTTTTACGCAACGACACAACTTGGAACAATCGTTTGATGATTGAATTAAAAAAAAAAGCAAATTTAAAAACATGTCTCTTTTATCTTTTAACTAGCAATGTTTTGGCGAATGGCAGAAAAATATTAACTTCTTCCATTTGATAATTTTGGGGTGCCAATAAGAGCCATGGAAAGTTCGTTAAATATTTATTGTCATTGCGGGTTGCCGTTTACTGATGACACGGGGTGATTCTAGTTTTCTTATTACCTTTTCATACGGTGCAAGTAAACAAACAATACACGAAGTAACACACGTTGCCAGCAAAACTAACAATTAGACTGAAAGTGAACACGCCAGATACGGACAGAATCACTAAAATTGTCGGACATGTTCATATAATTATCGAATGCTGCGCTGCGATAAGTCTGCTTGCTGCTGGTCGATTTCAGTTTATTCTTTAAAAAAATATATACACTGAAAAAAAAATGAATTTTTTTTCAGTTTCAATTATTTTTAGTTTTAATTTATCCTAGCTCAAATCAATGTTTAGATAACTATTTGTGGTTTTCATAATAAATAGACTTTTAAAAATTGGGTGTTTAAATATTCATTCTATAATATACTTACCTTCAAGCTTAAAATAAATTCTTATAAAATCAGTCTGTATGATTTTCTCGAAGGCTTATATTAATAGTTATTAGTATTTTTAGATATATATTTCAATTTTTTCTTTCTATATTTTTTGAAGATCAAATTTACTGGCTGAAACTTTACCAACGACACTATACTAATTTAACAAACCGGCCAAAAAAAGTTTTCTTTACAAAATTTTAGCTATTTAATTTTTTTTGCTCCATGATCAAACAACCATCAATGTTTAGCCAACCTTTGGTAAATTTTGCAGACAAAAACAAGATTTTTTAAAAATTAGCATTTAAGAATTTAATTTTAATTATATTTATTGATCACTCCTTTAATTTTTTTTCAGTGAATACTTTTTTCAAAAGGACAAAACTACTATCTGCAACTCTGCCGTAGACGTCACACCGATTACAAAAACCCTCCTGGCTCTAAAAGTATTTTTACTCATCAATATCATTTTTACACAAGTTTTTTTTTCAAAAATTAGTCGTGATAAAAAAATATTACTAGAAAAGCTTTAACCAAATCAAAAATGGTCGATTAACATCGTTTTCTTGTGGCTTGGAATTGCTCCATTGATCTTGTCAATTTTCCTTTTGTAGTGTCGAGGCATTTGGGTCTTAAAGTGAAACAACAAACAAATGTATACGTGATGAATTTACCCCTAGTGAAAAATTTTCATATTCCACCGAAAAAGTAGTCAGAATTACAACATTACTCACGGTTTTTGATATTTCCATATGAAGACTGGTTCAGACAAGCGATTAAACGTGTATTCACAACAAAACAATAGGTTTTCAGACAGAAAAACCTTAAGTTCCGTAGCCGCAAAACAATAGCGCATTAACCGGTTGCAAAGAGGTAGTGATTGGATGTTTAGTTTGATTTAGACTGGCTCTACATTTTTCGATACCGGAGTTATATTTATTTTCAAGTTATGTGTTGTGATTTTATTATTACGTTTTGTCGATTTTATCTAGAAATACCGAATTTCATGCAGTATTTAGTTTTATATGCTGCGTAATAAACTCAAGGCATAAGGAGAGGTGACACGATTGATTCATCTCATTACAATTAATTTTTTAAATTTGACAAACATCAACATACAGTCGCTAGATAATTTTTATATTTTGTGTCGACATTATTACTGACTACAATATTCGTTTTATCAACTAAATAACTATTCTAGACGTGAAAAAAAAATGAATTAAAAACCGCTTCGATTATCCGGAGTGTTCGTTTATTCGAAGTGAAATATTTTTCAAAACTCTGAGTGCGACCTGTAGTACAATAGTAAGCATCACAAAATATCAATTTTCTGCATTTTGGTGTACGCACAGCTAATTTTCCATTCGATTGCTGCAAGATTGATGAAATCCGTTGGAAACTGACTGAGTATTAAACATTTGAAAGTGGATCATTTTCATGACGCTCTTGATTTTTTGGTTTCTCAATATCCGCCCATATATTGTCGTAACACGTGCTTCTACGTCAAAAAAATGTTGAATCTCTTAAAGCAGGAAAATAAGTGAACGTATTCCCAATTATAAATCAAAATGACCCATTCAAAGCAGCTAGAAAAAATCTTTATCTCAAAATCCACTCCATTCACAAAAAAACACCAGAAAAGGCATAAATAGAAGTCGACTGTTTTGACGTAGAATTACGTCTTACTGCAACATTCTGGAATAGGGGTGAAAATTGAAATACTGGAAACATCGAGAGCTTATGACTCAGCCAGTTTTCAACAGATTTTCTTAATTTTTACTGCAATCTATTGGAAAATTAGTTACGCGTCCAAAATGCGAAAAGATGTGATTTATGATGCTAACTAAAGTACCATTAAAATATGTATAGTATATGTATAGCCAGAACAAGGTCGAATGCCACCAAATTTTGATATTTTCGGAATCGAGATGATGCCCAGAGATCGGACATCAACATTAGAAGTCATTTTGTAGTTCAAGATGGAAATTTTCGGTTTCTGGAAAACAACATAAAATGACCAAATACCTTTTAATTTGGCTATTTCCGCAATCGAGATGATGTACAGATGCTGAAATTCAAGCTAGTTAACTCTATTTTATGATGAACAGTCTAAAACGACCAAATACTATTTAAGATGAGTATTCACGGAACAGGAATGAAGCTCAGAGACATTAAATCGACCATAGATGCAATCGAGCAAAATCGCGCTAAATGGCCTGAAAATGCGCAAAAATTTAATCGAATATTTTTTATTTGAATGAAACTTTGCACTCGTCGGAAGCAGCAGCAACCAAAACAAGGGACATGCTGAATCTGTGAAACAGAGGGATAAGAAGCTTTATGACAAACTTTTGATCAAGAAATTAGGATGTCTTATTATGAATAACAAAATCTACATAAAATTTGACTATAAGACTCTGCCAGGACTTCAATTTAATGCTGCATCGAAGGGAATAAATGTTCCCAAATCAAGCTATTAAGGAGTAATATCCACCAAACGCTCAAAAAACAAGGTTGATTTTCTTCAAAGGATATTTGAGATGTAAGGTATATAAATAATATATCATTGGATCAAGCATTCTTGCAGAGTAGAAAAAAAATATTGCTCTTTTTCACAAAATGGCGGCTGTGCGGCGATTGGCGTGAACCGCTTTTTTAAAAGTTGTTCCGCGGCGAGCAGTACAAGTCGTGCCCAACTCCACCAATCATCAAAACAAAAATTTTCTCATTATCTACATAAGTGTCGCTAGTGAAGTACACACGTTTATATTTCTAGAATTTTTCTTCGCCGGTTTGGAAGAAAAAAATCTTTTTCGCCAAAAAAATCGACTTTGATTGTTTATAACTTTTGTTGTTGTTAATGAATCGCTAAAATCGTGTGTACTTCCCTAAATAATATACCTAATAAAAACGAAACGAAAAATGTGATTTTGGAGCATAAAACTAGATTTTGATTCTAGGATAGTTTAAGCGATGAAAATAAGAGCAAAAAATTTTTTCGGTGGATATTACCCCTTAAAGATATGTCTATTCAAAAAAACCTAACTTAATCCATTTAGCGGTCAGACCCAGCCTTTCTCATTCAAACTTATTATTTGTAAAAATAGATTAATACATAACGGTTGGAATAAAAATACGATTATAGTCAAATAAAATGGGAACCTATAGGAAAGCCAAACTTTTCATTTGACACTAAGATTGTTGAATTTAGTCCAGTCATTTTTGGGAAAACGAATGAATTTGAAAAGTCACCGGAACATGTTTCTTTCACAATTTTTGAACCACTTGTTTAATCACTATGAAATTCATCAATTAACCTTTAACTAGCTTGTTCATTTGATACCAATATTGTTCAAATCGGTTGTGTACTTTCTGAGATAATGAAGTTTCTTGATTTTCATATTTTGATACATTACAGACAAAGTAACAGACCGATTACATTGACTCAAAAGGGTGTTATGAGGCAGCTAGACCTTTCATTTGACACTAATTTCGTGGAAATCGGTTCAGCCATCTCTGAGAAACATGAGTGAGATTAAACACTCTCCAGAACACGTTTCTTTGAATAACTTCTGAACCAAACGTTCAATCTTCATGAAACTCAAAAATTAAGGGTTTTTTAAGTAGCTCGCTCATTTAAAACCAATTTTGTTAAAATCGGTTGAGTAGTTTCTGAGATAATGATGTTTCGTGATTTGTACATTTTTAAACATAACCTCCAAACTAAAAATCCGATTGCAATGAAATTCAATATGGTCTTATGTGGCAACTAGACCTCTCATTTGCAATTTATTTCATAAAGATCGGTCCAGCCATCTCTGAGAAAATCGAGTGAGATTGGGAGAGCGTTACACACACACACACATACACACACACACATACAGAAAATGCTCAGCTCGTCAAACTAAGTCGATTGATATACGAGATTCGACCCTTTGGAGCACTTTTATATCTTTGGTTATTCCAGTGATTGCTATACCTTTCTAGGAGAAAGGCAAAAGTATTGACTTAAATTTTTAAATGACAATAACAACTTGAATACTTCCTCAAATTCAATAAAAATTGGAAAATCTACTTACCGAGTGAAACTCTTGAAGTTTTTAATATTTGTTTGCAAAAACAAGATACCGTGATTTTTAGTAATCCGTTTCATGAATTCTGACCTTATAGAAAACCTGCCGAAGACAACGACTGCCGACGTAGTTCAATATTCAAATTGATTAAAAAAAAACTAGCGATATTAATAGAAGTAGAAAAAAGGCTCGATTCAAGCAAGAAATAGATGAAAATGTTACTCAATCTCAATACTGTGATACTGCCAATAATATGAAGTGCAGAACATAAAAACAACCTGGGCAATATCACCAACCAATTATTTTTGGTTGCAATGATAAGTCCATACAAAGAAAAAAAAATACATAAAATCAACACGGTGTAAACAGTTTGAAATTCAGAGCACGATGTCTCTGGGGTCAAAATCGCACATAGTTTGGCATTTGTTCTATGATTTCAATAAAGTTTTATTTATTTTCAAAGCTTCATAAGCTTGAGAGATGACCAGTGAGTGGTTAATATTTTTATAGGAACTTGAAGGTGTGTTTTTTCGAGATAATCTATGTAATACATCTATGCATCGATGGATACGCAAATGATTAATAACCGTATAATGACATATCAGGTAAAATAACAATATTCGTAAACGGGTGACGGTGTTAGCAATTATCTGCTGTATAGTTCACCTGTTACTTTATTAGATAGTTTCAAGGTTTAGTTGTTTAGCCATTTCGCACGTTTGTTTGCCATTTTTATCTTATGCGGTCCGTTTCTTACGAAGCATGATCAAAACATTAAACTCTCAGTTTCTCATGTAAAAATAATTTTAATTGGTTTCATGATATCTCTATTTGAGTTTCATTGCTCAATAAAGTCTGTTAGTAATCAACCGTCGGCTAGCTAATAAAATTTCCAATACACCTCAGTATTCATGAATATCGTAAACTGAGATTTATAGTAAAATGCAAGATCTTTCGTTAATTAAATAATATATTGAACAGGTGGGGAGGATTGTTATTTTTCAGGTGTCAGGGAAGATGGTGAATTAATTTTTATGTCTTATCACCTTTAGTAATCATAAGTCTTGAAATAAATCGCCATACCAATAGTCCAAATAAGCAAATAACAAAGATAAAATTTTCGAAGCTAATGGCGGGAAAATTTCATTTACGTTACGAGAGCAATTAATTCCAAGGACAGGTTCGCGGGTATCACACTTTTCCAACTCGGCCCAAGACTTCCACTCTTATGGCTCCGCAGTTGGCTAACACGTAAACTAACACTTTCCATTTCGGTTCTCCACTTACCCTTACAGCTACTAGTTATTGCAGCATACAAAAGCCGTCCGCTTTGCTCGCTCGCTCTTCGCTCGCGATCGCGATCACCGATCGTGCGGGGGGCCGCAATACCTACCTACCAAAAGCAATTTCAGCTCAACAGGAACCTGGTTGGTATGTGTGCACTGGTAAAGCGTTCGTGGTTTTGTTGCCTATCTCTTTTTTCTTCGGCGCGGTGTGCTTTTTTTTTCTTTCGTCCGCAACTTTCAAGGTCATGCTGCCGTGTATGTCGGCTAGGTACTTGATTGAGTGGGTCTGATTTGTTTAGTTATGTGGTTATGTTGATGTGTGGTAATAGAGAGAAAGACGCCGTGCGTTGTGCTGCCTACATTCGACCTATGAATAATTGTCAGTTATGAAAAGGGTACACATATTACGGATTGGTTGATAGAGTACTTTGCAAAGATTCAACCAAAAGGCGTGAAATTGTGTCTACTTACCACTTGCAATTTTAATTTAGTTCGGTGATTTCAAAGTACAGCCGACTTGGTGAATAATTAACTTAAAAAATTAAAAGAAAAGTTTGACAGAATTAAACTGCTGAATCTGATCGATTGGAGAGAAAGAAGCAGTTTGTATCGTTCGTTAAAACAACTAGTAGTAATAGTGACTGTTCCCTTCGTAAGTGTTCGTAATGTGGGTAGCGCAATAAAAAAACAATTCCCAGATTTTAGCTTTATAGTGTTGATCGCATAACAAGATTTCAAAACACAACTATTTGTAACAATACCGAATTAAAACGTACACGTAGTGCTACTAGAGCAACCAAATCTATTTAAAAAACTTTTCTGATTCATAGCCATGAAAAGTCTTTTTTAACGATAATCTTGATAATCAAACGTTTCAATTAGACCACCACGCGATGAAACAAGGAAATTACCTAATCCGATCTGACCTCCCAGCTGGAAAACGCGACGCAGCAGTTTTCGTTCACTTCATTTACGACCCCCTATTTTCGAAGTGCTATATGGTGGGAATCGAAACAATAAGCCTTGTTTGCTAAAATTTATTTCAAAAGACCGAATATTTTTCTCTTACACCGTAAGTAAGCAGTACAAAAGCAGTTCAGCAGTTCTTCTACACACGTTCGGTACCACGGTTGCAAGACACCTGAATGAAAGGAGAGGAACAATGGATGGAAAAACCTGCGGCAAGGTGGA
Source organism: Wyeomyia smithii (assembly GCF_029784165.1). Lineage (NCBI taxonomy): Eukaryota > Metazoa > Arthropoda > Insecta > Diptera > Culicidae > Wyeomyia > Wyeomyia smithii. The sequence goes on along the minus strand of NC_073695.1, from coordinate 208,123,202 downwards.
AAGCAAGCACACGCAATCCGCACCCGTTTTGTACCTGCATTACAAACAGTTTCGTTTATTACAAGCGGAAAATGAATGCTTTCACGCCCACTCATGCGCTGACAATCGTCACACGAGAGATTTACTTTTTCAGGCCAACATAAAATTATGAACGCGGTTTGACCTTTTACTTTTGGCTTACCTACCCTCTCGTCCGCCGCTGCTGTCGAAGAAACCACAACGACCAATCGGTTTGTACTCCATGTGCTGATTAAGGGGTTGTTGGATTCAAATATATTGCTAGTAAAGGTGAAAAGCCGCAAATCGTTTAATCGCTGCTATAAATCATAACCGACTACCGGGGTGGTTTGGGTGTTTAGTTTTATTAACTGCGGAAACAACCTGATTTCGATCCGGAAGTGTGCCCTTTTTGATTGAGACTAGCAGAGCGACCTAATTTCAAATGAAGTTTTCTGAATATTTGGCGGTAGCGTATGAGGGCGGTGTATTCCTGTTTTGTGGTTGATTTTTCCTGTTCTTACATAACTGACGCCTCGATCAAACGACTGTAACAAACTGTTTACACAAATATAACTGAACTTGATAAAAACAATAAAACCTGTAATATTTTTTTGATATCACAATAATCATAGGTACAGATTTATATCAAATTAAGCTTCGAGCGATACCCGTCGATATTTTATCAGATAGAAAGTTTCGAATATTTCGCAGTTTTTATTTCATCGATCATCAAACATTGTAGATTCTAAGGTAATATAAGGTAGGGTAGATCTGTTTAATATAGACCACTTCCTTTAGTGGACCACCTGAACACCTTTCACCAAATGACACATGATAAATATAATTATTTTGATAGGTTCTTTGGCAATGTCAATAATGTTCTTCACCAGAAATGTTGCAACAGACGTTTACTATAATATTCTTAATTAAAGCTGTGAAAAATATCTATTAACCTGATGCTACGTGATTTGTTCGTTAACGTTTTCATGAGAAACGGCTTTACCCAAAACTGAACTCCAAGTGTCTCCAAGCAATAAAAAGTGGTGTTTCGATTAGAGAAGCTTCGACGATCCACCGTAATATTTCGTGCAAGCAGGAAGTCGTCAGGAAAACCACGAAAAGGAAAACCAGCTGCATTGTAGAGGATTCCCCATTTCGAAAGAGCGACAGCGGTAGTCTACAATTGCAAGATTCATCTCGTCTTTCAAGGTTTGTACAAAATATTCAGAATTACTTTGGAGGATTGACTACGAAGCGAGCAAAAAGCGGCCACATGGTCTATGGATGGTCCTTTATAATTCGAAACAATCTACAGTGGATTAGAAAATTATTTAAGTAGACCTGGCCCAAATTAGGAAATTGTTGTGGTCCAAACTGGGAAACGGTGGCCCATTGAAGGAAACTGCAGCGATGATTGATTTCTATAAGGATTATAAAGAATTATAGGTATTATCTTGTTGCTTTTCATGCAGAAAAGATAGAAAACATGTTACTTCATGTTAATACATAATGAAATACTTAATTCAGTTGAGATATTTACTTTTATTCTTGCAAAATATGCAGCTACACTACTAAGTGGTCCACTAAAGACAGTTATACCCTAATCTACCTGTGTTTTTATTCACATACTGATATATATTTAGTAACTGCATTGCCAACTGTGTGGCGTGAATTACTATGTTAACGCATTGTCGTAAACTGTTCTTCAGCCGCAATAGATGAAAACTTTCTGGGTGATCGGTAGATCAGCCTAATATATCAGGCGATATTTTGCAACGAACCAACTAAAAAATTAATGAATTTTGGGAGAATCCTAATATAATGTTTAATTGATACAAAAATTGAATATCACGGTTGAAGTGAATTCTCTAATAACATTGTAGCGTATTCATGACAACATTTGTAAGAATCATTCCAACTAATTCTAATTCTAATTCTTTTTCTGCCGAAAATCTAAGAACACTTGGTATAATTCGTAATAAACTTAAATTAACCTTTAAAATATTTCAACTATTAACGAGACCAGGATTAGACCACAAATTGATACAAAAACAGGTCGTAACTAAACAATACATATGGGTCATTCCATACGAAGTGACCACGAAAAAGCACAAACTTGGACACGACCATCACAGATTTTGCTCAAAGTTGGGAGAATTATTCATCTACTGTCACTTTGAAAAAAATCCCAAATTTGGTGTCGATTGGAATACCCCCCGCTCTGTGGGACCCCCTGTTTATTGCAAAGTCACGCATTTTTTGTTCAAAATCTCTTTTTTCTTTTTCTTACAATTCATAGACGTAAGATGCCCGAAAAATACTGATAGATGATTTTTGGAGAAAATAAACCAAGGAATCCAGAAAAAATATAAGTTTTGACCGGAAGTATTGCCAGATGAAATATTTTTGTATTTGAAAACTAAATTTACATTTTTCGGCAAATGCAGTCATTTTGATTTTATATTTGATATTTTCATCGTGTTTCTTGGAAAATTTCACATAAGAAACAACTATCATCCCGAGATAATATGAGCCAATCTCGAGATATAACATTTTTACGAAAAAAGTTGTAAACTTCGTAATTTTTTTTTTAAATTTATAGACGTAAGACAACCGGAAAATAGTGATAGGTAAAGTTTGAAGAAAATAAACCAAGGAATCCAGAAAAAATATTATTTTCGACCGGAAGTGTTGCCAGATAGATTATTTTTGAATTTAAAAACTAAATTTGCATTTTTCGGCAAATGCGGCTAATTTTATTTCAAATTTCATGGTTTCATCATATTTCCAGGAAAATTTTACGTAAGAAACACTTATCACCCCGTGGTAATATGAGCCAATCTTGAGATATAGCATTTTTACGAAAATAGTTCTGAATTTCGTAATTAATTTTTCGTAAAAATGTTATATCTCAAGATTGGCTCATATTACCACGGGGTGGTAAGTGCTTCTTACGTAAAATTTTCTGAGAAACACGATGAAACTATCAAATTTAAAATAAAATTAGCTCCATTGGCCGAGAAATGCAAATTTAATTTTAAAATACAAAAATAATCTATCTGGCAACACTTCCGGGCAAAAACAATATTTTTTCTGGGTTCCTTGGTTTATTTTCTTCAAAATTCAACTATTTTTCAGGTGTCTATAAATTATAAAATAAATTAATTACGTAGTTTAGAGCTTTTTTCGTAAAAATGTTATATCTCGAGATTGGCTCATATTACCTCGGAATGATAGTTGTTTCTTATGTGAATTTTTCCAAGGAATACGATGAAATTATCAAATTTAAAATAAAAATGGCTGCATTTGCCGAAAAATGTTAATTTAGTTTTAAAATACAAAAATAATATATCTGGCAACACTTCCGGTAAAAAAATATATTTTTCCTGGATTCCTTGGTTTATTTCCTTCAAAAACCATCTATGAGTGTTTTTCGGACATCTCACATCTATGAATTGTAAGAAAAAGAAAATAGAGTTGATGATTGACGGCAGGCATACGGACACGAGGCATATGGACGCGAGGCCGAATGGACGCGAGGCCGAATCGACGCGAGGCCGAATCGACGCGAGGCCGAATCGACGCGAGGCCGAATGGACGCGAGGCCGAATGGACGCAAGGCCGAATGGACACAAGGCCGAGGAGAAGTGAGCCGGAATACGGTATTATCGTCATCATCATCACAGCCCTCTTTTAATAACATATATATCGCTTCAGAATGATATTTGGAAAGCAATATACTCGCGGCCTTCGGCCGACTCGCTGTTCGAGCGAATGCTGTCGTTACTCGCTACCGCTCGTTCGGACTTAACTAAAGGAAAGAAACTCTGTTTGAGTAGACCTAGCAAACCAGTAGATCAGTCGTTTGTGTGCGAGAGGCCGCCGCTTCCGACGGCGGGTCGGCGGTCGGCTCGGACTGCGGAAACCATGGCGGCTTAGTGCCGCCTCCTTTCCTTGCCCTCGATTATGCGTCTTCGCCGCATGATTTAAAAAATAATACTATACCCAACCTAAGCTCTTTAGGAATGTAGTTACGCTTGAACTACACACGTAGAGTAAAACATATCTGAGTTTAATATACAATTGATTGGATGACGCTTTTTGTCAATCATCAAACGTGCAACATATTTTTCAATAGACATTCTGATGGAAATTTTTCAATGGATATTCTATTTTAAATATGTTAATTTATTTTTAATTCACTTGTTATTCTGTTTCAATTATTGATTTTCAATTATCGAAAAATAATTGAGGTTTGGTGATGCTTATCAACCAGCTGAGAGCCGGTGTGGCTCGCTCCGAATCAAGAAATCGTCGCCATTTTACTCAGTTTTGGGCTGATCCCAGACGTTTCTGCATTCGCAAGATGCTTTCTATCTGATCGAGCCATCGTTCACGCTGCGCTTCTCTATTTTTGGTTTCGGAAGGACTGGTGCAAACAAGCTTATTACCCGAATTGTTGTCCGGCATTCTAGCGACGTGTTCAGCCCACCGCAAACTATAGATTTTTTTATCCGGGGTTCTCTCCAAGCAGTGCCTATATAGACTGTTCAGGGAATTATAAATACACTAGTGATTAACTGCCATTTCACAAAACCTACAGTATTCAGCCGAACTTTGCCTATTTTTTCTAACATTTTGCGCGGATGTTTGAAAATGCGAGGCCTTTCGACCAAAGATAACACATTGTGCACAAATGAGGCACCGTGAGTGGCATTTCGAACAGAAAATTATCCAAAGAAGAAGATATAAGTGTCGGAGTAATTCAAACTGTATAACGGTAGTATGGTCTCGAGACGTTGTAGAAAACCCAGACCTTTGTTGACCCCACAATAACCCATCGACAGGAAGATAAGAAATAATTACAAGCGACATTCTTCAGCATCAGTACGCGATGTGGTGAATAAACTCTGTACTTCATCGACTAGCGTTATGCGTGCCAAGGAAAGGATGGGCCTACAGACTCGTCGAAAGCAACAGCAGCCAAAACGAAACACCAAACAGAGAGGACTAGGAAGCTTTATGACAAACTTCTGGTCAAGAATTCGGGGTGTTTTACTGTGGAAGACGAAGCCTACACAAAATTAGACTATCAGGCTCTGCCAGGACTGCAATTTTATACCGTATCGAAGGGAATGAGTGTCACTGAATCAGTGACAGCCGTTTATACCGAAAAATTCAGCAAAAAGGTTATGATTTAGCAAGCTTTTCGCGAATGTGAGAAAATTTTCCATTCATTACGGTGTAAGTCATCACAGGCAACATCTACGTGGAAGAGAGTTTGCAAAGAAGGTTGTAACTGGTGATTAAAAAGCACAACAATAGTACAATCCTTTGGCCCGATATTGCTTCCTGCCAATATTCTAAGGATGCGATAGAGTGGTATAAAACCAATAATTTCACATGTGTATCATAGAAGGCATAGAAAGGAATCCAGCAAACTGCTCTGAAGCTCGCTCTATCCAAACATTGTGGGCTTCGACTAAGGCGAAACAGAGGAAACATTTAAAACTAGCGGATGATGTAGAAACATTCAAGAAAGATTGGCCGAAAAAAGAAAATGTCGGGGAAAGCACAGAAGCTTATTTGAAAACATAATTTTAAGCATACTTGAGTACACAATATTAAAAAAACTTTTATTTATTTTGTTTTAGTTGAGAATAAGAGTGTATTGATAATTTTCGAAACAGTCTATGCTCCGTCGCACTTTCTTTTCAAAAACTTCAAGGAGCCATCCACATTCCACGTGGACAGAATTTTTTGGATTTTGACCCTCCCTCCTTCCCCCTCCGTGGATATCTGCCCATACAAATTCTCAAAATTTTGTATGGACCGTGGACATTACACAGACCCTGTTCACGTGGAATGGTGATGGTCCCCAAGGGTGTTCAGGTCCTTTGAGGGCAACCATTTCTCATCTCGATGTGCAGACTAACTTCTTTTACGACATGTGATCTTTCTTATGTGGACAGCGCACGTTGATGATGGAGTATTTGTAGGATGTTATATTAGATACACATGGCCAAATATCCTTCGTACGATCTTTGTTTTTCAATGTAGTTCTTGCAGCGTTACGATACTAGAGTGACCCATCATTCGAGGTGGTCCTGTCGCCACCTAGGATATCCACAGTTCCAAGTACCGAGTTTCTCATCGATATCTTTTATTCGTGTGAAAATCTGTACATCAGAAAAAAGCCCTACAAGAACATCAGTTGAAGAACTTTTTACAAATAATGTTTTATAAGAAAAAATTTAATGTTTTTTAGAATAAGTTTTGTTTATTTTTTGTTCAAGGTTTTTTCTTAACATTATGAATGTAGCGATGAGCAGAGGATTTATAATTTATTTCGATTTGGAAATGAATAAATTAAAAACTAGATTTCATGACCGTTCGCAACTCGAAACAGTACCACCAGCGCAATAGCCACTGTTATAACTCCCTGTAATCGTACATCAAAACTCACACTTCGTCCATTAGTTCGCAACCGCCAAGATCGCAGCTCTCTTTTTAGCGCCTAACGTAACCCAATCTCCTAAATCATTCCACTCGATCGATGAATGTTGTTGTTAAAGCCATTTTTTTGCCACCCGGCTTTGTTCCGCTATATTCCGCATGCTCTCTCGCTTCCTTCTTTTTGATCTTAAAATTTTCCACTTCCCCTTCACATTCTGTCTCTCGGCTATCCGCTTTGGTCTGTCTCGTCTCGTTCTGATGATCGTAGTGCTGCGCGTTCTACCGCCACCACCCGTGCCGTCCACTACCAATAATCTCGCGAACCAAGCCGATTCGCGTCTTATTTTTTTTTTCCTATATTTTGCTGTTCCTTCTCCATCCTCTGTTATTCTGTACATGCTGCCTTCTAATTAATTGACCTTGATGCTGCTTTTGTAGCGATTCGGCTATGTGCAGCGCGCTGCAGACACGCAAACAATGCGGCTCTCGTCGCAATTTCCGTTCGACTTCCTTGCAGTTGTTGCTGCCGATTGCCAACCGTATTAACCGATTCATGTCAGGGTTCTAGCGCCCGGTGGCAATTTGTTCTAGTCTGCGGCAAGTATTTTGCAGTGTCATATTCGAAAATGGAGATTAACCGGCGCGTCTAGAACATTTTTATTGCAGCTGAATTTTTAATTGCAGACTTTTGTTTTGCAGCCAGCAAACACCTATGCCATTTATGTACCTTCAACAACTAGAGGCAATCCAAAAATAACTTGTCAGAATTTCCTGCTAATCTTCAACCAAGGTAAATACAGAGACAGAAAGAGAGAGAGAGAGAGAGAGAGAGAGAGAGAGAGAGAGAAGACCACGCACACAAAACAGCAATCGAAACTTTGGTTGTTTGCGTTGCTCTCCACTAATTTGCATCCTTCATTTCACTTTTCGGTTTCGATTTCTCTCGTACGCGCTGCTGGTTTATTATCATCTTCTCCCGGGGGGCGATGAAGGTGCCGGAGGTGCGAGTTTTTCGCGATGCGGTTGATTGTGCGATGGATCATCCCGACTCAATGCTGGATGATGGATGGAGATTTTTGGACGTCGAGAATTCGTGTAGGTGTGTGTGATTGATGTGGGGAATAAAGTTTTTATTATAATGTCGTGCGTTTTGTCTGACACAAATCAACATTTACTTGTTTTATCAGTTTGCAAGAATTAAAATGAATCTATTATGAGTCTATTTTTTTTAAATCATTGAAAAGAAAAATGTCAACATAATTGGATTGTTTAAGGTTTATTTCGATAAAAAAATGCTAAACGCAGAAGGTTCTGATAATGTGGCAAATTATTCATTGTTTGTAGCATAATGCAAAGCAACACCGAATCTCTGTCAAGTTTTGTGCCCAAAGCGACTCCAATCGAAGCAGTTAACTGGCTTAACATTTACCATGTAGGAAGTAATTACAGTTTACTCAATTCTTCGGTTGCATGATCTTTGTTTAAGTTAAGCAACAATGTCCTTTGCATGAATTGCCAGGTTCTGGTCTGACAGGCAAGTGTAGGTGCGAAAATGGATTCGCTTTTCGATTTTTTTTTCTGACTGAAAAGTTTTACAGTCTATCCCACGTCCAAACTTGTCGACTAAAATTTTTTATACTAGTTTATTGTGCCAACAACATAGCAATGTGTTATTCCCATAAGGTCAAAAAATTATATTTTTAACTGTAATCCTTTCAAAGTCATAAAGACATTTCTCCACTGGGTGGATTTATCTGTAGCTTTTGGGGGGTTGAAGCAATTTGTGCACCACCTTGCCGTAGCAACATCAACCAAATCAACGACGCCGACAACGTTGACGATGACGATGACGGCGACGACGATCTCCAATGCTGCAGTTGGTAGGCATGTACATTGACATACGCGCTCTTCTAGGCACCGCCGCGCCGTGGTGAGGGCCACGCGGCAGACCGAATATCACATATTTATTGCTGCGTTTACTTACATTCGCGTTCGGTTTTCACGATCACGATCACGGTCATTTAAACGGCAGCGCGGCCAAACGTCGATCGTTGGTGGGAATTGGACTCGAACGATTGAGTAATCGCATTTCAATTGGTCTCACTCATAAGAGATTACGGCCAATTATGATAAATGCTTGATTTTTATACAGCTGAAGTAGCGCGAAACGTGACGGCGGTATTGAGAACACGTCTCCTAAGTGAATCCTAGCAATGAATAACTGTATGACATTCATGAAATATTACGGTATATGACATAATGAATTGATTATTAGTTCAATTCTCGTAAGGAACTTGATACATGTACTTATTTTGGAGCACGTCTAATACATTTGATTTAAACATAATACCATCTGATCCGATGATTTGATCTAAAGGATAAAAACAGTAGCTCAAATAACTGGATTTCCTGATATACCTAAAAATCATATACTCGGAGGCTATGAGTCACCTGACGATGATGTGTTGATAACTGTTTAAAACAACAATTATACATATTTATTCATTTACATAGGGTATCGGTTCTATTATCACCCTACATTGCACGAATCACTCCGATTTCTGTCTTCCGTATCCTGTTTTCGGTTTTTTTTCTGTTGTCTGTTGTACATGCTTTTTGTTTTATGTTAACGGTCTTCTTGTTTCTCGTATTCTGATTTCAGTTGAAATATTTTTGTTTACTCTTTTCTGTTTAATATTTGGAGTATATTTTATTTTCTGTTCTCAATATTCTGCTTTCTTTTTATTGTTTTCTTTTTGCTAATTTCTGTTTTCTATTTTCTGTTTTGTTCTCTGGTTTTGTTTTTTGTTTTGGTCTTTTGTTTTCTTTTTTCCTGTGCTCTGTTAATATTTTTTTTTTATTCTCGCTTATTTTCCGTCGGTCTAGTTCCGCCACTGTTGTGGCCAATCACCGACGCCCTGGGAGGCGACTCCACACCCAGGACCCTAACTCACGACCCGTTTATAAACGGACCGGCGCCAACGGCTTTACTTCCTCATGCGATGGAAGGCGTGATCCTAGAGATTTTTCGCCTCAGAAAATCTCCCGGTGTCGGCTAGGATTGAATCTAGACCAGTTGGGTTGGTTGTGAGTGGATCACGCCACCTCACAACCATCGACACCTATGTCGGCGGTGGGATTCGAACCCAGGCGTCGAGCGTGGTTGGCGGAGGCGTTACCAACCACACTAGGCCCCCGCTCTACTCTGTTAATATGTTTAGTTTTGTTTTATTTCACAAGTTTTCTCTTATCTCTTCTCTATGTTCTGAACCTTGTTTTCTGATTTATGTTTTCTATTTTTTTTTGTTTTGTGTGCTCTGTTCCCTGTTTTTGTTTTTTGTTTCTACTTTATAAATTATGTTTTTTCTATTGTTTTCTGTTTGTTGGTTTTGTTTTCTGTTCTTTGTTTTGTTCTTATGTTTTCTGTTTCATGTGTTGTCTTTTTCATTTTTCGTATTCTGTTTCCTTTTATTTGTTTACTCTTATATGTTTAATCTTATCTGTTTTCTGTTGCATGTTTTCTTTTTATTTGTGTTCTTATTTTTTTCTCAATTTTTTGTTTTCTATTTCTACTTATTTTCTGTCTGTTGTTTATTATTTTCTGTTACTGTTTTCTGTATTCTAATTTTTGTTTTCTGCTTTCAGTTATCTATTCGCTGATTTTTTACTCTTGAGTTCTAATTTCTCTATTTTGTTTACTGTTTCTAGGGTAGAATATTTTCTTTTCCTGATTTCTGTTTCAAGTTTTCTGCTTTCTGTTTTTTGTTTTCTATTCTCTATTTTCTATTTGCTGCTTTTTGTTTTTTAATTTTTGTTTCCTGTTTTTTGTTTTCTATTTTCAGTTTCATGTTTTCTATTTTTTATTTTCTGTACTCTGTTTCTTGCTTTCTGTTTTCTATTTTCTTTTGCTTTCTTCAAATTTCTGTATTCTTTTTTTCTTTTTATTTTCTTTTATTTTCTATTCTATCTTTTCTTTTTTCTCTGTTCTATTCTTATTTTTTTACATTTAATACTTCCTGTTCTATTTTCTTTCCTGTTTTCCTTTTTTTATTCACTTATTTATTAAATTCTATTTATTTGTTCACTTATTAAATTATGTTTTCTTTTTCCACTTTCCAGTTTTCGGATCCTGTTTATTGATTTCTGTTTCTGTTTTCTAATTTATGCTCTTCGTGTTTTATTTTCTTTCGATTTTTTTATTTTCGATTTCTATATTTTGCTATCTAATTCCTGTTCTCTTTGTTTGGTTTTTTGATTCTACGCTATGTTTTCTGTTTTCAGTTTTTATTTTTGTTTTTTGTTTTCATAGTTCTGTTTATCGCTTTTTTGTTTTCAGTTTTTTTTCTCCTTTTTCTATTTTTGATTAATATTTCTTTTCTCTTTCCTTTTGTTTTTTTTTTATTTTCATGTACTTTTCATGTTTTCTCATTTACTCCTTTTTATTTTCTGTATTTTGTTTCTTTCTGCTCTTGTTTATATTCTAATTTCGGTTTTCCTGTTTTCTATTCTGTGGTTTTTGATTTTTTATTTCTGATTTCTATTTTTTGTTTTCTGTTCTCTTTTTTGTTTTCTGTTTCTACCATATATTTTCTGTTTACTGATTTCTGTTTTCAGTTTTCTGCTTTTTGTTTTCTGTTTTCGGTTTTCAATTTTTTGTTTTCTGTTTTGTTATTTTGTTTTCCCTTTGTTTTCTATTTTAGTTTTTTTTTTTTAAGGGGGGATTTGTTAGTAGCTTAAGTATTTATGATAAATATTAGTAAATAATGAGTATGTGTGTCCAATCACAAATGGTGACTTCTCAACACTGTTAGAAATTTGTAATTTTCATTATTAGGATTTGTTTGCTTTCGCAATTAGGACTTATCGTTCGTAGGGATTTAAACCAACTTGTCAGAAAAGGGGAAGTAAACTTACAACTAACTTAATTGCTAACTTATTGGCTATAAAGAGAGCTTATCGTAGCAATTGAGGATTGCAACGATTTTTGTCGAAAATTGTTAATAATTTTATTTGACATAGCTTCTAATGGTTCAACACCAGTAAGTCTATGTAATTCGAGTGTACCAAACCAAGGAGGACGCTTCAAAATCATTTTCAGAATTTTATTCTGAATCCTTTGGAGCGTTTTCTTCCTTGTTGAACAGCAACTTGACCAGATCGGTACAGCATAAAGCATTGCTGGTCTAAAAATTTGTTTGTAAATCAAAAGTTTGTTCTTTAAACAAAGTTTAGAATTCCTGTTAATGAGAGGATATAAACATCTCGTATATTTGATGCACTTGGCTTGTATACTCTCTATGTGCTCTTTTAAAATAAGTTTTTTATCGTAAATTAGTCCCAAGTACTTAACCTTGTCAGACCAACTTAAAATAACCCCATTCATCTTGACAACGTGATTATTGTTTGGCTTGAGGAAAGAAGCCCTAGGCTTATGCGGAAAAATTATCATTTGAGTTTTAGAAGCATTGGGAGAGATTTTCCACTTTTGCAAGTAGGAAGAAAAAATATCTAAACTTTTCTGCAATCGACTGCATATGACACGAAGACTTTTTCCTTTTACGGAAATGCTTGTGTCATCGCAGAACAATGACTTTGTGCATCCTGGAGGCAAATCAGGAAGATCTGAAGTGAATATGTTGTACAGGACTGGACCCAAGACTGAACATCGAGGTACACCTGCTCTGACAGGAAATCTATCAGATTTGGAATTCTGATAGACAACCTGCAGAGTTCGGTCAGTAAGATAATTTTTTAAAATTTTGATTAGGAAAATTGGAAAATTAAAAGTTTGCAATTTCGCAATCAAACCTTTATGCCAAACACTGTCGAATGCTTTTTCTATGTCTAAAAGAGCAGCTCCAGTGGAATAACCTTCAGATTTGTTAGCTCGTATCATATTAGTAACTCGGAGCAATTGATGAGTTGTGGAATTCCCATGGCGAAACCCAAACTGTTCATTCGCAAAAATTGAATTTTCGTTGATGTGTGACATCATTCTGTTAAGAATAATTCTCTCAAACTGTTTACTTATTGAAGAAAGCAAACTGATTGGTCGATAACTTGAAACTTCTGCTGGGTTCTTATCCGGTTTTAAAATTGGAGTAATTTTTGCATTTTTCCATAATTTGGGAAAATATGCAATTTTGAAGCAGCAATTGAAAATTTTTACTAAAAATTCCATTGTGCTCTCAGGGAGATGTTTGATTAGTATGTTAAAGATTCCATCGTCACCAGGTGCTTTCATATTTTTGAAATTTTTAATAATTGATTTAATCTCATTCAAGTTAGTTTCAATTATTTCTGCAGGTAAAAAATTCTGGGAAGAAATTAAATCAAATTGACGTGTGACTTCATTTTCAATTGGACTCACAAAATTCAAATTTGAGTTATGAACACTCTCAAACTGCTGAGCAAGTCTTTGAGCCTTTTGTTCATTGGATACAAGAAAACGTTCACCAACTTTTAAAACTGGAATAGGCTTTGAAGGTTTCTTAAGAATCTTCGACAGCTTCCAAAAAGGTTTTGAATATGGTTTCAATTTTTCAACCCTAGTCTCAAAATTTTGATTTCTCAGAAGAGTAAATCTATGTTTAATCTCTTTCTGTAAATCTTTATAAATAGTTTTAAAAACAGGGTCACGAGAACGTTGATATTGACGTCTGCGGACATTTTTCAAACGAATTAGAAGTTGAAGATTTTCGTCAATTATTGGTGAATCAAATTTCACTTGAGCCTTTGGAACAGAATAATTCCTGGCATCAACAATTGCACATTTTAATGCTTCCAAAGCGGAATCAATATTCACTTCGTTTTGCAAATCAAGCTCGTTATTGAAATTTCTCTCAATATGATTTTTGTATCTTTCCCAATTAGCTTTGTTATAATTAAAAACAGAGCTCATAGGGTTTAAAACTGATTCATGTGATAAAGAAAAAGTTATTGGAAGATGGTCAGAATCAAAGTCAGCATATGTGATCAAATCACTACATACCTGACTTTGATCTGTTAGCAACAAATCAATTGTTGAAGGGTTTCTTACAGAAGAAAAGCATGTAGGACTATTCGGAGACAAAATAGAATAGTATCCTGAAGAACAATCATTGAATAAAATTTTGCCATTGGAATTACTTTGAGAATTATTCCATGAACGATGTTTAGCGTTAAAATCGCCGATTATGAAAAATTTCGAACGATTTCTGGTATGTTTTTGTAAATCACCTTTAAAATAATTTTTGAGCTCGCGTGTGCATTGAAATGGTAAATATGCTGCGGCAATGAATAAAATCCCAAGTTCAGTTTGAACTTCAATTCCCAAAGTTTCAATAACTTTCGTCCCAAGATGGGGAAGAGCACGTTGTTTGATTCGGCGATGAATAACAATTGCAACTCCACCGCCGGAACCCTGAATCCTATCATATCTATGAACCACGTAATTGGGATCATATTTTAATTTTATGTTAGGTTTCAAAAATGTTTCAGTAATAATTGCAATATGCACATTATTTACTGTTAAAAAATTAAAAAGCTCATTCTCATTGGCCTTCAATGAGCGAGCATTCCAATTTAATATTTTAATTGTTTTATTTAAAATCATTGCTAAATTTAAAATTAGAAACAATTTTAATAGTAAAATTTGTGCCTATTTGAATGGCTTCAAACATTGATTTTGCCTGCAACATGGCGTTCATAAGATCGAACATTGCCTGTTGCAAAAAAGAAAGTTTACCTGCCGTAATAGGCCCCAGGCAGTTTTTTTTTCTTCATCTATAGTTTATTTGACACGGCACAAATATAATTCGATGTTTAACGGCGCCAATTATATCTGATAGCTTACTTTCTAAAGTATCTTAATAACTAAAAGCAAATTTTTTATCCTCGCTGCCGACTACGAGCTGAAACTAAATCTAACTTAAAGCTAGAATATTTTGCATTAAAAGCACAGGTTTGCTGTTTGATGGTTTTCATTGCCATAGGTAAGCAGCATATTAAATTTGTTCCGCTGCTGGGCCAAGATATTACGGACTGGCATATTGGGTTGTTTCCATCGGGCCTTGAGAGTATCGTGCGGGTCTGATTGCTGTTTCCGGATCCGGGGTCTTAACGTGTTCTTGTCGTTTGGTTGGATGTAGGCGGAAGGGGATAGGACTAAACTGGGGCGTGGATGGATTTCAGGAAAACGTATATAAGGGACATGTAGGATAGGTCACGGCTCGCCAAGACATCACGAACAGGAACAGCCGGCTGCCTACCTTCGGCCTGCAGGGAAGCTATTAATCTAGACCTGGCGTCACGGTGTACAGGGCATGACCAAACAACGTGCTCTATGTCGTGATAACCTTCACCACAGGCACAGATACCACTCTCCCCGAGCCCAACACGACGGAGATGCGCGTCAAATCTATAGCGATTGGACATAAGCCGGGACATCACGCAAATGAAATCCCGACCTACATCCAACCCCTTGAACCACGGGTTCGTCGATACCTTGGGGATTATGGAATGTAACCACCTTCCCAGTTCCCCCTTGGTCCAAGAATTTTGCCAACTGATGATCGTATTTTGACGTACAAATGCAAAAAATTCATTAAAGGCAATTGGTCTTTCATAAATATCACCGTTTGTTGCGCCCACCTTAGCCAAAGAGTCCGCTTTCTCATTACCCGGTATCGAGCAGTGAGAAGGGACCCACGCTAAGGTAATCTGAGTAGATTTTTCGGATAAAGCACTCAGATGTTCCCGTATTTTCCCCAGGAAATACGGAGAGTGCTTAACATCTTTCATCGATCGGAGAGCCTCAATGGAACTGAGACTGTCCGTAAAGATGAAATAATGGTCCGTGGGCATTTTTTCGATAATCCCTAGGGTGTACTGAATTGCAGCTAATTCTGCGACGTAAACAGAAGCAGGATTATCGAGCTTATGGGAGACGGTTAAATTGTTATTGAAGATACCGAAGCCAGTGGACCCATCAAGAAGTGATCCGTCAGTGTAGTACATATTGTCGCAGTTGATGTTTCGATATTTATTGGAAAAAATTTTAGGGATCTGCTGCACGCGTAAATGATCCGGGATTCCACGAGTTTCTTCTATCATGGATGTATCGAAAAACACAGTAGAATCAGAAGTATTTGATAAGTCGACACGATTTGGAATATTCGAAGAAGGGTTAATATTTTGGGACATGTGATTGAAATACAATGTCATAAAACGGGTTTGAGAATTAAGTTCGATTAACCTTTCAAAATTTTCAATCACGGGACGGTTCAAGACCTCACATTTGATAAGAATACGAGAAGACAGGCTCCAGAAGCGGTTTTTCAATGGTAGTACTCCAGCTAAAACCTCCAAACTCATCGTATGGGTCGACTGCATGCAACCTAAGGCGATACGCAAACAACGATATTGTATTCGCTCCAGTTTGATCAAATGTGTGTTTGCTGCGGAGCGGAAGCAGAAACACCCGTATTCAATAACAGACAATATCGTTGTTTGGTAAAGCCTTATAAGGTCTCCTGGGTGGGCTCCCCACCATTGTCCGGTTATTGTACGAAGAAAATTCACTCTTTGTTGACATTTTTTCATCAGATACCTCACGTGACAACCCCAGGCTTTTAGAGTCGAACCAGACACCAAGATATTTGTGTACCAAAACCTGAGAAATCGTTTTACCCATTAATTGTGTTTGAAGCTGAGCAGGTTCATGCTTCCTAGAAAAAACTACTATCTCAGTCTTCTCCGGAGAGAATTCGATACCTAGCTGTAAAGCCCAAGCAGACAAATTGTCCAAGGTATCTTGCAATGGTCCTTGCAAATCGGCAGCTTTGGCTCCTGTAACAGAGATTACACTGTCGTCTGCAAGTTGTCTTATCGTGCATGAATTTGCCAGGCATTCGTCGATGTCATTTACATAAAAGTTGTAAAGAAGGGGGCTTAAATATGAGCCCTGGGGAAGACCCATGTAGCTAATGCGAAAAGTTGCCAAATCGCCGTGCGAAAAATGCATGTGCTTTTCGGACACCAAATTGTGTAAAAAATTGTTTAAAATTGGAGAAAGTCCTTGTCGGTGAAGTTTGCCCGAAAGAATGTCAATAGAAACGGAATCAAAAGCCCCCTTAATGTCCAAGAACGCAGACGCCATTTGTTCTTTGCGAGCATACGCCAGCTGAATATCTGTTGAAAGCAGCGCAAGACAATCATTCGTCCCTTTGGCGCGGCGGAAGCCAAATTGAGTATCTGATAGTAGACCATTTGATTCGACCCAATGGTCTAAACGACGGAGTATCATTTTTTCCATCAATTTCCGGATACAGGATAGCATTGCAATCGGCCTATAAGAGTTGTGATCAGAAGCTGGTTTCCCTGGTTTTTGGATGGCGATCACCTTCACTTGCCTCCAATCCTGCGGTACAATGTTTTGCTCCAGGAACTTATTGAACAAGTTCAACAAGCGCCTCTTGGCATTGCCGGGTAGATTCTTCAACAAGTTGAATTTGATTCTATCTAACCCAGGCGCGTTATTGTTACAGGACAGGAGGGCAACTGAAAATTCTGCCATCCTAAAAGGTGATTCTATCGCGTCGTGACCCGGAGACGTATCGCGAACAAAGTTTTGCGCAGGAACAGAGTCCGGACATACTTTCCTGGCAAAATAAAATATCCACCGACTTGAAGACTCCTCGCTTTCGTTGACCGTTACGCGATTCCGCATTCTTCGGGCTGTGTTCCAAAGAGTGCTCATCGATATCTCCCTCGACGTCTCGTTCACGAACCGACGCCAATATCCGCGTTTCTTTGCTTTAGCCAAACTTTTAAGCTTGGTATTAAGCTCCGAATACCGTAAATAGTCGCCAGGTATACCTCCCTTCTGGTAGGCCTTAAACGCGTCGGATCTTTGCGTGTAGACATCGGAGCACTCTTGGTCCCACCACGGAGTGGGAGGCCGTTCTTTGATCGTTACGCCGGGATATTTCTTCGTTTGGGCTTGCAACGCGGCGTCGAGAATCAAGCCCGCGAGGAGATTGTATTCTTCAAGTGGTGGATGATGTTGAATCGACTCGACCGCTTTTGAAATTATTTCCTCGTATAACTTCCAATCGACATTCCGTGTGAGGTCATACGGAGTGTCAATTGGTCGCATGCGAGTCGACCCGTTATTAATTGAAATAAGAATAGGCAAATGGTCGCTACCGTGAGGATCAAGGATTACCTACCATGTGCAATCCAACCGTAGCGACGTCGAACATAAGGATAGATCCAAAGCGCTTGGGCGCGCTGGAGGTTTCGGGATACGTGTCATTTCACCGTTGTTTAAAATAGTCATGTCGAAGTCATCGCAAAGGTTATAGATTAAAGAGGAGCGGTTATCATTGTATGGGGAACCCCAAGCCACGCCATGAGAGTTGAAGTCTCCCAAAATCAAACGTGGCGAGGGAAGAAGTTCTATTAAATCAAAGAGCAGCCGTTGCCCAACCTGTGCTCTGGGAGGAATATATATTGAGGCAATACAAAGCTCTTTACCTTGTATTGTCATTTGACATGCGACAACTTCGATGCCTGGAATCGAGGGGAGGTTAATACGATAGAAAGAATAGCACTTTTCAATCCCTAAAAGTACTCCTCCATATGGGGTGTCTCGATCATGGCGAATAATATTAAAATCATGGAAGTTGAGATCAATATTTGAAGTAAGCCAAGTTTCACAAAGGGAAAATGCATCGCATTTGGTTTTATTTATCAAAACTTTAAACGAATCAATTTTTGGTAAAATACTTCTACAATTCCACTGTAAGACAGAGATAGAATCCTTCATATACGCAGTTGAATTAGGCATCGAAGGATACAATCGCTGCAAGGAGGGGCCATTGGGCAGTCAACTGCTTCAAAAATGATCTAACTGTTGGGAGGAATGCTGTAAGAAAAATTTTAATTGGATCCGGTATGTTGAAATTTTCAAAAATCCAGTCCACAATGTCAGAAAATTTCACTAATCCAGAGTTTGTTTCATCAACTGGATGTGCAAAAGGAACAACTGAGGTTTTAGATGTTCCTGGCAGGGCTGGGAACTCCTTCTGGGACTTTAAATTTGCAAGCCCAGGAGGAGTTTGCTTCGGTTTTTCCGCAGCACTGTTTGGTTTGTTCGTACTTTTCATTAAACTTTGGGAAATCTTAGGACCTTTTCTGGAAAGTTTAGGAGAAGAAACATTTTTCCTCTTCCTAGACTCCCCAGGATTGGCATAAGATGTTCCCACTGATGAATCGGTTTCATCGGAGGGCAACAGATCAAAGGGGTTCGATGTTATGGTAGAAGTGGTCACGGTCTTCTTCAGCATCTCAGCGTAAGAACGCTTTGAACGCTCCTTAAGTGACCGCTTGATTTTATCTCTGCGCTGCATGTACACCGGGCATGTGGAGAGCTCATGCTGGTTTTCCCCACAGTGAATACATTTTTCAGCATTAACACTGCAAGAATCTTCCGCATGAGTCTCCCCACACTTGCTACATCGTGCCTTATTCCAGCAGTAGGCAGCTGTGTGGCCTAACTGCTTGCAATTGGTGCAATTCATAACACGGGGTACATACAATCGCACAGGCAGACGAACCCGGTCGATCGAGACGTGGTTAGGGAGTGCAGATCCGGCAAACGTAACGCGAAACGAGTCTGACGGAGTGTAAACTTTTTTACCGCCGACGAGAGACATGGACCGCAATTGCTTACAATCCAAAATCTTCGCCTGTGTTTCGGTATTTTTGAAGCAACCTGTTTCGCTTTTTAGGATACACTCGACAGACAGACTCGAATCGGTTATGACACCGTCGATCTCCACGTCTCGTGCGGGTATGTAAACGCGATACTCGCGTGTGAAGAGCTCAGAGCAAGCGATAGCATTGGCCTGTGCCAGATCACTGACCACGACACGGAGCTTGTTAGGTCGGACCTTGGAAATTTCGGTCACGGCCTTGTACCCCTTCGTCAGGTCTTTTGAAATTTGCAGTATGTTTAATCGCTTTGAATTCACTCCTGCCTTTGGACGAAAATAAACAGTATAGCTGCCCTGTTGAGATCCGTCCGGGTAAAGCCTGGGGCGAGGGGGGACTGGAGAATGAACAGGGGAGGGGTAACAGAAGGGTCAGGGTCAGGGGGGTTCGGGGATGGTGGCACGGGCGGCGAGGGATCTATATCCATCGCGCTAAATGTAGCGCACTAGCGAACTAGCGCCGACAAGAACACGTACCTCTTTACTTCTTCCTTCCAGCAGTGGTTGTCCGATCGTTCGAAGCAGCACCAGTACAGCAGCACCAATACAGCCACCAGCAGTGAGCCGGGTGTGAGATCACTCAGCACAGCGACACGGACTCGACTGTCAACTGATGGCCTTGAATAATACACTCTTTTGTTTGGCTATTCGTACACACGGACCGGATTGTAATAGAACGACCACTTTACACATCCGTTTCTGTCGAGTGTTCGACGCGGAATCGCCCCAGGCAGTTGACATTAGAAAAAATATTTTCGGTAGCAATATTAGCTGGGGTAATAGGTGTACAATTATTTTCTAGCGTGTTTTGCTTACCCATATTAGCGGTCATTTTCGAACTACCAACATCATGCGGTAGAATGTTCGAACTACCTGTAACCTGTGCATATGTTGAACGGGTATGCAAAGGAGTAGGTAAACTATGCGTCACTGGTACGCTTGGAGAATTTTGTTTTGAAGTTGGTTTTAATTGAGAAATTGAATTTTGTTTTCCTTGCCTTGCCTTAACAATTGCTAAACGGACTGGGCATTGATAAAAATTTGACATATGGTTGCCGTTACAATTCGCACAGCGAAAATTATTACTCTCTTTCACAGGACATGTGTCCTTTTTGTGAGAAGAGTCTCCACAATTAAGACATTTTTGGTCCATGTTACAGAATTTTGAACCATGGCCATAACGTTGGCAAGTACGGCATTGGGTGATATGCTTTTCACCTCCGCCATACTTCCTATAAATTTCCCACTTTACACGCACATTATACAAAGCATGTGCCTTTCCAAAAAATTTTAAGTTGTTAACCTCATTGCGGTTAAAATGAATTAAATAATTAACAAGGGAAATTCCAGTTCTCTGGCTGTTTTCGCCTCACGATTTTTGTTTCATTAGAATTACTTGGGTAGGGGCTATGCCAAGTAATTCTGTTAAAGTAAGTTTGATCTCATCAACGGTTTGATCGTTGGTGAGACCTTTCAAGACAACCTTGAACGGCTTGGCGTTCTTGGTGTCGTATGTAAAAAATTTGTACATCTTGTCAGTTAAATACTGAACAAGACGATCACGACCCTTTACTGAGTCGGCTAATAAGCGGCATTCACCTCTACGGCCAATCTGATAGGTAACTTTAACGTCAGAAACAAACGTTGAAAGTTCCTTTTTGAATATATTAAATTCAGAAGAAATAGTTACCACAATAGGTGGAACTTTCTCCTTTTTTAAAGATTTTATATTTTGTAAAGTTTCATTATTAATAACTTCCATTTCACCAGCTTCTTGCTCAGGCAAAACATCAAAAGGATTGTCACTACAGACACTCGAAGTGTCAGAAAGAGATGCCTCTCTTTTCCTCCCCGCAGCGATGCGAGGTTTCTTTTTCCGTCCAGCCATTTCAGGTGATACGAAAAAAGTTAAAACAAATGTTAAATTCAAAAGTAGGTAGTCTTGAGAAAGACTGATGGGAAATAACTTTCAGGTAGTCTTTAAAAGACACACTGACAAAACACAAACTTTGAAGCTATAGGCAGTCAAAGACCAGTCCACAAGCAACCGAAAAAACGTCTGATCTGTAGGACAGTTCAAGACGCACTGTGATTTTCTATTTTAGTGTTTTTTTCTTTTCCTTTTTACCTTTGTCTATTTCCTCAACTGAATTTCCTTTTTTTCGTTTACTGTTTTCTATTTCCAATATCCTGTTTTCAGCTACCTTCTTTCTCATCTCATCTATTTTTATGTGTTCTTTTCCTCTTTTGTCTCTTCTCTTCACTTGTTCTTTTTTTTCTTTTTATTTTGAATCTTTTTCTATTTTCTGTTCTTTATTTACTATTTTCGGTTTTTTTTTATTTTCTGTTTTCTAATTTTTGTTTTCTGGTTCAGCTCTATTTTTCCTATTTTCTGGTTTTTAAGTTTAATTTTCGATTCTTTTTTCTTTTTGTTTTATTGTAGCATTACATTTTCTGTTTTCGGATTTCTAATCTTCAGTTTTCTGCTTTCTAATTCAGTTTTCTGCTTTTTAATTCAGTTTTCTGCTGTCTTTTTTCTGTGTTTTATTATTTTTTAGTTTTCTTTTTGTTTTCTATTTTCTTATTTTCCTTCCCTTTGTTTTCTGTTTTTCATTTTTCTCCTTTTATTTTTTTATTTTTCAGTTACTGTTTTCACTCTGCTATGTTCTCTTGGCTATGTTCTGTTTTTAGCTTTTTTTTCATGTCTATTTTTTGTCTTCTGTTTTCTGTTTCCTCTCTTTTCTTTTCTCTTTTTTTCATTTTATTTGTTTTGTTTTTATTTTCTATTTAGTATTTACTAATTTTAGTTTCTTTTTATTTTTTGGTTTTCTAATTTTTGTTTCCTCGCACTGCTTTCTGTTTCCTATTTTCTGTTTTTTTTTATTTCTTATTTTCGGTTCTCTTGTTTTTTGTTCTCTGTTTTAGTGTTTTTCTGTTTTCTGTTTTCAATTTTCTGCTTTCCGTTTCCGTGTTTGATCTTCTACTTTCTGTTTTTGTGTTTGATTTCCTACTTTCGCTTTTTTCGTTTTCCTATTTCTGTTTTCTATTTTCTAATATTTTTTTCCACTTTTCTCTTTTCACTTATTTCTATTTTCTATTTTCTGTTCTTTTTCTTTTTCTTGTTTTCGCTTTTTCCATTTTCTATTTTCTGTTTTCTGCTTCTCGTTTTCTGTTTTCTGTAGTTTGATTTCTTTTTTTTCTTTCTTCTCTATTTTCTATTTCCTCTTTTCCAATTTGTGTTTTTTTACAATTTCCTGTTCTAGGTTTTATTTTTGTTTTTTATTTTTTGTATTTCTGTTTTCTGCTTCCAATTTTCTTACTTTTGTTTGTTTATTTTTGTTCTCTTTTTAGTTTTTTTTCTGTTTTTGGGTTTCGTTATTTTGTTTTCTATTTTCTATCTCTTTCTTTCAATTTGCTTTTTTTTTGTTTTCTTGTTTCTATTTTTTGTTTTCTTATGTTTTCGCTTTTCTGCTTTCTATTTTCTATTCTCTGTTTCCGTTTGCTGTTTTTTGTTTCTGTTTTCTGTTTGTGGTTGTAGTTGTGAGAAATTCAAATCTCTTTTCCAGTTTCCATTTTTCTATTTATTTAATCCATTTTCTGTTATTTTGTTTGCTGTTTTTTTTGTTTTCTACTTTATATTTACTGTTATACATTTTTTCTGTGCTTTGTGCTCTCTGTCACTGTTTACTGTTTTCAGTATTCTGTTTTCTGTGTTCTCTGATCTGATACTTATTTTTTTATTTTTAAGTTTTTCTAATTATGTTCTCTTAACATATTATCATATTCATATTCATTTTATGTCCTCGCATTATATTTCGTGTTTTCTGTTCACTATATACTGTTTTTTTTGTTTGCTTTTTCTTGTTTTCTGTTTTTTATTTTTTGTTTACTACTCTCTCTTTATGTTTTTATTTCTGTTTATCCATTTTCGTTTTTTCGGTTTATTCTTTGTATCTGATTTCTGTAATTTTTCTGCCTGTTTTCTGCTCTTTGCTTTTGTTTTTCGTTCTCTGTTCTCTGTTTTCTTTTGTTTTGTTTTTTGTTTACTGTTTTCTCTTTTCTGTTGTCTGTTTTTTATATTATTTTCTGTGTTTTTTGTTTTTTCTGATTTCTTTTCTGTGTTCTCTTAACTGATGGCTATTTTCTGTGTTTTGTGTTTCTAGTTTTCTGTTGCCTATTTTATGTTTTCTTATCGTATTTCCTGTTTTCAGTTTCTTTGTTTTCAGTTTCTTTGTTTTCTGTTTTCCTATTTCTTGTATTTCTTTTTGGTTCTTTGTTTTAATTTTGTTTTGTTTTGTTATTTTGTTCGTCTCCTTGAGGTACGCTTGTTTTACATCGAAAAGGTTGTTAATATTACTCATAGAAAATAACGGTAAAATGTACTCTAATGTTATTAGATATTTGTAATCTATGATATTTGTGAGTTATGTCGATAAATTTAAGTGAAGACTAATGAAAAGTAATTGAAGATCAATAATTCAAAGAACAACTCTAACACCAATATAAGAATCAAAACTTGCATGTGACCTTGCTCCTAAAAACTAATTACATACCATAAAATTCATTTTTAAAGCAATTCACGGTTACATGGTTACGAGAAGCCCTAGCCGTGGATTACTCGTCTAACTTTAAATCCACAGCACAGAGACAATCCGTGGCTAGTCTAGCTAACGCGAGAAATTCGGAAGGCCAAATTTCAATGCTACAAATGACTTACCTTAAGCCACTTCCCCCACTCCTTTCTTTCGGTTCCTAACTCAACTCGTCCCGGCGCAGCGCTAATCCAGCGCTAAAACCACAGAACCGGAGAAAAAACGACATTTCGCTTCGCTTATTTTACCTATACTATACAATAAAAAGTTAGCAATGTGTATTTTTTGTCAGTTTGACATTGAAATGATTTTCGGCGCGCTGTTGTTGCTTTTAGTAACTCGCTTTACTGGAGTAACAGCCGCGGCACGCAACAACAATAGCAACGAAAAAAAAAGCTCCATCGCAGTCTTCGGTACTCGTTTGCTGTTGACTTTTTTGGCCGCCAAATCACCCTACCTGCCCTATCTCTCCTTTTCGCTGTCTCTTTCTCACCACTCGGTTAGCCAGTCAGCCAGCCAGCCAAAACGGCTTAACTTGCACTCATCATCATCATTATCATCATCATCGTCGCTTACGTCCACGGCAAGCGGCACAGGCCATACGACTTTCGGCTTCTACCGACCGATCGACGGGTTTTGCTGGCTTTTGAAAACTTTCCGGCTGTCGAGGGTGCTTGTGGTGGCAGCCGCGGCAAGTGAAGGGGTGAGAAAACAAATAACCTTTCCTTGAAGAGAGCGACCGAACGACTACCCCGAAGCGTATGTGTGCGTTTTGTGAGTGCGCGACACGAAGCGACGCCGCCGCTCGGCTTGGGGATGTTTCTTGTGCGTTCGATGGGGGTTCCTCGCTTGCCGTTTCGACTGCTAGGCTAAGTCACCACACGATATGGAGAGTCGTGTTTCCTTGAGAAAATTAGAGGGTTGCTTCCAGGCGGCTGGATTCTGCGCTGTTGTTGTGGCATTCCTAGAAATTAATATGTATCTGCCGGAGTGCGGGTCATGCTCGGGACTACGGCAGTGATTCAACATGTTTACGTTGTTTTAGAATGTCGACTCTTCCGCGTGTATTACGTCGTAGAAATGGACGTAAACAGGTCCATTCGGCTTGGTGTTTCCCGAAAGTGTTTTTCTTGACATTGTTTTCGAGTCGATCTAGTTAGGCTACAGTTATGATTTCAGTGTGAAATGTTAGAAGTCAAAATTGTTTACCATCTTAGTCTTAATTTATATAAAACTAATAGTCTTCGATTTAACAATATTAAGGCATTAATTTTATTATAATATTACTGCATCTACACATGACTCCATGACTCTAGGTGAAAAAAAAAATTGTATAATTGTCTTAACATAAGAAAAGTAAACGTTATTTTGAAAGCTACCATGCGTCTCCTGCATTTGATTATAAAGTACAGGTAATAAACCTACTTCACTACTACCCCGGAACACATCTCATTTCACACCTGAAGCTACCTGCTGCAGGATGCCTCACGGACAAACGGTTCAGTAAGTCATTAGGTCTGATTGCGCATCCTTGTGCCTATAATGCACATGCAGAGCGGCGGCGGTTCGTGACTTCACGGTTGTGAATCTGGCTCAAGAGCCCCCGCTACAGGAAATCTAGAACCGCACAGAACTGCCGCTGCTAGCCCTCGAACGAACCGGGTAATCAGACCGGCACCGGTTGGCCCGAATTGGTGCCCATATTGCAATCATAAATCCTAATGAACGGCACATACGGTTTTGTTATTTATATGGAAGTGAGGGCTTTAATTATCGAACCGTAATTGTAATTGTGGCATTTAGCCCCGTTCCGATTGTGCATAGAATGCACAGAACCGAGCTTGTAATGTTAACAAAACACATCTGCTGAAATTCAATAATTCCATAGTTAGGACGAAAAAATTATTTAACTTTAACTTGACTTGAAACTGTTTTCTTCGTGCTGCGTGCTTCGCAATGCGAAGGTTAACTGTACGGTTCGAGAGGAGAAGAAGCCCAACTAACGCGGAAGCGAAAACAGCCAGCACCGTGGCACCGTATAGGAAGTGAATCTCTGTTGATTCGTCTAATTTTGTTCATGATCACCCCCCAAGGCAGAAAAACCGAACAACCGCAGCAGCCACAACAGAAGAAAATTGCTCAAGGCCACGCGTTAGAAAATTACCACTAATATCTGCCACAATGGGTACGATTTATTGCTGCACGTGGGTCTGCGGTATTGATGAACAATATGCTCTCATAAAAGCGGTGCTAGAAAACAATCGTGTTATGTAGACTGATTGATTTAATTAAGTATGAATGCCGTTATTTGATTTGAAACGTAGCACGCGTCTATTCGGAAATAAAAAAAATCATTACAAAACAATTTGGTTCGAGTTGTTGGATAACACTGGTAAACAGAATTGTTGATGCCAAGTTGTGAGTATGTTTTTCGTGTGTTTTCGGTCCAGCTGAAAAATAAAATGATTTTAGTTGAAACTTCATTATATTCCACTGGAAGAATATCATTTATCGTCTGACCAGTCGTTAATAAGTTAAGGGAATATTAAGTTTTACACTTCTTTACATCAGGAAAACAAACAGAAATTTTCTTTTCGAAATTATAAAATGAAAATTTTGTTCAATAACACTGGTCGACAAAAAACAAAACGATTCCTGTAAATTTTGGTGCCTTTAGTGTATGCAGAAGTGTGTCGAAGTGCGGCAGAGTAACTGCCCGCCGGGTTCGTCGCTCCTACTTTGGTTAATGGAAAAACTCATTGAGGTCTCTGAAAAGTTATCGTCACTTGGGGCGCTAAAATTCACAGGAATGGGTGAAAAGCTAGATTCTTTCATTTTTTCCAGTTTGAGCTCAAGGGCAAAACTTGTGTTAACAGATATGATATTTGCAAGGATCTTCGAAATTTTACCAATTTTCGTACATAATAAATACTTGATATTTAGCAGAATTGTTTCAAATACATATACCAAAGGATAGTTTTTAGCCCATTCCCTGCGAGTGATGCCGTATGGCATCCCCTGACATCTGAACTTTAGCCAACAACTATCCTTGAAATTTTCAACGATGAAACTTTTTAATACGGATAGAAACAGATCGATCTTCAATTGACGATACAGTTTGTGCCAATTGTGCATGTAGTTACTGGGTAATAAGAGTTTGAAGGTCCTTTTTCGAGGTTCCTAAAAACTGATTTCTCTCCGCGGGGAGATGCTTAATGAGTTTACATATGTGAAGTTTTTTTTTTTTTTATTCTCGCTTATTTTCCGTCGGTCTAGTTCCGCCACTGTTGTGGCCAATCACCGACGCCCAGGGAGGCGACTCCACACCCAGGACCCTAACTCACGACCCGTTTATTAACGGACCGGCGCCAACGGCTTTACTTCCTCATGCGATGGAAGGCGTGATCCCAGAGATTTTTCGCCTCAGAAAATCTCCCGGTGTCGGCTAGGATTGAATCTATACCAGTTGGGTTGGTTGTGAGTGGATCACGCCACCTCACAACCATCGACACCTATGTCAGCGGTGGGATTCGAACCCAGGTGTCGAGCGTGGTTGGCGGAGACGCTACCAACCACACTAGGCTTGTGAAGTTTTTATTAAGGTACAATTGTTTTGATTGTTTTTTTTTTTGTTTGAAATATTTAATTACAATTGTACATATATTAGAACAAATATGCCAGAATATTAGAAAAACTTATATGTTTTTGAAATTGCATTGCTAGTTGCTTAAAATGGATTCTACCTCAAGAAAGAAGATGAGCGAAGTTGAAAGTTTGATGAACTTTAATAATATATAATAGACAATTTCCAGTTTGCGCCATTTATGTATTTACTAGAAAATTTCGTTTGATTATTTTCGACAAAGTAACATAATAGCAGAGGCTATCTAGAAAAGTTCTTGTTCCAGCTTTAAACGGAAAAATGACAGATTGTTTTTTAACAGTTTCTGTGAATTTTCGTGCCCCCAGCCAGCTCGGAAATGTGTCAAAAAAACCGCAAGATAATCTTTCGCCAGGTTCATAGTTTTTCTTTTGCTTTCAAGCTGGCTAGAAACGATTCAAACATGACGCACTTCCGAAACGGCTAGATTTACCAAAATCCACAAAAAAGGTTGAAAATCTACGAACTTTAATTTTTAGGGTAGTTTTTTTCGGAAATTAAAGTGTGTCGATTTTGTACCCGTCCTGGTGAATTTTGGTGAACCAAGCCGCTTTGCAAGCGCGTCCTTTCGCGTGATTCTTACCTTCATTTAGATCTTCAATTCAACTTATGATCAAATGTTTATTTTTTTTTATTCTCGCTTGTATTCCGTCGGTCTAGTTTTGCCACTGTAGTTGTGCCAATCACCGACGCACAGTGCGTTGAATGTATGGGAATGCGGGTCAAAAATCAAAACAACCATTCAGGCCATTTTTCAGTCGATGTAATACCGAAAATGGTCAGTACTGATTAGAGCTACTATTTGCATAAATGACGAATGTAAAACAAGTAATCGCAAAAGTGTCTCAAACGCCTTCTTTTATAAAGAAGCATAAAATAATAATTTTCTCAGAATATTATCCATTTCGAAATGGGAGGCTTGAAAAGCATGTTTGAATAAGTTTCAGGCGACGATAAAGTGACATAAGCGCCACCACAATGAGTTTTCATTTCTATTTTTATTTAATTCTCCATTAATTATGTTTAGATGCGGTTTACTTTTGCAAAACATCTAGATATCATCCATCCGGAAATCTTTTATATGTTTTACACATCAATTACGTGTTATACATAAAAATAAGGGACAAATATACGATACATTGCTCAATCTTGGTTGTAGAGGTATCATTCGAAAACGTAAATTGTGGGTAAAAGAGCAAACTTGAGCAATGGCAATCACCTCCAGAATGTTAAAGATATTCCAAATAAAAGAAAAAAGTGAAATTCAGAGCGGCACTTTGAGGTACTTTTTTTGACGATCGATTTTAAATCGAAACTGTCTTTTTTCTCTAAGCATAAATAAGCATGACCAAGAAGCCTTTAACTACCACATGCGCTACGTTATGTCTCATTAGTGATATGTTAAATGTAGTAGTTACATGCCTCTACAGTTGCCATTTTGGTTTTCACTGCAAAATATAGAGAGTATATTTAAAAATGTATTTGAAAACTAAGAAGATTTTCTGAATATAACGTTTCTTTTAAATAGGTGAAACTACTTCACAGTAAATGCTTTTCATGACCGTATAGGTGAACTTACGAGGTTAATAAATTCATTACAATATGTCTCAAATATGTATAAAACATATCAACATATAGAATTGGTTCAATAAGAGATTCGCTTTTTTGATTTTTGTCTATGGAACGATGCACTGTGCGACGTCCGGGGAGGCGACTCCACCCAGGACCCTAGATTACGACCCCGTTGATTAACGGACCGGTGCCAACGGCTTTACGTTCTCATGTGATGGAAGGTGTGATCCCAAGATTTTTTGCCTCAGAAAATCTCGCGGTGTCGACTAGGATTGAATCTAGACCAGTTGGGTTGGTTGTAAGTGGATCACGTCACCCCACAACCATCGACACCTATGTCGGCATTGGGATTCGAAACCAGGCGACGAGTGTGGTTGGCGGAGACGTTACCAACTACGCTAGGCCCCGCCAAAAATGTTTATGTTTGAACCAATTAATTTTCTAAAATTTTATCAAATTATATTTGTGACATCCATTGAGTGTCACTTTTTTTAAATTTTACATTATCCTTATTTATTTGAAATCTCTTAGCTGGTCGTACCTCAACGACGCTGGCCTAACAAGCCAGTTGTCCTATGTTCGAGTCTCGGCTCAGGAGAGACTGTTGGTGTCAGTAGGATCGTAGCGCTAGACCCGCAATTGTCCTGTAAACTAAACAGTTGGCTGCGAAGTCTGTGAGTAAAAGAAATAGCAGGTCAAGTTCCGAATCGGAATGTAGCATCCCAAGGCTTTGCTATTTATTCGACATATCCTAATTTTCGGCTCAAAATTTATTTTTGATTTGATATGTCTTTTTTTCACATTTTTTTTTTGAAGTTTATACAGTTAATGTACATTTTTAATGGAAAATTTATCGAATTTCCAAAATGATACCCAGATGCCAAAACCCGACCCCGGACACTATTTCGAAATTCAAGATGGCGATTACCAGATTCCCGAATACAGCTTGGAATGGCTAGATACCGCCTAAGATAAGTATTTTCGGAATCGGGTTGATTTACAACGGCCGGATATCACTCCAAACAACATTTTTAAATTCAAGATGGCCGCTTCCGGTTTCTGGAAAAATGGCTAATCACTACCCAATATGAAGTTTCCTGAATCGGCTTGATACTCAAAAGCAGGAAGTCAAATTTTTGAAATACGCCATTTTTTTTTTCTTCACAAATCATTTATTTGACACGGCACAAATACAATTCAATGTTTAACGGCGCCAATTATATCGGATGACCTTAAATCTATAAGCAAATTTTTTATCCTCGCTGCCGACTACGAGCTGAAATTAAGTCTATCTTAAAACTAGCATGTATTATTCAATCAACAACTTGATCGAGGAGGCTAATAGAGCACGGCAAAAAGTAGCCCATTTGATGGGAGAAACTAAACTTGAGAGAAAGTTTTATGTTCTGAACTCGAAAGTGGCTTCATTATATTGCCTCCCGAAGATCCACAAAAATCCGGTGGCAATGAGGCCTATCTGCTCCAACATTTGCACACCGACAGAGAAAATGGCAGCATGGCTAGTTGACGAAATGAAACGGTACCCGGTGATTCACGGGAAAAGTGTGAATAATTCCGTTGATTCGGTGGAAAAATTGAAGGGCTTGGTGTTGCGACGAGGTGAAATATTAGTGTCGTTTGATGTTACTTCACTTTTTCCAAACGTCCCTGTCACTGACGCCCTCTGCAGTTTGCGAAGACACCTGGAACGCTACCGAGTACCACCAAACCACGTCGAGGCCTACCTTGCCGTGGCAGAGGTTTGCATGAATCAGAACTTCTTTACGTTTAGAGGTAAGTTCTATAAGCAAACCTTTGGACTCAGCATGGGTGATAAACTGTCACCCCTTTTGGCTAATGTGTTCATGAGCGATTTTGAAGTGGATTTAGAAAAAGAGAGACTTTTCCCTCGTGTTTGGTGGAGGTATGTTGACGATATTTTTGCCACTGTGAAAGAACGACAGCTAGCACAAACACTTGAGTTGTTGAACTCCAAACATACTTCAATAAAGTTCACGGTGGAGAAAGAGTCGGAAGGAAAACTCCCTTTCCTGGACTTAACTATTACCAGAAAAGAGGACAATTCCGTAAAGTTCAGCGTTTACCGAAAACCGACGTCAACCAACCGGTACATCACATGCGATTCTAACCACTACGGCTCCCAAAAACAAGCCGAGTTTCATTCGATGGCACATCGGTTATACAGCATACCGATGGAGAAAGAGGATTTCAAAGCAGAAAGGAAGAAAATCCATGAAGCGGCCTATTTAAATGGTTACGATGAAGAGTTCGTGAACAAAATTCTCCGGAAACATGAAAGGAAAAGACATCGACGAAACGCTACAACATTCTTTCCAAAACTGACCAACACAATTCAAAACGATCTGAAGCAACATGGATTTTGGACAGCGTATAAGAGTAATCATACGCTGAAGGACCTCTTATGTTCTTTGAAAGATAAAATTCCGAGGGATGAAATGTCAGGCATCTACGAGATCCCATGTAAAAGTTGCCCTGCAATATACATTGGCCAAACCCGCAGGAAATTTAAAGTCCGATTAAAGGAACATAAAAACGCTGTTGACAACGATAGACCCAACGAATCCAGCGTGGCCGTCCATTCTAAGGAGAACAACCATGTGATAGACTGGGATAACGAAAAACTGAAAAAATGTGTCAGCAAACCTTCACATTTGAACGCTTGGGAATCTATGTTCATCGAGACTGCTGAAAAGCCACTGATGAACGAAGATGATGCCCCAATAACTTCTGCCTTATTCCAATCGACGAAACAGAAGATAATTTAACACCACCCCCCTTTCCGACGTGTACTGTACCAGTATGAAGCTGTGCAATTTTCTATATGTCATCAGTTGGGCATTGTCCAGTAAATGGTCCACACGGGGACCGAAACCGGTCGACTTAAAAGGTAATTTTTTGTTGTCCTTTTACGTTTGTAAGAACAATAAGTGTTGTGTCCGTTAGCGCGTCGCGTTTTTATGTGACAGTGTTTTGTAGTTGAATGGTCGTCTGATGATCATCGAATGAATATGCAGCATGTATGGATTTGTTCTGCTAAGCCACGGTGTCATAAGCTGGGACAGGGGCTTGTAATCCTCGGGTTCTGAGGGTATTGTGCGGGGTCTAGTTGCTGGTTTTGGTTCGTTGTTGTTGTTCGCTGGTGTTCAAGTTGCCATATGGTGTGTGCCGCTGAGCCAAGATATAAAGAAAGGCCTCGGGTTTTCCTGGCGAGTTCGTGTGGGGTTCAATTGCTGGTTCCAAAATCGAGGTCTACGATGTGTTCTTGCCGTTTTGTTGAATGTGGGTGGAAAGGAATGGGACTAGACTTGTCATGGATGGATTTCAGGAAAATGTATATAAGGGACATGTAGGGTAGGTCGCGACTCGCCAAGACATCACGAACAAGGACAGCTGGTTCTCTACCCTCGGCCCGGAGGGAAGTTATTAATTTAGACCTGGCGTCACGGTGTACAGGGCATGACCAAACAACGTGCTCTATGTCGTGATAACCTTCACCACAGGCACAGATACCACTTTCCCCGAGCCCAATACGACGGAGATGCGCATCAAATCTATAGTGATTGGACATAAGCCGAGACATCACGAAAATGATATCTCGACCTACATCCAACCCCTTGAACCACGGATTCGTCGATACCTTGGGTATAATGGAATGTAACCACCTCCCAGTTCCCCTCTGGTCCAAGAATTTTGCCAACTGATGATCGTATTCTGACGTACAAGTGAGAAAAATTCATTAAAAGCAATTGGTCTTTCATAAATATCACCGTTTGTTGCGCCCACCTTGGCCAAAGAGTCCGCTTTCTCATTACCCGGTATCGAGCAGTGAGAAGGGACCCACGCTAAGGTAATCTGAAACGATTTTTCGGATAAAGTACTCAGATGTTCCCGTATTTTCCACAGGAAATACGGAGAGTGCTTAACATCTTTCATCGATCGGAGAGCCTCAATGGAACTGAGACTGTCCGTAAAGATGAAATAATGGTCTGTGGGCATTTTTTCGATAATCCCTAGGGTATACTGAATAGCAGCTAATTCTGCGACGTAAACAGAAACAGGATTATCGAGCTTATGGG
The DNA here is from genome assembly GCF_029784165.1 of Wyeomyia smithii. Classification (NCBI taxonomy): domain Eukaryota; kingdom Metazoa; phylum Arthropoda; class Insecta; order Diptera; family Culicidae; genus Wyeomyia; species Wyeomyia smithii. Next base: position 208,090,048 of record NC_073695.1, on the reverse strand, counting down.
AGACGGTTAAATTGTTATTGAAGATACCGAAGCCAGTGGACCCATCGAGAAGTGATCCGTCAGTGTAGAACATATTGTCGCAGTTGATGTTTCGATATTTATTGGAAAAATTTTTGGGGATCTGCTGCACGCGTAAATGATCTGGGATTCCACGAGTTTCTTCTATCATGGATGTATCGAAAAACATAGTAGAATCAGAAGTATTTGATAAGTTGACACGATTTGGAATATTCAAAGAAGGGTTAATATTTTGGGACATGTGATTGAAATACAATGTCATAAAACGGGTTTGAGAATTAAGTTCGATTAACTTTTCAAAATTTTCAATCACAGGACGGTTCAAGACCTCACATTTGATAAGAATACGAGAAGACAGGCTCCAGAAGCGGTTTTTCAACGGTAGAACTCCGGCTAAGACCTCCAAACTCATCGTATGGGTCGATTGCATGTAACCTAAGGCGATACGCAAACAATGATATTGTATTCGCTCCAGTTTGATCAAATGTGTGTTTGCTGCGGAGCGGAAGCAGAAACACCCATACTCAATTACAGACAATATCGTTGTTTGGTAAAGCCTTATAAGGTCTCCTGGGTGGGCTCCCCACCATGATCCGGTTATTGTACGAAGAAAATTTACTCTTTGCTGACTTTTCTTCATCAGATACCTAACATGGCAACCCCAGGTGCCCTTAGAGTCGAACCAGACACCAAGATACTTATGCACCAAAACCTGAGAGATCGTTTTACCCATTAATTGTGCTTGGAGCTGAGCAGGCTCATGCTTCCTAGAAAAAACTACTATCTCAGTCTTCTCCGGAGAGAATTCGATACCTAGCTGTAGAGCCCAAGCAGACAAATTGTCCAAGGTGTCTTGCAATGGTCCTTGCAAATCGGCAGCTTTGGCTCCTGTAACAGAGACCACGCTGTCGTCGGCAAGTTGTCTTATCGTGCATGAATTTGCCAGACATTCGTCGATGTCATTTACATAAAAATTGTAAAGAAGGGGGCTTAAACATGAGCTTTGGGGAAGACCCATGTAGCTAATTCGAAAAGTTGCCAAATCACCATGCGTAAAATGCACATGCTTTTCGGACAACAAATTGTGCAAAAAATTGTTTAAAATTGGAGAAAATCTTGTCGGTGAAGTTTGCCCGAAAGAATGTCAATAGAAACGGAATCAAAAGCCCCCTTAATATCCAAGAACGCAGACGCCATTTGTTCTTTGCGAGCATACGCCAGCTGAATATCTGTTGAAAGCAACGCAAGACAATCATTCGTCCCTTTGGCACGGCGGAAGCCAAACTGTGTATCTGATAGCAGACCATTTGATTCGACCCAGTGGTCTAAGCGACGGAGTATCATTTTTTCCATCAATTTCCGGATACAGGATAGCATTGCAATCGGCCTATAAGAGTTGTGATCAGAAGCTGGTTTCCCTGGTTTTTGGATGGCGATCAACTTCACTTGCCTCCAATCCTGCGGTACAATGTTTTGCACCAGGAACTTATTGAACAAGTTCAACAAGCGTCTCTTGGCATTGCCGGGTAGATTCTTCAACAAGTTGAATTTGATTCTATCTAACCCAGGCGCGTTATTGTTACAGGACAGGAGGGCAACTGAAAATTCTGCCATCATAAAAGGTGATTCTATCGCGTCGTGGCCCGGAGACGTATCGCGAACAAGGTTTTGCGCAGGAACAGAGTCCGGACATACTTTCCTGGCAAAATCAAATATCCACCTACTTGAAGACTCCTCGCTTTCGTTGACCGTTATGCGATTCCGCATTCTTCGGGCTGTGTTCCAAAGAGTGCTCATTGATGTCTCCCTCGACGTCTCGTTTACGAACCGACGCCAACATCCGCGTTTCTTTGCCTTAGTCAGGCTTTTAAACTTGGTATCAAGCTCCGAATAACGTTTAAAGTCGTCGGAATCGTCTGTATCCCGGAAGGTCAGATACGCGTCGGATCTTTGCGTGTAGGCATCGGAGCACTTTTTGTCCCACCACGGAGTGGGAGGCGGTTCTTTGGTCGTTACGCCAGGGTATTTCTTCGTTTGGGCTTGCAACGCGGCGTCGAGAATCAAGCCCGCGAGGAGGTTGTATTCTTCAAGCGGTGGATGATGTTGAATCGAATCGACCGTTTTTGAAATCATTTCCTCGTATAACTTCCAATCGACATTCCGTGTGAGGTCATACGGAATATCAATTGGTCGCATGCGAGTTGAACCGTTATTAATTGAAATAAGAATAGGCAAATGGTCGCTACCGTGAGGATCGAGGATTACCTTCCATGTGCAATCCAACCGTAGCGACGTCGAACATAAGGATAGATCCACAGCGCTTGGGCGCGCTGGAGGTTTCGGGATACGTGTCATTTCGCCGTTGTTTAAAATAGTCATGTCGAAGTCATCGCAAAGGTTATAGATTAAAGAGGAGCGGTTATCATTGTAAGGGGAACCCCAAGCCACGCCATGAGAGTTGAAGTCTCCCAAAATCAAACGTGGCGAGGGAAGAAGTTCTATTAAATCAAAGAGCAGCCGTTGCCCAACCTGTGCTCTGGGAGGAATATATATTGAGGCAATACAAAGCTCTTTACCTTGTATTGTCATTTGACATGCGACAACTTCGATGCCTGGAATCGAGGGGAGGTTAATACGATAGAAAGAATAGCACTTTTTAATCCCTAGAAGTACTCCTCCATATGGGGTGTCTCGATCAAGGCGAATAATATTAAAATCATGGAAGTTAAGATCAATATTTGAAGTAAGCCAAGTTTCACAAAGGGAAAATGCATCGCATTTGTTTTTATTTATCAAAACTTTAAGTGAATCAATTTTTGGTAAAATACTTCTACAATTCCACTGTAAGACAGAGATAGAATCCTTCATATACGCAGTTGAATTAGGCATCGAAGGATACAATCGCTGCAAGGAGGGGCCATTGGGCAGTCAACTGCTTCAAAAATGATCTAACTGTTGGGAGAAGTACTGTGAGGAAATTTTTAATTGGATCAGGTATATTGAAGTTTTCAAAAATCCAGTCCACGATGTTAGAAAAATTCACCAATCCAGAGTTTATTTGATTTTCTGGGTGTGCAAAAGGAACAACTGGGGTTTTAGATGTTCCAGGAAGTGCTGGGAACTCCTTCTTGGACTTTAAATTTGCAAGCCCAGGAGGAGTTGGCTTCGGCTTTTCCGCAGCACTTTTAGATTTGTTCGTATTATTCATTCCATCTTGAGAAACCTTAGGTCCTTTCCTGGGAAGCTTAGGAGAGGAAAGATTCTTCCTCTTTCTAGTCTCCCCAAGACAGGCAAAAGAAGTTCCCTCTAGTGGTTCGTCAGAGCCGGTTTCATCTGAAGACAACAGATCAAAGGGGTTCGATGTTATGGTAGAAGTGGTCACGGTCTTCTTAAGAATCTCAGCGTAAGATCGCTTTGAGCGCTCCTTAAGAGACCGTTTAATTTTATCTCTGCGTTGCATGTACACCGGGCATGCGGAAAGCTCATGCAGATTTTCCCCGCAGTGAATACACTTTCCAGCGTTTACACTGCAAGAATCTTCCGCATCTTCCTTACACTTGCCACACCGTGCCTTATTGCAGCAGTAGGCAGCTGTACGGCCTAACTGCTTGCAATTGGTGCAATTCATAACACGGGGCACATACAAACGCACAGGCAGACGAACCTGGTTGATAGAAACGTGGCTAGGGAGTGCAGATCCGGCAAACGTAACGCGAAACGAGTCTGACGGAGTGTATACTTTTTTACCGGAGACGAGCGACATGGACCGTAATTGCTTAACATCCAATACTTTCGCCTCGGTAGTGGATTTTTTGAAGCAGCCGACGCCGCTTCCCAGAATACACTCAACAGTCAGACTCGAATCGGTTATTACACCGTCGATCTCTCTCTACATACACGCGATACTCGCGTGTAAAGAGCTCAGAGCGAGCTATATCGTTGGCCTGATCCAGATCATTGACCACGACACGGAGCTTGTTTGGTCTGACTTTTGCGATTTCGGTCACGGCCTTGTATCGTGACGTCAGATCTTTCGCGATTTGTAACGTGTTCAGTGATTTTCCTCCTGGTTTGGGCCTCATGTAGAGAACCAGTGGACCCGTTGATCCGTCTGGGTAGAGCCTGGGACGAGGATTGACTAAAGCAGGGACAGAGGGGGGGTGAACAGGAGGGACAGGGTCGGGTGGGTTTGGAGACGGGGGATCGGGGGCTAAGGGATCCACATCCATTGCGCTCAAACTAGCGCAACAGTACAGTGGCAAAGAATCACGTACCTCTTTTTTGTTGTCTTCAATAGCACAATCACCGAGTCTTTCGGTGCTGGAACGGGCAGCTTCGCAGCGGCACATCTATAGCACAATAGCAGAATGACCTTCGGATTATCAGTTTGTCTTTACACCGCACTTCGCACTCTTTGAAACACGACCGAGTAAGCAATGCTTCTTTTCTTTTTCACACAGTAGCGACTTTATAGCGAGACAACCACTTAATGCGTCCGTTTTCGTCGAGCGTTCGGGACGGAATGTAAAATACGCCATTTTGAATTATGGTAGCTTCCAGTTTTTGAAAAACAACCTAAAATGCCAGATTATATCCAACATTTCGGAAAATGCAGCCAATTTTTTTTTAACTTTGATAGTTTCATTGTATTCTAAGGAAAAATTTACGTAAGAAACACCTATCAGACCGAGGTAATATGAGCCAATCTCGTGATAATACATATTCACGAAATAGTTTTAAATTTCTTAATTTACATCAAACAATATATATTTTAAAATGCCTATTATATTTTCATCCTAAAGAACAACATAAGAAATAATTTTTGGGATTTCTCTGGTTATAAAAGAATTGGAAAAAATCTTTTTTTCTGTTACAGCAGCGTTGCCAGTTTTTTTAAGTAAAAATACTATATAAGACTGGGTCAAAAATACTTCCTTGAGGTACACCAGCTCTAACAGGCAAGAGAGTAAACTAAATGGACAATAACGTGATGCTTCAGCTGGATTTTTTCAGGTTTTAAATTGGAGTGACTTTGGCATTTTTCCATTTTAAGAGAAAACATGCTAATTCAAAGCATCTGTTGAAAATTCTCACCAAGAAATTTAAAGAGCTTTCGGGAAGTCTTTTGAGGAGGATATAAAAAATCCCATCATCTCCTGGTGCTTTTATGTTTTTGAAGTTCTTGATAATAGTTCGTATTTCATTCAAGTTTGTTTCCAGTACCTATTCAGAAAGAAATTCTTGAGTGGTGATCTGATCTAACTTTTGTAATACTTCATTTTCAATAGGTGTCATTACGTTTAAATTGAAATTATGAACACTCTTGAACTGCTGGGGCGACATCTAGAAATTACGTTATGCAAAATACCCAACTTTTGGACCCCCACCCATATGTAACGAAACGTAACGCCAACGCCAACCCCCCCTATAAAAATTACGTAACGCTGTAGAAGAATTTGCTTGATAAAAATGCTCGTTTTTGGAAAGTTTCTCCAGAGTTTTTTTGTTACGTAACGCTGATCTTACCTCCCCCTTTCCCTATGTAACAAATAGTAACGCTCGAGGATACCCCCCTCCCCCCTATGAGCGTTACGTAATTTATGGATGCCGCCTGAGTGAGTTTTTGAGCTTTGTGTTAATTCGTAAGCAATATATGAATACTATCTTTGAGGACTGGAATGAGCTTGGAAGTTTTATTAAGAACCTTTAAGCTTTTAAAGGCCAGAAAGGTTTGGAATATGATTTTCCGGTCAAAATGGTATTTTTTTTGGTATTTTCCGATCCAACGTCGATCGCGCGTAATGGCATGATTTCAAAATCCGGCCAAAATAATGTCTCGCCTGGGTCCGCAGGAAGGGCAACAGATGCCTCTGGAGGCACTCGATGCGGTAAATTTCGCTGTTGATGGTAACCGTTGTGATTTACAGTGTACTCAGTTTTCCGCATTGGCCTGCGAGTATTTTTGGGCGAATTTGTCCACTCTCTTCTTCCTTTTGACTTCTGGAACATGAAACCGTCCGGTTCGGTGCCTCCCGGACCTTGAATACCTACACGAAGCCCAGCTTGTTTCATGGTTTGCTTAACTAACCACCCTTACTAACACACAGAGAATCCTGAGTAAGAATCCCCAGGATACCGATCAACACGGTGACGGAATCGTGAAAGGAATCGCAAACACGATCCGGAGGATTCCCACTCACGATTCTTATTCAAGAATCCTAGAGCCATATACAGGGCATTCCTGAGGATTCTATTTTCAGGAATCCTTTTCAAGGACGCTCACGAACCCAATGTGAGGAATCCTAGAGAATCTATGCGAATCGTATGTGTTCGTCCGGGCAGGCGGAACACTTTGCCTTCAGAGCCGGGTCGCGAATCGAAAGATTCGGATTACGCTTGAAATAATCCAACACCTTCCGGGACTTCAAAGGGTCAGCTGTCTCCGATTTTGATCCACTTCTAGCCCGTCACTCGGTTGTCTGGGACTCCTTGAATGCTTTTGTCTCCCAAGACATAGTTTTTGGGTGATTTCTAGTTGTGTTCCAATCGGATTTTCCACGACGGTGAGCGAAATTCACTGGTGATTTTCTTCTTGTTTAGATGACATTTAAATAACTACTGTTCCGAAATAGCGGAGTTGTATGAGGAACCGAATTCTTTTTAGCAGCACGTAGTTTTTTAGAGAATGCAGCTTTTAGCTGTGAAATATTTATTTTTAGTTGATTTTTTTGAATATAATTCAATGCGACTTACATAAACGGTCTTTCCCACAGTAATACAAGCAAATTCTGCTTTTTCTCCACCTGGCGGTAATCTCTGCTCAGACACAGTCTGTTAGGTTAGATTTTTTTTTATATGACTTATTTTTACTTACGTATTCGTACTCAATCCTATTTTTTAATCTACTTTAATTTTATAATATGACTAATTTTATTTGCACAAATTTTAATTTATCTTTAGCTGTAATTCACTGTTTAAATTTTGACAATAAGTTGTGGTTCGCAAATTCACTCTTTCACTCGACGTGTATGCAGTTGGTCTCCTAGTTGTCGTCTCGTGTTTCCGCCCGCTTGACAGCTCCACTTTCGTTTTGGGTAGCAACTTCACTATCGGAGATATTGGTAGCTGGCATAGCAGTGTCGCCAGAGCCAACATCCTCCCCCCCCCCGTAACACTGACCCTCTGGGTCTGTTTTACATTTTTCATCTACCTCTAATACCGCCAGCTTATTCACCGCCCTACGAATCAACCCCCTCGCAGTTTGTACTATAGCCTGACGGATCCTCCCATCACTGCTTCTGATGACTTCGACAACTCGACCTCTTTCCCAGGTGCTTCTGATCGCCTCGTCTACCAAAACAACCAAGTCACCAGAGGTTATTGGTTTTCCCTCCGCAAACCATTTCGCTCGCTTAGCAATAGTAGGCAAATACTCTCGTACCCACCTCCTCCAAAAGGTGGCCAAGTGCAATTGAGTTTGACTCCAAGACTTTTGCAATATGGCCACATTGTTTCTTGATTGAGGCACTAGCTGGTGAGCCCCATTTGAGCTGCCTAATAAAAAATGATTCGGGGTCAATGCTTCACTTTCTTCAGAGGCGATTGGCAGATATGTGAGCGGGCGACTATTCACTATACCTTCTGCTTCCATCACCAGTGTTTCTAAACGTTCATCATCCAATTTTGCATGACTCTGGTACGCAGCGTTCATGCCATTTTTTATTGAGCGCACCATGCGCTCCCACGCGCCCCCCATGTGGGGTGTACCGGGAGGGATAAACATCCACTTAGTTGAAGTGCTGGTGAAGGTAATGGCTAGCTCTTCCATCTGCTCCTGCAATAATCTATTTGCTCCCTGAAAATTCGTTCCGTTATCGGAGTAAATAGTAGCTGGTGATCCACGACGAACGACGAACCTGCGAATGCTTTTTATACAGGAACTAGTGCTGAGGCTGTGAACCACCTCACCATGAACTGCTCGTATAGTAAGGCAGGTGAACACCGCAATCCAACGTTTCGCATTGCTCCTACCAATTTTCACCACTAAGGGTCCGAATAAATCCAAACCGGTATGCGTAAATGGTCGTTCAAATGAAGCCAGACGTACAGCTGGCAACGGTGCCATTCGGGGGATGCTGGGTTTTACTTTGTACACTTTACACCATTGGCATGCTTTAGCGACCTGCTTCACGGCAACTCTTAGTTGCGGCACGTAGTATTTTTGACGAACCTCGTTCACGACTGTTTCGTGGTTGCAATGGCGAAATCTGCGATGGTAATCATCCAACATGAGATAAGTAAATCTATGTTTTCTGGGGAGTATAATTGGAAACTTAGAGCTTTCTGTCACGTTGGGGGCGGCTGTTATGCGCCCTTCCATCCGCAAAATTCCAAAGGTATCAAGCATAGGCGACAACCTGTACAAGCTACTTGATTTTTCAAGCTGTAATTGTTTATCCGTCGAGTTCTGTTGGTTGTGCGTTAGAAGCACCATTTCGTCTGGAAACGCTTGCCATTGCGTTAAACGAATCAGTGTCCGTTGCCCTTTGAGCAGCTCCTCCGAACTCAAATAGCTGCTGTTCTGTCTTTTCACGATCGACATTTGTTTTCGGGTGTCGAAAACGCGATGTACGTATGCGGCTGAGCCAATCAGGCGTGACAGACGTGAGTACCGCTGCAGGTCGAACACCATTCCGGGTATGGAAATATGGCGGTGTACGTGACACGGTCGCAACTCTTCTTCCGTGGGTAACAATTGAGTTTTCTCACGAGGCCATTCGTTTGGGGAACCTTTCAAAAACTCCGGCCCATTGAACCAAGCGCCAGCTATGTTTTTGCATGGACCCTTCCCCCACTTTGTTGCCATATCAGCTGGGTTTAGTTTGGTTGGCACCCAATGCCAATGATGTTGGCTCTGGCGACACTGCTATGCCAGCTACCAATATCTCCGATAGTGAAGTTGCTACCCAAAACGAAAGTGGAGCTGTCAAGCGGGCGGAAACACGAGACGACAACTAGGAGACCAACTGCATACACGTCGAGTGAAAGAGTGAATTTGCGAACCACAACTTATTGTCAAAATTTAAACAGTGAATTACAGCTAAAGATAAATTAAAATTTGTGCAAATAAAATTAGTCATATTATAAAATCAAAGTAGATTAAAATATAGGATTGAGTACGAATACAGATTACCGCCAGGTGGAGAAAAAGCAGAATTTGCTTGTGTTACTGTAAGAAAGACCGTTTATCTAAAAGATTGTTCCGAAATAGCGGAGTTGTATGAGGAACCGAATTCTTTTTAGCAGCACGCAGTTTTTTAGCGAATGCAGCTTTTAGCTGTGAAATATTTATTTTTAGTTGATTTTTTTAAATATAATTCAATGCGACTTACATAAACGGTCTTTCCTACAGTAATACAAGCAAATTCTGCTTTTTCTCCACCTGGCGGTAATCTCTGCTCAGACACAGTCTGTTAGGTTAGATTTTATTTTATATGACAAATTTTTACTACGTATTCGTACTCAATCCTATTTTTTAATCTACTTTAATTTTATAATATGACTAATTTTATTTAAACAAATTTTAATTTATCTTTAGCTGTAATTCACTGTTTAAATTTTGACAATAAGTTGTGGTTCGCAAATTCACTCTTTCACTCGACGTGTATGCAGTTGGTCTCCTAGTTGTCGTCTCGTGTTTCCGCCCGCTTGACAGTTCCACTTTCGTTTTGGGTAGCAACTTCACTATCGGAGATATTGGTAGCTGGCATAGCAGTGTCGCCAGAGCCAACAACTACTGAACCGATTATTATGAAATTTTGCACATATAAATGACACACTCTAAACTAGTTATACCTAGCATTTTACCCACGGATAAAAGAGATGCATTTATATAACATAATTTCGCAGCGACTAATGGATGACTTGACTTTTTATTTTTACCAATACAAAAAAAAAACTGAGAAGGACATGACGAAGGATGAGAGAATGAACATTGCATGATAATAAAATATTTCCTTGAAATGGTGACACTAAGGTTTACGGTACCACTTAAAACATCACCCCTGCTTCATGCTTTTATATTTTGACTTTGATTTTATGTTTCACGAAATGACTAGTTTTGTTTTGAATAACCATTTAGTTCTGTTCATTTTAGAATACCCCGTCGCCAATGTTATCAGAGCACTGATGGCATTGAAGAAGATCACAATCTGAATCTTTTCCGATTTAAGAGAACGTTAATATCTTTTGTTGGTGGAATGTAAATAATCAAAATTTTCAGATCATTAAAAATCAATCAGATATTGTTAGCATCTAGTTTTAGAGTTTTTCATAGCCATAATCCAAAAACATAGACCAATTATCGTTTAGAAGATTTCAACTTTGAAGAATTGATGAAGAAAACAAATTAATGTAAAGAATCATGTCATTTATGTAAAATTTATGTAAGTGCTGATGGCTGACACATTTATTAAAAAAGAATTGAAGCTGACGTAATCAAATTTAACGTCAACAGTCAGAAACTAGTTTATCGTTACTTACTTTTTCTAATGTATGGAAAGTTGAGTTGAGTTTGATTATTTAGAATTTAGCTTTTTTGCAAGTACCACAATGTACTATGCGTCCATTCTTTTTTTGATAAACGGAAGCGCAAAACATTACACAAAACATTAATAATTAATCAGGTCTTGTTCTTACCTCTGTGCCTCTTGACTGGTCTATTAATAAAACATCCGCCACAGAAAAATGTGGGTCAAATTATGCGCAGAACGTTAGATAACTTCCCGTGTTCTGTGTTTTTCGTTAGGCACGCGAATAACGAAAAGCAGCACATCAAGCTGGCCTTCAGTGCGATTCGGTTTTCTAACGCGCCTCTTCAGATTTCCGCGATTCCCCTTTGGCCCCACTTCTGAAGTTCGCACCATAATAGCTTTGTCCTTCACATTCAGGCAGAAGCTTTTTCTCGTTGAGCGCGATTCACTTCCTTCCACGCTATCCAGATTCTGGCTGTTGGAGGCTGGCTTAACCGACAGAATTACCACTCCAGCAAGCCACTCTTGAAGACTTCCTCCACCCGTTACTCTCACACGATTTCGTCGTGTACACCTTTGTTTTCCAGCAGCCATACCTCCTGCTTCCGCCTACTCCAAGCACGACCTCGGGGGGCTGAAAAGAGCAATATTTCCGCCATCTCACGCCGCGAAGTGGCTTAATTTCAATTCAATTGACTGTCAAAACTGAACACGAATTTTTTTTTCACAGCAGCTCAGAGGCTCGAGCGCACAGCTAGGGGTGAGTTTTGAAAGGAACCATATTTCGACCCGCACACAGAGTCACAGTCACGGAGAGAGAGGGTTGCACGCGTACGGTTCAGCTCGGATGGCAACGGAGAGCTTCATGCAGTTCCAAGTTTGGAGCTTGCTGTTGTTTTTTTTTTTTCGTTAATATTACTCGTTCTAAGATTTTGACGTGATAGATCGCGCATTCACACAGGCATGCTGAAAATTCAATTACCGAAAAAATAACAATCGACAGACAAGTCTCTTTCGACTGCTCTTTGCGGCGATCCTCATGGCCGTCCCCGTGCGCGCAGGCCTGTCTGCGTGTCGCGAACCCCCGCAACCCCGGTTACTTCGAAGGGAAGTGACTGGCGGATGGACGAACAGCAGTGCAAGGAGTAAGATTCCCAAGCGACTCTCGTGCAGATGGATCGCTGAGAGTTCAGGGTTAGCCGAAATTTGATTGGGGGGAAAAGATACACACTCATCGTTAATTTCGGTATATTGGGATAGGAAGTGTGACACGGCAAAAAATACAGCAACTCTCATCGGCTGGCTTGCAGCGGCGACGACTCTAAAGTGACTTCAAGGTGACTCATAGATTAAGCAGTAATCTGGTATGGTTGATTTTATATTGCATTCGAGTGGTGCATAACAGATTGGCTGTAACTGCTTTTCGGTGGATGAGGAAGCATCCGTGGAGCAGAGAAATAGTGAGAATAGAATGATGCTAATATCTAATGGTAAATAAAAGTTTAGTGCGCAGTAAAAAGTGTAGTTCCAAGTTCCAACTTTTATTCGCTTACGATTTTGATTTACACAATGCTTGGGTAATATTGGGATCAGGAATAGAACCAAATGAAGGGTATTCCACATCACAAAACGCTGTAGAAAATAAACTAGTTGACCGATCCTTTTCAAACTTTCAGACAGTAAAATATAACCGATTGGTAGCTTAGCTTTTGGCATATTTATTTCCTTCAACATCAATGCCATTACCGTACGCTCGCACCTGACGCTTAAGGTGAAACGGTATTGAATGCACAAACGGCCGACTTTGAGCCACCACTCCGAATTTTCAGAAGCACAAGACCCGGAAATAGATAATGAGCTCCCTGTGAAAACGCTGTTTATGTTTCCTCTTCATTGGTTAAATAATTCAAAGGATCTTGATTTACCACTGGTCGACAGAAGTGAAAATAAGTTGTCCCAAAGCTCAAGAATGTTACTCTAACAAGATTATAGTTCTTTAACCATTCCTGTGAATTTTGATGCCCCTAGTAAATGCAGAACTGCGTCAAAAAGTGGCAGAGTAATTGCTTTAATTCTCTGAAATAAAGACACATTCGCTAGAAGCACCAACATTCACAGTAACCTTTCGTATAAACTTATTATAATCTTTCATTTTTTCCAGTTTGAGCTCTCTGTAGGGCAACACCTGAGTTTACCAGTGTTATTCATTCAATCTTATTGCTGTCAAAGAAAGAAGTGTGTAATATCGATTAGCCTTGGTGCTACATACCGTTTCGTCAAGCGACCTTCTGTTTATTATTTTGTATGAAAATATTTGTACTAAACGTGTACTAAATTAGTACTAATTTTTTTTGTCTTCATTTTCTCAATTTAGAAGGATGGTTTCTTCTACAAAGTTGTTCATTAGCCAATAATATGAAAGTCTTCCAAAGTCACAACTATTCAAGAATGCATCGCGTATAAGATATTGATTTTTTTGGACAAAATGGACAAAAAACTGTTATTTTCATTTTATTTTTTTTTCTGAGTGTACTAACCAACTTTATGAGTTTTTAATCATAAATCCTTTGAACTTTGATCTTTACCGCAGAATTAGGATGGCTATGGCATGTAATTTTTGAGATATATAAAAAAACTAATTTTTTTGATTTTCTTCATTATGTCATATCTCCATTAGCGCACGAAAGCGCATTTTGAAACTCTCATGGCTGAAAGAATATTAAACTAGGTGTCTGCAGACAAAATTTCAGCCCGGAACTTCTTGGAGCTTTTACTCTGTGAGTAATTTTGTTAAATTCTTCAAAATTAGTAAAAAAGTGCTATTTTGTTTCCAATATTATGCCCAATGTCTTCGGAGATGTTAAAGAAAAATAAATATAAATGCAGAACTGCGTCAAAAGGTGACAGAGTAATTGCTTTAATTTTCTGAAATAAAGACACATTCGCTAGAAGCACCAATATTCACAGTAACCTTTCGTATAAACTTATTATAATCTTTCATTTTTTCCAGTTTGAGCTCTCTGTAGGGCAACACCTGAGTTTACCAGTGTTATTCATTCAATCTTATTGCTGTCAAAGAAAGAAGTGTGTAATATAGATTAGCCTTGGTGCTACATACCGTTTCGTCAAGCGACCTTCTGTTTATTATTTTGTATGAAAATATTTGTACTAAACGTGTACTAAATTAGTACTAATTTTTTTTGTCTTCATTTTCTCAATTTAGAAGGATGGTTTTTTCTACAAAGTTGTTCATTAGCCAATAATATGAAAGTCTTCCAAAGTCACAACTATTCAAGAATGCATCGCGTATAAGATATTGATTTTTTTGGACAAAATGGACAAAAAACTGTTATTTTCATTTTATTTTTTTTTCTGAGTGTACTAACCAACTTTATGAGTTTTTAATCATAAATCCTTTAAACTTTGATCTTTACCGCAGAATTAGCATGGCTATGGCATGTAATTTTTGAGATATATAAAAAAACTAATTTTTTTGATTTTCTTCAATATGTCATATCTCCATTAGCGCACGAAAGCGCATTTTGAAACTCTCAGGGCTGAAAGAATATTAAACTAGGTGTCTGCAGACAAAATTTCAGCCCGGAACTTCTTGGAGCTTTTACTCTGTGAGTAATTTTGTTAAATTCTTCAAAATTAGTAAAAAAGTGCTATTTTGTTTCCAATATTATGCCCAATGTCTTCGGAGATGTTAAAGAAAAATAAATATAAATGCAGAACTGCGTCAAAAGGTGGCAGAGTAATTGCTTTAATTTTCTGAAATAAAGACACATTCGCTAGAAGCACCAATATTCACAGTAACCTTTCGTATAAACTTATTATAATCTTTCATTTTTTCCAGTTTGAGCTCTCTGTAGGGCAACACCTGAGTTTACCAGTGTTATTCATTCAATCTTATTGCTGTCAAAGAAAGAAGTGTGTAATATCGATTAACCTTGGTGCTACATACCGTTTCGTCAAGCGACCTTCTGTTTATTATACACAGACTTCGCAGCCAACTGTTAAGTGTACAGGACAATTGCGGGGCTAGCGCTACGATCCTACTGACACTAACAGTCTCTCCCGAGCAGAGACTCGAACCTACGACGACTGGCTTGTTAGGCCAGCATCGTACCTCGAGACCAGCTGGGAGAGTATACAATACAAAATGGTTGGCAAATGGATGAGCACGTGTAACTTGAGGCCCGAATGTGGTCATTCACATATGTCCAGCAACTCCTATCCCAACCTCCACGAGGTGCCAACCGGGATACGAGCAACCTTAGCGAAGAATGGGTAACCAACCCCCGGTGGAAACTATGATCGTATGCTGACTGGGAAGGGGGTCGTAAGCGGCTGTGTCCCCATATTAGGGGCGGCGTACAACAGCGTCTGACCCTGAGCGGACGTCTGAAATATATAATGCTGTATCCCGCCAGCTACATCTAAGGTGGTAGCCCCATCAGCAGGATGTAGGTATCGCGACCCTGGTAAGGTAGCATACCGAAACCTCTCTTTCGATCACGAACAACAAAATTTGAAATACGGAACGGATCTGTCGATAAAGACCTAGGCTACGAACTCGGAAAAAGATTAAGGTAAACGATTGAAAATTGGGTACTTGGAACGTCCGATCTCTCAATGAACAGGCGCGAGCTGGCTTGCTTGCTTGAGAACTACAGCGGAAGGTAATCGAAATCGCAGCGATTCAGGAGGTTCGGTGGCCGAATTCCGGAGAAAAGAAATCCGGTGGAGGCCTGTAGATGATCGTAAATGCGTGTTAAGGATTAAGGGCAGATTTTTCAACTACAGTTTAATCAACACCTACGCACCGACAAACGACAAATCCGATGATGTCAAAGATGAGTTCTATGACAAGCTTGAGCAAATCTATGACGAGTGCCCAAAACACGACGTGAAAGTCGTCATCGGAAACGCTAACGCATAGCATCCACTCTTCAACCAATGAAAGGTTGGTTGATAAACTTTGCCGCGGTCAGAGGAATGACCATATGTAGCTCCTACTTTTAACGTTTGAAAATTCGAAACACAACTGGAGGCATCCAAATAGAGAAGCTAGCTCCCAGATCGATTACGTATCAATCAAACAAATAAATGGGTTCCAAAAATAAATATTTCATCCAAAATATATCCGTTGTTTAAACTTCGTCATATAAAATCTTGTCATTCTCAAAAAACCTAAATTTCGTTCTGTACAGCAGAATCTTTCACGTGTGAAATACATTGTCTCTTAAACTCCGCAAGTGTTGGTGCACGTTTAACATGTCTTGGCATAGAATTGAAAAAAATTATACCTTTATAAAATAATGAACTCTGCGAAGCTCTGCTTAGAAAGAAAGGTGTTCTTATTTCATCCGCGTTTCTAGTGTTATATCTATGAAAATTTCTCCCTCTTTTAATTCGATCATACAAATATTGAGGTAGCAAACCATTAATTACACTGTGCTACAGCGATTTAGAACTTCTGAAGTGACCTAGTGTAGGTTGTAGGTCTTGTTGAGTGTAACATTCGCTCATACTAGAAATTTTCCAAACACCCTCAAAATCTGAAGTTATGGTCAAAATACGATTTTTTGGACTTCAGCGCATATAATATTTTTTGTCTCAGTCATTTATCAACCGATTTTCAATACTAAAAGAGTTTTAGAAAGAGGACAAATAGAGCTTTCAAAATATATACAGGTTTGTTCTAATATCGATAAAACGTGTTGAGTTATTCGAGCTTAAATCTTTTTAGACTTTTTCACGCAATTTTTCATTTTAATTGTCAATTTTCCGTTTATTTTTATGAGAAGCATACCACACTTATACTATAATTTTGAAAGTTTATTCAATTCCGAATCAATTGAAAGTAGTTTTGTAAAAATCGGTTGATATCTGGCTAAGTTATATTTTTTTTAAGAAAACCAGAATTTTTAGATTCTATCGCGCAATTATTTCACGGAGCTACAAATGATGAAAAAATGCAAGAACTTTTGATGTGACTTAGTGTGGGTTGTAGCTTTAGTCAAATGTTACTTGCGCGTTTACTTGAAGATTTTCAAATGCCCCAAAAATTATTAGTTATGGTCAAAACCCTGTTTTTTACCTTAGCTCACATTTTTATGTTTAATTTAGTTATTTTTCAACCAATTTATTATATTTTGGCCGTTTTTGAAAGGCGAAAAATAGAACTCTTGAAACATATAAATATGTCTAAAGAGTTTACCTATATGTTATGAATAGTTTTAAATAAAATAAGATGATTTATTTTTCTTCATGTATAGTTTATTTGACACGGCACAAATACAATCCAATGTTTAACGGCGCCAATTATATCTAGTAGCTTACTTTCTAAAGTATCTTAATAACTTAAAGCAAATTTTTTATCCTCGCTGCCGACTACGAGCTGAAACTAAATCTAACTTAAAGCTACAATATTTTGCATTAAAAGCACAGGTTTGCTGTTTGATGGTTTTCATTGCCATAGGTAAGCAGCATATTAAATTTGTTCCGCTACTGGGCCAAGATATTACGGACTGGCATATTGGGTTGTTTCCATCGGGCCTTGAGAGTATCGTGCGGGTCTGATTGCTGTTTCCGGATCCGGGGTCTTAACGTGTTCTTGTCGTTTGGTTGGATGTAGGCGGAAGGGGATAGGACTAAACTGGGGCGTGGATGGATTTCAGGAAAACGTATATAAGAGACATGTAGGATAGGTTACGGCTCGCCAAGACATCACGAACAGGAACAGCCGGCTGCCTACCTTCGGCCTGCAGGGAAGCTATTAATCTAGACCTGGCGTCACGGTGTACAGGGCATGACCAAACAACGTGCTCTATGTCGTGATAACCTTCACCACAGGCACAGATACCACTCTCCCCGAGCCCAACACGACGGAGATGCGCGTCAAATCTCTAGTGATTGGACATAAGCCGGGACATCACGCAAATGAAATCCCGACCTACATCCAACTCCTTGAACCACGGGTTCGTCGATTCCTTGGGGATTATGGAATGTAACCACCTTCCCAGTTCCCCCTTGGTCCAAGAATTTTGCCAACTGATGATCGTATTCTGACGTACAAATGCGAAAAATTCATTAAAGGCAATTGGTCTTTCATAAATATCACCGTTTGTTGCGCCCACCTTAGCCAAAGAGTCCGCTTTCTCATTGCCCGGTATCGAGCAGTGAGAAGGGACCCACGCTAAGGTAATCTGAGAAGATTTTTCGGATAAAGCACTCAGATGTTCCCGTATTTTCCCCAGGAAATACGGAGAGTGCTTAACATCTTTCATCGATCGGAGAGCCTCAATGGAACTGAGACTGTCCGTAAAGATGAAATATAGGTCCGTGGGCATTTTTTCGATAATCCCTAAGGTGTACTGAATTGCAGCTAATTCTGCGACGTAAACAGAAGCAGGATTAGCGAGCTTATGGGAGACGGTTAAATTGTTATTGAAGATACCGAAGCCAGTGGACCCATCAAGAAGTGATCCGTCAGTGTAGTACATATTGTCGCAGTTGATGTTTCGATATTTATTGGAAAAAATTTTAGGGATCTGCTGCACGCGTAAATGATCCGGGATTCCACGAGTTTCTTCTATCATAGATGTATCGAAAAACACAGTAGAATCAGAAGTATTTGATAAGTTGACACGATTTGGAATGTTCGAAGAAGGGCTAATATTTTGGGACATGTGATTGAAATACAATGTCATAAAACGGGTTTGAGAATTAAGTTTGATTAACCTTTCAAAATTTTCAATCACGGGATGGTTCAAGACCTCACATTTGATAAGAATACGAGAAGACAGGCTCCAGAAGCGGTTTTTCAATGGTAGTACTCCAGCTAAGATCTCCAAACTCATCGTATGGGTCGATTGCATGCAACCCAAGGCGATACGCAAACAACGATATTGTATTCGCCCCAGTTTGATCAAATGTGTGTTTGCTGCGGAGCGGAAGCAGAAACACCCGTACTCAATAACAGACAGTATCGTTGTTTGGTAAAGCCTTATAAGGTCTCCTGGGTGGGCTCCCCACCATGATCCGGTTATTGTACGAAAAAAATTCACTCTTTGTTGACATTTTTTCATCAGATACCTCACGTGACAACCCCAGGTGCCTTTAGAGTCGAACCAGACACCAAGATTTTTGTGTACCAAAACCTGAGAAATCGTTTTACCCATTAATTGTGTTCGAAGCTGAGCAGGTTCATGCTTCCTAGAAAAAAACTACTATCTCAGTCTTCTCCGGAGAGAATTCGATACCTAGCTGTAAAGCCCAAGCAGACAAATTGTCCAAGGTATCTTGCAATGGTCCTTGCAAATCGGCAGCTTTGGCTCCTGTAACAGAGATTACACTGTCGTCTGCAAGTTGTCTTATCGTGCATGAATTTGCCAGACATTCGTTGATGTCATTTACATGAAAGTTGTAAAGAAGGGGGCTTAAACATGAGCCCTGGGGAAGACCCATGTAGCTAATGCGGAAAGTTGCCAAATCGCCGTGCGTAAAATGCATGTGCTTTTCGGACAACAAATTGTGCAAAAAATTGTTCAAAATTGGAGAAAATCCTTGTCGGTGAAGTTTACCCGAAAGAATGTCAATAGAAACGGAATCAAAAGCCCCCTCAATGTCCAAGAACGCAGACGCCATTTCTTCTTTGCGAGCATACACCAGCTGAATATCTGTTGAAAGCAACGCAAGACAATCATTCGTCCCTTTGGCACGGCGGAAGCCAAATTGAGTATCTGATAGTAGACCATTTGATTCGACCCAATGGTCTAAACGACGGAGTATCATTTTTTCCATCAATTTCCGGATACAGGATAGCATTGCAATCGGCCTATAAGAGTTGTGATCAGAAGCTGGTTTCCCTGGTTTTTGGATGGCGATCACCTTCACTTGCCTCCAATCCTGCGGTACAATGTTTTGCTCCAGGAACTTATTGAACAAGTTCAACAAGCGCTTCTTGGCATTGCCGGGTAGATTCTTCAACAAGTTGAATTTGATTCTATCTAACCCAGGCGCGTTATTGTTACAGTACAGGAGGGCAACTGAAAATTCTGCCATCGTAAAAGGTGATTCTATCGCGTCGTGGCCCGGAGACGCATCGCGAACAATATTTTGCTCAGGAACAGAGTCCGGACATACTTTCCTGGCAAAATCAAATATCCACCGACTTGAAGACTCCTCGCTTTCGTTGACCGTTACGCGATTCCGCATTCTTCGGGCTGTGTTCCAAAGAGTGCTCATCGATGTCTCCCTCGACGTCTCGTTCACGAACCGACGCCAATATCCGCGTTTCTTTGCTTTAGCCAAGCTTTTAAGCTTGGTATTAAGCTCCGAATACCGTAAATAGTCGCCAGGTAAACCTCCCTTCTGGAAGGCCAAAAACGCGTCGGATCTTTGCGTGTAGACATCGGAGCACTCTTGGTCCCACCACGGAGTGGGAGGCCGTTCTTTGATCGTTACGCCGGGATATTTCTTCGTTTGGGCTTGCATCGCGGCGTCGAAAATCAAGCCCGCGAGGAGATTGTATTCTTCAAGTGGTGGATGATGTTGAATTGACTCGACCGCTTTTGAAATCATATCCTCGTATAACTTCCAATCGACATTCCGTGTGAGGTCATACGGAATGTCAATTGGTCGCATGCGAGTTGACCCGTTTCTAATTGAAATAAGAATAGGCAGATGGTCGCTACCGTGAGGATCGAGGATTACCTTCCATGTGCAATCCAACCGTAGCGACGTCGAACATGGGCGCGCTGGAGGTTTCGGGATACGTGTCATTTCACCGTTGTTTAAAATAGTCATGTCGAAGTCATCGCAAAGGTTATAGATTAAAGAGGAGCGGTTATCATTGTATGGGGAACCCCAAGCCACACCATAAGAGTTGAAGTCTCCCAAAATCAACCGTGGCGAGGGATGAAGTTCTATTAAATCAAAGAGCAGCAGTTGCTCAACCTGTGCTCTGGGTGGAATATATATTGAGGCAATACAAAGCTCTTTACCTTGTATTGTCATTTGACATGCGACAACTTCGATGCCTGGAATCGAGGGGAGGTTAATACGATAGAAAGAATAGCACTTTTTAATCCCTAGAAGTACTCCTCCATATGGGGTGTCTCGATCAAGGCGAATAATATTAAAATCATGGAAGTTGAGATCAATATTTGAAGTAAGCCAAGTTTCACAAAGGGAAAATGCATCGCATTTGGTTTTATTTATCAAAACTTTAAACGAATCAATTTTTGGTAAAATACTTCTACAATTCCACTGTAAGACAGAGATAGAATCCTTCATATACGCAGATGAATTAGGCATCGAAGGATACAATCGCTGCAAGGAGGGGCCATTGGGCAGTCAACTGCTTCAAAAATGATCTAACTGTTGGGAGGAATGCTGTAAGAAAAATTTTAATTGGATCGGGTACATTGAAATTTTCAAAAATCCAGTCCACAATGTCAGAAAATTTCACTAATCCAGAGTTTGTTTCATCAACTGGATGTGCAAAAGGAACAACTGGGGTTTTAGATGTTCCTGGCAGTGCTGGGAACTCCTTCTGGGACTTTAAATTTGCAAGCCCAGGAGGAGTTTGCTTCGGTTTTTCCGCAGCACTGTTTGGTTTGTTTGTAAGTTTCATTTCACTTTGAGAAATCTTAGGACCTTTTCGGGGAAGTTTAGGAGAGGAAATATTTTTCCTCTTTCTAGACGCCCCAGGATTGGCATAAGATGTTCCCGCTGATGAATCGTCAGAATCGGTTTCATCGGAGGACAACAGATCAAAGGGGTTCGATGTTATGGTAGAAGTGGTCACGGTCTTCTTCAGCATCTCAGCATAAGAACGCTTTGAACGCTCCTTAAGTGACCGCTTGATTTTATCTCTGCGCTGCATGTACACCGGGCATGTGGAGAGCTCATGCTGGTTTTCCCCACAGTGAATACATTTTTCAGCATTAACACTGCAAGAATCTTCCGCATGAGTCTCCCCACACTTGCTACATCGTGCCTTATTCCAGCAGTAGGCAGCTGTGTGGCCTAACTGCTTGCAATTGGTGCAATTCATAACACGGGGTACATACAATCGCACAGGCAGACGAACCCGGTCGATCGAGACGTGGTTAGGGAGTGCAGATCCGGCAAACGTAACGCGAAACGAGTCTGACGGAGTGTAAACTTTTTTACCGCCGACGAGAGACATGGACCGCAATTGCTTACAATCCAAAATCTTCGCCTGTGTTTCGGTATTTTTGAAGCAACCGGTTGCGCTTTTTAGGATACACTCGACAGACAGACTCGAATCGGTTATGACACCGTCGATCTCCACGTCTCGTGCGGGTATGTAAACGCGATACTCGCGTGTGAAGAGCTCAGAGCAAGCGATAGCATTGGCCTGTGCCAGATCACTGACCACGACACGGAGCTTGTTAGGTCGGACCTTGGAAATTTCGGTCACGGCCTTGTACCCCTTCGTCAGGTCTTTAGAAATTTGCAGTATTTTTAATCGCTTTGAATTCACTCCTGCCTTTGGACGAAAATAAACAGTATAGCTGCCCTGTTGAGATCCGTCCGGGTAAAGCCTGGGGCGAGGGGGGACTAGAGAATGAACAGGGGAGGGGGTAACGGAAGGGTCAGGGTCAGGGGGGTTCGGGGATGGTGGCACGGGAGGCGAGGGATCTATATCCATCGCGCTAAATGTAGCGCACTAGCGCACTAGCGCCGACAAGAACACGTACCTATTTACTTCTTCCTTCCAGCAGTGGTTGTCCGATCGTTCGAAGCTGCACCCAAAGCAGCCAGCAGTACCAGTACAGCAGCACCAATACAGCCAGCAGCAGTGAGCCGGGTGTGAGATCACTCAGCACAGCACAAGACTCGACTCTCAACTGATGGCCTTGAATTAGAAAGATCTATTCACTGTGCACAGATCAAAACTGCAGCTGGTATTTTGCACCAATACAGCCAAAGTTGCGAGCCGGGTACAGAACGTAGCGACACAACTCACAATCTAGTTGGCCTTTAGCGCGAATAATACACTCTTTTGTTTGGCTATTCGTACACACGGACCGGATTGTAATAAAACGACCACTTTGCACGTCCGTTTCTGTCGAGTGTTCGACGCGGAATGTGTAAACTGAAAATAAGATGATTTATATTCAATAAAATAAGATGATTTATTTTTTTTAAATTTTACCTATATGTGATGAATAGTTTCAAAATAACTAAAATAGTTTATGTTATTTTAAATTTTTCCAAATTTATTCGCAATTTTTTACACATTTTTGCAATGAACAAGCTTTAATTGCTGTAGAATTTGAAAAGTACATTTAGTGCCAAACGAAAAGAGTAAGTGTTGTTTATGAAAATCTGTTATAATTTGACTGAGATATGACTTGATGTTTTCCACCATATACTTAGATTTCATCAAATCATTTCTCAGCATAATTATAACATATTTTCATTAACAACACCTATTGTTTTCGTTTGGTACAAAAAAGAACTTTCCATTTTACAGCAATTGGAGCTCCATCATTACAAAAATGTGTGAAAAATTGCGAATAAATTTAGAAAAAAATGAAAATATCATAAACCATCTTATTTATTTTAAAACTATTCATCACATATAGGTAAACTTTTTAGACATATTTATATGTTTCTGTTCGTGCCAAAACTCCCGCCTCAGCTGGGCTGGGTTTGCGCGCGCTTATTTCAAGCTTTTGTTCTGGCTCGACAATGCTGCCGTCCGAGAGGCAGCCTATAAAAGTGCTCTTCACAGCAGCGCCAGTGCTAGTCATTAATGTGAGTCGTTAATTGTTGCGCCGTCACGCTGCCACTGTTGTAAATAAATAGAATAAATATACCTTAGTGAAGTAAAGACTAGTGTTTGCGTTCGTCGGGAAAAGAAAACTTCTCCCTGGGCCGTAATTGCCCATCTTGATGCCAAAGGGGGAAAAAAATTAACACAACGTAGGGCCGTGCGCGATCAGTTTCAAATGCTCTATTTTTCGCCTTTCCAAAACAGCCAAAATATAGAAAAACGGTATAACCGTATTAAACATAAAAATGTGAGCTAAGGTAAAAAACAGGGTTTTGAACATAACTTATAATTTTCGGGGTATTTGAAAAACTTCAAGTAAATGCGCAAGTAACATTTGACTAAAGCTACAACCCACACTAAGTCACATCAAAAGTTCTTGCATTTTTTCATCATTTGTAGCTCCGTGCAATAAATGTGCGATAGAAACCAAAAATTTTGGTTTTCTTTATAAAATATATAACTTAGCCAAATATCAACCGATTTTTACAAAACTGCTTTCATTTGATTTGGAATTGAATAGACTTTCGAAATTATAGTGCATTTGTGGTATTTTTCTTACAAAAATAGACGGCAAATTTAAAATTAAATTAAAAAATTGCGTGAAAAAATCTATAAAATTAGATATAAACTCAAATAACTTAACATGTTTTACAGATATTAGAACAAACCTGTATATATTTTGAAAGCTATATTTGTCCTCTTTCTAAAACTGCTTTAATATTCAAAATCGGTTGACAAATGACTGAGTTGAAAAATATTATATGCGCTGAGGTCCAAAAAACCGTATTTTGACCATAACTTCAGATTTTGGGGGTGTTTGGAAAATTTCTAGTATGAGCGAATGTTACACTCAACAAGACCTACAACCTACACTAGGTCACTTCAGAAGTTCTTGCATTTTTTTTTTCATTTGTAGCACAGTGTTATTTTAGAAACGAACACCATAGACAAATAACTACTAATTGTTAATTCTTTTTCAAACGACATAATATTTCATACTTCTTGGCAGTTTTCTTGATGACATTGTCAATGTGATCGTTGAACTTTAGGTTGTCATCAATAATCACGCCAGTGCTCCGAACACTAGAGAAGAAGACTGAATTATTCAAACACGGCAATATTTATTGTATCCAAGTCCACTTGCATTCAACAGTATCGCGAGATTCTCTGAGAGATTATCGCCAGTGATACAAAATTATGAATCCAAATGAACGTTAGATTCCGTTCAAATGTTTGCTCGCCGGAGCTAGTAGGTATCATCAATGCTTATGGAAATGGTGCATTAGTACGTGATATTTGAAATCACCAAGAATCGTCGAAGAATATCACGGTGAAAGCACGATATGGAGTAACCGAATTCCAACTACAAGCAACCAACATTTGAAAAAATTGTTGCGATCGCTCGAGTGCAATCGTTTAGGATTCTTTTGTGAAACACTAGCTATATGTTGCTCGCTCCGTATAAAGCAAGCAATATTGAAACAAAATCATTAAAGAAATCACCATATATTTCTTCGCTCTAAATTGTCTCTTGCATACGTGATAATGTGTTATTTTTAATAGCGATGGTTTGCTGGGATTGGAAGCTTATGAATAGCACGTTCAAAAATGATACTCAAATGATTGTTATGCGATACGATTTTTTCCATCCTTGGTCTCATCATCTATTATAACAAAGATAGCGTCATTTACCACGGTGCGCGAGAAAAGCAGAAATTTAGTTTTATCAATATTCAATTTCAATTGCTTATACTTCAACCATCTGCTTAGAGATCGTAAATCTTCATTCAAGTGGGAAACGGCTTCTTCTACATTTTTAGCTGCAATGAACAACACGGTGTCATCGGCAAAAAGAATTATGTCACAAAAACTCGTCGCATGTCATTTTTATACATAAAAAACAAAAGGAACCCAAATACACTTCCCTGTGGAACTCCAAGATCATTCTCCACGGCACTAGATACAGAATCATGCGTGCGGATAGCTGGCGAGACATCAACCGCGTTCGTAACATTAAATGGACTTAAGCCCTTGAAGGTACAGTACGAAGAGCAAGGGCCGTTGAGGAGACCATTGTGCCTTTCAAGAAGGAAGCAGCGAGATTGGGACTCATCATAACTCTACCAAAACAAAGAACATGATAGCTGGTAGAGAACGTGGGAGTGCCCGTGGTGTTGGTACTGAGGGGGAGATAGATGGGGAATGATTTGAAGTTGTTGATGAATTCGTTTATTTTGGTACGCTTGTGACATGTTACAACGATAAGAGCCGTGAAGTGAAACGACGAGTTGCAGCTGCGTACAGGGCCATCTACGGGCTACATTACCACCTAAGGTCCCGTAGTTTGCAAACTCGCACAAATCTAGCGCTGTATAGGACGCTGATACTACCGGTGGCCCTCTACAGACATTTAGCATGGACGCTGCAGGAAGCTGATCGACGAGTGCTCGGAATTTTTGAGGGTAAAGTTTTGCTGTCGATACGTACTTACTTTTTGGCTAACGGACTGTTCACCGGTCTAGGGCCGAACGAATAAGAGATGTCCAGCTTCTTTTGTCTTGGGCAGCCGTTCTCCAGTCTCCTCGTACACCAGCAGATCGTGCATCTTCTTCCACCGCGCACATCCACCGCGTGCGAGGCCTACCACTGAGTCGACGGCCTCTTCCTGGTTCTTCTGCGGTCGATACTTGGCGGTAAACTGGAAGGTGGAGTGTGGCGCAGACGCATGAATCACGAATTGTACCAGGTATACAAACATGCTGATATAGTATAGGTAATACAGCGGGGCAGGCTTCAGTGGGCTGAACATGTAGCCATAATGCCTGACGATATAGCCGCCAAAGCTATCTTCAGTAGAGAACCAGGAAAAGGCCGTCGACTCTGTGGTAGGCCTCGCACGCGGTGGAAGTAGATGCACGATCTGCTGATACGAGGAGACTATAGAACAGATGCCCAAGACAAAAGAAGCTGGACATCTCTAATTCGTTCGGCCCTAGACCATTAGCCAAAAAAGTAAGTAAGTACAATACAAAATAATATTTAACGGCGTCGGTATATAAAGTGTTTTACTTTAACCAGAATCAACCCAATGCACAGTGGTCCAGGAATGCAATCTAGCGGAACAAAATTAATAACTCCGAATCGTGTTGGTTTTTTGAGACAGTGATTTCGGCAATGTTTATTAGAATAATCAAGGAATATTTTTGTATGAAAATATTTGTACTAAACGTGTACTAAATTAGTACTAATTTTTTTTTGTCTTCATTTTCTCAAATTAGAAGGATGGTTTCTTCTACAAAGTTGTTCATTAGCCAATAATATTAAAGTCTTCCAAAGTCATAACTATTCAAGAATGCATCGCGTATAAGATATTGATTTTTTTGGACAAAATGGACAAAAAACTGTTATTTTCATTTTATTTTTTTTTTCTGAGTGTACTAACCAACTTTATGAGTTTTTAATCATAAATCCTTTAAACTTTGATCTTTACCGCAGAATTAGGATGGCTATGGCATGTACTTTTTGAGATATATAAAAAAACAATTTGTTTTGATTTTCTTCAAAATGTCATATCTCCATTAGCGCACGAAAGCGCATTTTGAAACTCTCATGGCTGAAAGAATATTAAACTAGGTGTCTGCAGACAAAATTTCAGCCCGGAACTTCTTGGAGCTTTTACTCTGTGAGTAATTTTGTTAAATTCTTCAAAATTAGTAAAAAAGTGCTATTTTGTTTCCAATATTATGCCCAATGTCTTCGGAGATGTTAAAGAGAAATAAATATGAAATCTTTTGGTCTACAAATATTTAGTTCAACGAAAAATTCAAAAAATCATTATGAAATGATTTTTTAATCAAATAAGATACTTTTTGAGATACCAGTTCCATCTACTGTAAGATTTTGAACTTCGCTTGGAAGACCATCAATTGAATGGTCTTCTGTTCTGTTCTGGGATTTAGAGAAATTATCGGATCATATATGAGTAAAAGGCATTTGAAAACATCTTCCATGTTCACTAGGCGGTTGAATTTTCTTGAGTGAAATTGTCGATAATTTTTGACGGATTTATTCCGTGCCTCTTGAACTGTTTGAACTGTCGGAGAGAACGAGTAAAAAGAATACAACTCAATTATGCGTCATTGACTAGCATCTTAAAAAGTATTCTATTTGAAAAAGAGCATTTCATAAGACTTCATTAGTTCATTGTAAATATTGAACTAAATATTTTTCACTTTTTACCAAAAGAGTTCATATTTAATTCTCTTCAACATCTTTGTAGACATTGGGCATAATATTGAAAAGAAAATAGCACGTTTATTCCTAATTTTGTAGAATTTTACAAAATTACTCATATTTAATAAAAGCTCCAAGGAGTTCCGGGCTGAAATTTTGTCTTCAGACACCTAGTTTAATATTCTTTCAGCCCTGAGAGTTTCAGGTTGCGCTTTTGTGCGCTAATGGAGATATGACATTTTGAAAAAATCATCGAAATTTTAGTTTTTTTAGATATCTTAAAAACTACACGCCATAGGCATCCTATTTCCGTGGCAGAGATCCAAGTTTAAAGGATTTATGATGAGAAACTCATAAAGTTTGTTAAAAAACTTAGAAAAAAAAACACAGTTTTTTGTCCATTTCGTCCAAAAAGATCAATATCTCATACACGATGCATTCTTGAATAGTTGTGACTTTGGAAGATTTTCATATTATTGGCTAAAGAACAACCTTGTAGAAGAAATCATCCTTCTAAATTGAAAAAATGAAGACAAAAAAATTTAGTATTAATTTAGTACACGTTTAGTACAAATATTTTCTTACAAAATTATTCCTTGATTATTCTAATAAACATTGCCGAAATCACTATCTCAAAAAACCAACACGATCCGGAGTAATTGAATTTGTTACGCTAGATTGCATTCCTGGACCACTGTGCAATGATTCGATATGGCGTCATTTGACACATTGAACATTTTTGGACTTGACATAAAAATCAATGACATTTGCATCATTTGACAATACTTGAAAAACACCAGTAGATGCTGTTTGATAGAGAAAATCATTTTTGGTAAGTTTAGTGTTGTACGTAGAAGCAATAGATATCCAAAGTTGAAAAAAGTGAAATATTCACGGATGCTGAACTGATTCGGATTAAAGTATGTTATAAACTAAGGGCTATTTTTTATCCTCGCTGCCAACTACGAGCTAAAATG
Organism: Wyeomyia smithii; assembly: GCF_029784165.1. NCBI lineage: Eukaryota > Metazoa > Arthropoda > Insecta > Diptera > Culicidae > Wyeomyia > Wyeomyia smithii. Next base: position 208,061,468 of record NC_073695.1, on the reverse strand, counting down.
AAATCTAAAATTAAAACTAACAGGTTCTGTTTAATCAGTGCATGGTTCGTTGCTGCTGTTCGTTGGTGTTCAAGTAGTCATAGGAAAGCAGCATATATGTTGTGTGCCACTGAGCCAGGATATCACGGAAGGCTTGTATTCCGCGCGTCCTGGTGGATTTGTGTGGGGTCTAGTTGCTGGTTTTTGCAACGGTTTTCTTCGTTATATTTTCAACTCAACAAAGAATTTTTTACGCGGGTCCTTACAAATTTGGAACGCATTCTTCGTGTAAAAAAAACCTTAGTGTTCATTTTACACTTGTTGAAACAGCTGTAATAGCTAAGTTTAGCATTTTCTTTGACCAATTATTATTTATAGGTCATTCCATTCAAAGTTACCACGAAAAAGCACAGACTTGGCATCGACCATCACGGATTTGGCTCAAATTTGGGGGGAATAATGCATCTAAGTTCAAGATTTATTTATTTATTTATTTATTTATTTATTTGGTCTATTCACCAACAGGCAAGCAAGTGCCCCAATGGTGTAACTTAAAGCTAACAATGAAAAATATCTTTAGAGAGTCAATACATGTAACGAAACGGGAATACAACAATACGACATTACAACTAGTTAGATCTTAAAAAATATAAACGATATCGCCGACGAAGAAGCGTTCGAGATAAATTGAAGTCGAATAGAGCGGATACTCTGTTAAATAATCTTTGGAGACCAACTATTGCGCCAAAAACGCTGTAGTTAGTTCGTTGAGCAGCTAATCGCAGCATCGAGTTGTTTCGCAGAGCACGAGGTTGAACGTTTATATTAACTTGTTCCAAAAGAGCGGGGCAGTCTATGCGGCCTTGCAAAAGGTCTCTGGTGAACAACGCCCTGGCCGTGTCTCTACGGACAGACAAAGGCTCCAAACGTATTAGTAAGCAGCGACTTTCATAGCTTGGTAGGCGGAAATGATCCGTCCATGGCAGTTTACGAAGAGCAAATTTTAAAAAAGCGCCGTTGAACTGATTCTACTCTTTCCACGCCATTGTTGTAATGAGGGGTTCAGACAACCGAGCAGTACTCTAATATAGAGCGAGATATTGCGCAATACAACGATTTGAGGTAGTGAATATCTGCAAATTCCTTAGCGGTCCTGAAGATGAATCCCAGAACTCTAGAGGCTTTGTCGATGGTAAACGAAATGTGAGGCTTAAATGTTAGCTGGGAATCCATAATAACCCCTAAGTCTTTAACATGGTTTACGCGCTCGATTTCAGTTCCTAGCAAAGCGTATTTGTAATGTAAGGTCTGTTTTTTCCTCGAAAATGATATAATCGAGCATTTAGATGGATTAACGTCCATACGGTTCTGATGGCACCAATCGGCAAAAATATCTAGCTGACGTTGAAGGAAGTGGCAGTCTTCAATTGTGTGAACTTGAAGATAGAGTTTGAGATCATCCGCGTAAGACAACCGTGGTCCTTTAATAACTAGGTTTACGTCATCAAAATAGAGCAAGAAGATAAGTGGTCCTAGGTGACTTCCCTGCGGTATTCCAGACGTAGTGTCAAAATAAGAGGATTGGCAATCCCCAATAGCAACGGTTAGACGGCGACCGGTAAGGTACGATTGGAACCATAGTAACAGATTCCCGTTGATTCCAAGATTGTCAAGTTTTGCGACGGCTATGCGATGGTTCAGTTTATCGAAGGCAGCTGTCAAGTCAGTGTAAATGACATCCGTCTGAGCACGTTTCACCATATTGTCACTGATGTACGAAGTGAGACAAAGCAAATTAGTAGCGGTGGAGCGACCGGCTGTGAATCCATGTTGGTCAGTGCTTATGAAAGCTTTACAGTGAGCGAGCAAAGGCTCCATGATGACAAGTTCAAACAGTTTTGCGACAGCACAGGGTGAGGTGATGCCACGATAATTGTTTACATCGTGTTTGTTTCCCTTCTTGTGTACCGGAAACATGTAAGCAGGACGGGAAAATTCCGGAAGTGACAGATAGGTGGAAGACAAGCTGAAGCGGAGTAAGTAGGTTGGGAATCTACGTTTTTATAAACTTCGACGGAATCCCGTCAGGACCCGGGTTTAGGGATGATTTGAGTTTGCTGCAGGCTCTGGAAATCATTGTCGCGTCTAAATGAATGCTGCTCAAAGCTTGACCGGATCGTGAGGTGTTACTGGCGGCACGTTCAACGTGATGATCGCTTAGTGTCTCACGCTGGCGAATTTCTTTGAGAAAAGCTGACAGATGTCTTGCGAGGTGGTTGCCTCCTTACCGTTAAATGTCATAGAGGATGGTATTCCTCCTTCATGTCGCTGTTGATTGACGAACTTCCAAAACTGCTTGGGATGAGACTTAAGCTTCCTCTGTAGATCTTGTTGATAACGAAGAAAGCATCGTTTCGCAACACTTTTGTATGTGTGGTTGATTCTCGCATAATGGCGTTTTAGGGACAGTGAACGGTGCTTAGTGAATTTCTTCAAGGCAGCTCTATTCTCAGATTTCAGCTGTCGAAGTTCTCTCGATAGCCACGGCTGTCGGGGCGCAGGATGTTGGACCTTCTTTGGAACGTATCGGTCGATGGCATAGGCCAATACGTTGGAGAGAGTTTGAGCGGCGTCTTCGGCATTGACGGAGTCTAAAATAGAGTTCCAGTCGAGCTCGGCGAAAAACTCAGCGATACTGGTCGGCATTGCGGAAGTCGTAAGATACGGTAGCGGATGCAGTGCCAAGATCGCGTTTCAGATCGGCATTACTGGTTACTAATAAAGGTGGGTGGTGGGGGACTATTTTTACTAATGGAGCAGGGGCTTCGCACAAACATGGGGCCGTATCCTGGGCGCTCACAAAGCAGAGGTCTAAGATGCGGTTGTTCTGGTTAGTAATATGGTTGATTTGAGTGAGTGTGGCCGAGCTATAACAATCCAAAAGTAAAGCAGCGTTTGGGTGGATACTCGAATGATCCAAGTCTGGAAAGAAAAACCCGTCTCGGTATTCTCTCCATGAAATCCGAGGATGATTAAAATCGCCGAACACCATAACTTTGTCTGTTGCTTTTGCGGTTTCCAGTACTGAGAAGACTGAACGGCAATGGGCAACAATCAATTCACGCTCGTGGACTCGATCCGGAGGTATGTATAAAGCGCAGAGAAATAGCTTACAATCGCCCAATTTGATCGCTGTCTAAACCTGTTCAAGGCTCAAAGAGGCGTCATCCTCTAATGTTCTAGCTTCAAATTTAGAATTGAAAGCCACGAGAACGCCCCCACCAGTAGATTTACGACTATTTTCGGCGTTCCTATCGCAACGGAAAACCTCGTAGTTATTTCCGAACACCTGACGAGAAAGTGTGCGCGAATCCAGCCAAGTCTCCGTAAGAACTATGATATCATAGCAAAGATCCGAGACAGCAACGCGGAAATCATCGACAACGCTGTTCATACCGCCGATATTCTGGTAGTACACGTTGACCTCCTGGGGCGGGTAGAGAGCAGGCAGCTTGTTGATCGTATTGTTGATGTGCAGCTCGAAGTACTGGGAGTGCAGCTAGAATGCGAAGTGGTATCAGGCATCGAGTTGGATGAATCAAAGTTAAACTCGCCTGCTGAAGTCGGTTGGAAGACCCCCAGTCCACGTCTGCCGTCAGGACCGAGACGACTGTGATGAGCGCTGGCTGCAATAGGCGCGACTGGGACAGAGGAACCGGGGGCTTCCATATTGCTTTCCACAGTGCGTCCCGGTTGCAGCTGCATTCCAAGATTAGAGAGCTCGGTTTCATCGCTGCAATTTAAAATATTATCGGAAAGCAAAAAGCAATCGAAACACGCTTGTGTCGAATACTTGCCTGAGATAACAGGCTAGAAGACCCCCTCTATTCCTCTGAGTTCGGTACCGGGACGGCTCTGTTGGCAGGAACTTTGATGAAAAACGCAGAGATTGTCAATTCTTGGAGATGGTAGAACCGAAACAGAGTCAGAGGGGACTTCCATTGAACCTTGTTGCGTGCATCCCGGTATAACCAAGTAAGTTGTTACCTGGACATCGAAGATGGTGGATCGGTTCCTGTGGCATCTGCGGGTTGGATGGGTGAATTCAGTGGTTCTTTCGGAGTAATCTGTTGTTGTCTCATTCGGTGAAACGGTTGTGAGGGAGTGTTCCGAGTTTAGCTCAGATCCGTCATGGGCGTTGCTGGAGACGAAACTTGGGGTAGCAAGAGCGGTGTCGTTGTTTTTTTTTTTGGTTTTCAGCGGTGCGCGAAATTTTGGTGCTTTAAAATCCTCGAATTCGCGAAAGAGAGTACCCTCCGGTCATGTTTCTGGATCTTGTGCCTTGGCCTTTAGGGAAGGATCAACTCCAATTTTAAAGGACACGAACGTAAGGGTGCTAATGTTCTTGTCCTTCGGGACGAGTTTGACAACGACAGGATCGTCGTCGGTCTCGAGATAGGCTTTCGCTATAGTTGACATAGATTCCGAAGAGAAATCAGGCCGAATCCTAGATATATACAGCCAGAATTTATCTTCGATGTTATTGGTAGCGGGTGCTACAACAAAGCAATAAAGAGTCCGCTTACTACCGACAGTGCAGTTGTCCGAGGATCGTGGGGCCGCATCTGATTCACGGGGTCGCTTGAAAGCCCTATGTTGATCTACTGGTTCACTTTGTGAAATGGCAATTTGGTATCGAAATCCCCCCCCCCCCCGCTCTGTGAGACCCCCCGATTTATTGCTAAATTACGCAATCTCTTTATTTGTTTTTAATTCATAGAAAATACATGATACATGAAAATACCACCAAGGAATCCAGAAAAAAAATATTTTTGACCGAAAGTGTTGCCAGATTGATTGTTTTTGTATTTACATTTACATTTTTCGGGAAATGCAGCCATTTTTATTTTTAATTTGATAATTTCATCGTGTTCCTAGGGAAATTTCACTTTAGAAACAACTATCACCCCCAGGTTTTATGAGTCAATCGCGAGATATATCATTTTTATGAAACCTGTTTTGAATTTCTCCATTTTACTTTAATCAATCGTCTTATTGGAAAATGTTTGAACAGCAAAACAATTTATGGAATGAGAAGAATTGTTTGTTTCCATTTCTATTGCAGAAAATTGGACAATAATGGGATTATGTTCTATTGCGCCCTCATTCGTTAATGCCACGAGCTCAGCTAGTGCAAACAAATCAGTGAAGTTACCAAAAGTAGAATGCTGAACACGAAAATAAAATTTGTTTATGAAATTATTTACTGCATTTTGTTCCCGTTTAAGCTGTCATGTATCCATGACCAACGCTTTTTTATTATTTTCAAACAAACCTGAAACACAAAACAAGCTTCCTTAGACATTTGATAGGCGAAATTCTAATTATTATTCGAAATCCATCAGCTTTATCGTGGCATTCACTGGCAATTAAACGTAGCTACATTATAATGCCTTTTTTTATTGCCGTCTCCACTTCGCTGTCCATATAAATGTCGCGATTCGATACTGTTAATCAAAAATATCGATCGTAAAACGGCTCGATATTTGCATCTCCGCGCGCTTGTGATGCATTCTTCCACGACTTTTTCCCGAAAAATAGAATTCTGTCTGCGGGCAGGCGAGGCAGGTACGGACGACCTCTCCGGCTTCGAGATTGACCACTTCACGTCGACACACTCAAAGCGGAGAGACAAAAAACCCACCCAGACAGCCGCAGTCGCCACTGCAGAATCAGAATGCACCTCAAACGTTTCAAGGCCACACAGCACTTGATTTTCTTCCGTCTCAGGTTTCGTATTAGGTACCAGATCGAAACTCAATTCATCAACGATCAACAGTTTTATAAGAGCAAAAAAGTATGTACGTGCACTGCCTCCGCTTATCCCTCCGCAGTCCACCGGGGGAGGAAAATGTAAAACATAAGAAAAATCTAATGTGTGTTCGGCGCAGAAGGGACCGTTTGAGGGTTCATCGTCTTCGAAGTGCAAGAGAAAAGCCAGGTCTACTGCTGGTGGTTCGATTCGGGACAAAAGGACACGCGAGTGCCAAGAAAAAGAACTTGTCCGTCTTGCACCTAACACTGTGGGTATAACAAACGGCTGGAAATAAATCAGAATCAAATCAAAGTGCATGTCTCGCAGTTTTATGTCAGTCAGTCAAAGATTCGAACCCCTAGGAGAATACACACGGACACGACTGACAGAGACAGGAGAATTCATTTTCGTCAGCACTGAGCGGGCGGTGATCGAGGGAAGCAAAGGAAACGGTAACACTGCTGAGGCGATATTCTCTGGTGGATCAAAACGGGAGGAAAAAAACATAAGCAGATTATAGTGATCACCCTTGCTTTTTGCTGCTGTTGCCGTGCTGCTAACTGTTGCTATTGTGGTTAGCAGATTGTATGGTGAGAGAAATTTTCGGTGTAGGAGAGCAATACAAATTGTCGAATCGTGTTTTGAAAGTATAATTTTTGATGACGCACTGATTTCGCCCTCCGGTGATCATAATCTGAAGGTGGCCGACACGGTGGGACATCCGGTGATCGGTTCTGGTTGTGCGCTGGTTTTTTGTTTGCGATGTGATCGTGCGTTTGATTGGATGGATTGAGTAATTCCAAGTCTCCTAAAATAGACTAGTCGTTCAGTTATGTAACGAGGTATGGAGCAAAAAACAATAAATTCGAAAGCAGCACAATAAACCAAGAATAAATGTTATTGCATATTTTTGTACTAGCATTTAATGTATAGCACAGTCAAACTTGTTTTTGTGTCAATTTTTTATTCTTATAATATTTCTGCGTTTATTTTTGAACGGCATACATCGTACAAAAACTGGTTAAGCTGTAATTAATTGCACAAACACAGTGCGAAACCTGTGGTAAGTATAGTAACATTTTGCTAAGCTGCTTATAAGAAATTTTTTGCCGAGATATTATTATATAAATATTTATGAATACAAATGACGTTTCTCTACTGCCTTGTAGTTAATATTTATAAATACATTGTGCACAATCTATATTTGCAGCAGTTTTAATGATGTTTTAGAAATCCTAATGGTATAAAGGAACACGAGCAAAATCTAAAGGAAAGAATACGAAAATAGGAAGAGTTAAATAAACTCTTGTTAATTTGAAATTCGAAAATTGTTGGTAATTTTTTATGGTTCGAACGATTGAAAAAAAAATGGTAAAAATAATGAAAGTAATGAAAGTTTCGGACTTGTAAACATATCAAACATTTCAAGCAATTTTGCAGGAAATAGAAAACTGACAGAACATGAGTCTTTTCAATTTGTATGAAATTTTATATCTGTTTCCGGTTAGAGGATACATGATTTTTCCATAGGTATTTCGACCTTTTTTTCTGAATGGGATAATCATTGCAATCGGAAACGATATACTTTTGTGATATTGATAGTGATAAGAATTATTTTAATTATAAATTCTCGGAGTGACACTTTGCAGGAACGCCATCAATTAATCCCAAAACCAAAAACAGAGAGCCTGATCCGGCTCAGACTGACAATTAACTGACCTGAAATTGAATATTACCAGTTGCTTGTCAAATTTTAATTACAAATATTAATTAGATTTTTCGTCCGAGCACGTAGTGTGCCATGCCATCATTCATACGATGCCGATCGTGGACGCCTACTTTCACATACCAGCCAGCCAGCATCGGTGCTGATCGATACACCATTCATAAATATGCTCCCGGGGTTTCGCTCAGGGGTTAATTCCTTGCGTGAATTGGACTCGGGCCGTAGTTTCTTTTTTGTCGCCCTGATTCGCAGTGACACAGTAGATATTATTTATATCGGCTGCGAATCCGCCTTGATGTCATTTCATTCATGAAATAAAGCCGAAACTATAGCGTTGCGTGTTTGCGTCCTCATTTTGAACGCTACTGATGCGAGCGCAATGCATCTAAGAGGCGTCGAAAGAAAGCTATAATTGATTGTTGGAACGTTTCCAGCAGTTGAGGAATTCGCAAGTCTGTCTAGTCAGTTTCTTTAAGTCTGTGACGTTCAGTTCTGGGAGACTGATTGTTATTAGGGCCGAAATACGCTTTGATCAATTTTATTTCTTTCACATATAAAAGTCATTTGGAATCAAGAAAATGTTCAAGAGTAACACCAATTGTCGGAAAGTATTTCTAAATTCATTTTGCTCACGCTATCATACAGTAAAAAAAACTACCTGTTATTCAAAAAAAAAAAAAAAAAAAAAAAAAAACACACAGTGTGACTGATGAGGCATCGAAAATTTCTTCCCATCCATCAACCCGGAAAGAGCGAGCGCCTCTTCAAACACCAACACTTGCGAAGAACATTTCATCCAAGCTTCTCCGACGTTTCCCTCGCGCTGGCCGTTTGCTGATTAATTACCACTCATTAGTCTTGATCGAACACGCCGTTGAATTTACGTTTCAGTTTATTTGGCCGTGAAATGTCTACGTTTCAGGTGAGTCTTTGTCAGGGCAAATACGAGGAATTTTTGTCCGTTTTTTTTTTCAATTCATCATTGATTTGGAGATTGTCTGATTTTGGGCGGCCAAAGCAAAATATTGTCAAATATTGCTACATGAAAACATCGAGCAGTGATTGATTTAGGAGAGGTTAAGCACAAAGCCAGTTGGAAATGTCATTTGTTGTTTCAGATGCACTGGTAGATAGTCTCCGTGTAGTGGTTTACAGAATGAATTAACTTCATGTTCTACTGTGAAATAGACTTGCTAGAGGTGTTATATTTGTTAATATTATAGGCGAATCAACAGTCAACTTGGAGCAATAAGAAAGTTGTATGTAATGAGAAAAACTATTGTTTTATTGAAATATGTCGAACCCTGTTTTGAATGCAAATTTCAACCAATCAGAGCCGAGCACAAGGCTAAATACCATCCAATATGGGTATATTCGGAACTGAGACGAAGACTGAACGACATTTTGAATTCAAAGATTGCGACTTTAGGTTTCTGGAAAACATCCTAGAATGGTTAAATACCTTACTATATAGATATTTTCGGTGTCGAGATGATGCTCAGAGATCGAAAATTTATTCTAGATGCCATTTTAGAATTCAAGATTGTATGACATCTAATTATTGGAAACCAACCAGAAATGGCCAATTTTATAATGAATTCCGGATTTTGGAAAACTTCTAAAAACACCAGCCCATATAAATATTTCTGAAATTGAGCTGAGGCCTAGAGATTGGGAATCAACTCCAGACGCCAGTTTGACATCCAAGACGGTGATTTCGGGTTTCCAGAAAACAGTCTAAAGTCCATATATATTATAGAATCGAGCTGATGGCCATGGAATTCCGGTTTCTGGTAAAAAGCCGAAAATGTCCAAATACCATCCTTCTGAAACCTGAATATTTCCGGAACCGAAACGATGCCCATAGGCCAAAAATGAAGTTCAGACGCAATCAAAGACGATGACTTCCTATTCCCTATTGAATCTTTTCAGATTTCCCACGTCATTTCCAACGAGTTAATTTATTTGTGATAGATAAAAGTTATTGAAATAAAAATATTAATACAAGATAATCTATCGTAATCTTAGCGTCTACCCGATCAAACGATTATAACAATTGGGTAACTCCAATATATCTGAGCTTGATAGAAATAAAAAAGCCTGTAATATTCTTGATATGCCAGAATGATGAAAAGTACAGAATTATATCAAATTCTGTTATCATACAATGAAGGTTCAAAAGTGTGTTTTTTAATGCATATTTATAACAACATTTGTTATTCAATAAGCAATATATTGTACATTATAACTAATTCTGATCTTTTTTTGCCAAAAACCTTACGAAACTCGCTATAATTTGTTATAATCAATAAGTAATTTTGATGGGAATTCCGATCTTTTAACTATTAACGAGACCAAGTTTAGAACACAAGTTGATACAAATTGTTCGTAGGTAACAAAATATCAAGATTTGTTATAACCATGATATTATTAACTGATCGGGTACCGTTTGAAGAATGTTTGAAAAAGAGGAAACTGTTTCAAACTTATCACTAGCGATCACTCTCGAATGTAACAAACAGCCTTACGTACAAAGTAGGAAAACTTTATGTCGAATAGTATGTAAAGAATTGCCTCCGTCGCTTGTGATAGAACATTTCATGATACACCACGCAAATTTCAATAATGTTACACATCAATTCCAAACAAAATCGTGGTTGACGTCAGAAGCAACTGAAATTCAAAAGATATTGCACTTAATATTCAAACAAAATCGTGATTTACGTCAGAAGTAACTGAAATTTCAATGCAAAATTATTTTACTTAATGTGTAGTATTCATATTTTTTTACTGTGATTTTTTTTTACTATGTTAACCCTGCGATCGTGGCTTTGCACACAACCTTTCTAATTTTTCTTATCGTTTTTCGCTGCGTTTAAAATTCTGCTTATTTACATTTTTCTTAGTTCGATCTCCATGCTCTTCGTAGTTAACTGCAACAGGAAGTTTAGAATACCTCTAAAAAATTTGCGTAAGTTTGTGCTTTAGACATTGAAAATGCAATGAAAAAGTTCCTACACACCTAGTACACAAAAACTTTTAACTTCTATTGAAAATAATTTTCAATATGGACTTTCGTTTTTCAGTCTCAGTAAATGATATTTTTCTACAGAGAGCTGGCAACACGACTAACCGATAATACGTGCCCCGAAAGCAATCCGTTAAAGTTATTGATTTATAAGTGAAATGAGGGGCCAAACTTGCTAAAAAGTGTACAGTTGTGATCTGTGATGCTTTGTTTAAGTGAGAAAAGTGGAGGTTTTGTGAAAAACACAGTGTGCTATGCGTGGAAGTTATAATTTATCCACGAAATCAAATTGAAAATTGTTAGGCCAGTTAGGTTGCGTGAGTGTGAGTGTCTACTTCGTGCGCGGCGCTAACAAGCGGTTCATTATTAACGTGCGATAATGGAGTGAATGTGGTGGTGTGAACGAAGAGAACGGCACTTCCTGGAGAGCGGAGAGAATAGCGTTGCGCTGTGCTAGTCGGCGTTTGTTTCGCTGGCATAGGCATAACCAAACTAAAACAGATGAGTATATGTTTTTTGTATCAAACATTTCATGAATGTAAGGCTATGTGTGTAGTGGTTTTTAGCGGGCTTTGGACCAGAGTTGCCAATAAAATTTTTGGTTAAACTGGAAGAATGCTGAAGAAAAAACTGGAAAAAACTGGATTCCAAATAAATTGAAAAAATTAAAACAAAAAAAATTAATTATGAAAGAGCTTTTCTGTGATTAAATCCAGAGTCTGTTTTGTTTTGTTTCGAGCTTACATTTTATAAAAATTATGAACTGCAAAATTTGCGTTAACAGCAGCAAAATTATAATTACGCAATCAATCTATCTCAAAATAAAGAAAAAAAAATTTTTTCAATTACTTTCACTTTTAAAAAAAGAACTGTTGCAACAATTTCAATTATTTCTGAGTACGCTCTCGCTTGGTGTCCAATTCTTCCAACAATTTTCAAACTGCTACGCAACAGAAAATAAATTGAAGATTTTTTTTTCTTGATCTGATAAAACCTATTAGTTTGCTTTTATCTCAACCCCGCCAAGCAGTTCTTAATTTGGCCGTGTTTCGTGCGAGAAGAAAATACTGAAAATGCCGTTAAGAATATAAAAAATTAACGTTTTTAAATTTTTTTTCTAAAACCAACTGGAGCTTAAGTGGATAAAAAATCTGGATGAAACTGGCAAACATATGAAAAAACTGGAAGATTTTGGAATTCAACTGTTTGCCTGGATCACTTAAAAAAAACTGGAAGAATCCAGTTTAAACTGGAACATTGGCAACTCTGCTTTGGACTTTGGCAGAAGCGTGAATGTGTGATCTGTTGGGTGCACGAAGTGTGGTAGCTTTTCGGCTGCGAGTAGGGTTTTTTTTGTTTGCGCGATGAGTCTTGAAATGTTTTACTTTTTTTCTCCCACAAGTAAAAGCAATGAGAATCGTCAGGTGAGGTAGGTTAACTTATCAACGGGCTCGATACGACATACACGATTCGCTTTTGGAATTTTTTTTTCTTAATTGGTCCGCGTTCGAATATGGTTTACATCTTGTGATGATCCACCGGATACCACGTAGTTGCCAGTTTGAGGAACGACGTAGCGTGCCGTTTTGATTGTGGCCGTTATGAATGTTTAACTGTTACAGTTTCGATTGTCCAAACAGAAAACAGAGTGCAATTAAGATGTTTTTCTGGAGACTTTTTTCGTGTGGTTTTGTGTAATAGTGTTGTTTATTAGAATTTATGGTAGAATAGATTAATTGAGTTGTATTTACTGATGTGTCGTGTGCCATGAATTTTTAAACGCACTGACTCTCGCATGACAGGTAATAGAAAATTCAATGGAGTCGAGTTTGACTTTCGAGGATTATTTAGTCAGCCTGAATTAATCATGATTGGTTTGGTCCTGTCAATAATTTCAAGACTTTTGATTAGTATGTACATCTACACCTGATGTTTGCACTTAATGTTTTAGATGCACCAAGCTTTGCCATTTTTCTATCTTTCCAACAGTATCACACCCATTATAAGGTAATGGGTAGCTCAACTTAGTAATGAGCCAATATGACGCATAGTATACTTTGAATCTGTCATCTACCACGGTTTTGCACGGTCAGGCTTCAAGTAGGGTTTTATTAGCAAACATGTTCTCACCTCGAGAGCATTGGTGTGGTTTATGGAAGCTGGGAGTATGGTTCAGTGATAATACATGAAATCTTATGCTTCACTTTTCCGATTTTTCTAGCTTTTGGGATGTTTATGTTTTGTATACAATGTTCCAAACATGACTAGGTCGGCATTTTGTTAACAAACTTAAGACCAAATATTGGTCAATATGGAAATTTGCATTTTTAAATTATTAAGGCTTTGCATGCATGAAACTTTGCCAATTTTTTTTTATTTAATAGGCAACATTCGCATCGACAACTAAGATAGAATCGGCGTGAAAAGTCGTGTCCCCGAGTTTCTGCGTCGGTAGGAGGGAATAGAGCGGTCGTGCATAGTGCTTCGATGTAAACTGCGTTTCCGGCTCGGGAGCATTTTACTTATATGAACGTTTTTAGAATATAGTGATTTCGAGGGCTATATCCAGATACTTGTTCATGTCTCACTGTGACTGTTTAACCGAAGATTTCGTCCGGTCGATAAATATCGCGATTAACGAAAACACAATGTATACCCTCTAAAGAATCGCGTCGGCCGACGTGCAGTCGTTTTTTCGAAAGTACTCGGGATTGACAAATAGCTGATGGCTACGAGTAGCAAAGGCTACATCGCGGACCGTTTGGCAAGAAATATACTCATGGTTCGTTTCCGTAATAAGCGCGCATCATTGTCATATTCTGTTTTTTAGGTGTGTTTTTCGCGGGATCGTATCGTTTTTTTGGAGCAGACAAAGTGTATACGAGAAACGTCGTTGGTCGATTTGTTAGGTAGAAATGTCCGGTTGAACGAACTCCGCGTCGATACATTCATGAGGTCGAATTATCTAAAGATAGATCAACAACGCACCCTTGATTTCGGTGTAAAGAGGAAAAGAGGATCACCTTACGAGGAGATACCATATCATTTGAAGTTGTCCCAATTTGATCAAAGGTCTAGTATTCTCGCGTACGATTTATTGTTGCGGTGTTACATTGTCAAACTGAATAAGTTCGAATCGCATTATGAATATCGTGGCGGATATAATGAACTTGTTCGCGCGACACTTGTTCTAAAGAACCCGACACTCGAAACCAGCGCATCGTTTACCGAAACGAACCCTGCTGTGTACCTTGCCCTTTCTCCAACATCCCAGTGATTTCTCGTGGAAGTGCAGAGGTGTTCTCGGCTTCCAATAAGCGAGTATCACGTCAACATTTTCCTATACAAATTCCTTCTTTGACCTGCATTCGGATGCGGCCGGCGCTGGTATTGCCTAATACAAATATTAAGGTCACCAGTTTTTACACATTGAGGATGCATGTTGGTCCCAAGCATCATCTGTTGGTTCTCTGTGTAATTACAGCTGATCTGGCAATAACGGAGTAGCAACCGCGGGCGGTCAATCATGCTCATGCTCAGTAAATGATATTTTTCTACAAATTCGGTATTTCTCTACAAATCCGACGTTTCAGCCGTCGGTTGCGAACTTTTTAAAGGAATTGGTGTTAACAGCCAAATACAGCCAAAAATAGCCAAATACCAACCTTTGTGGTGATTTCCTGAACCAAAATGGTTTGTAGTGTCCAGAAATCGATCTTGTTTTTAAATACAAGATGACAACGTCCGGTTTCTGAGAAACAGCCACAAATGGTCAAATACCACCTGTTGTATGTTTTTTTTTTCAAAACTGGTAGGATATCCAGAGGCTAGAAGTCGACCCCAAATGCTATTTTGAATCTTGTCAGAGCTACCACAACATTTATAGAGACATTTATTGAGAAAGAGAAGTTTGCTTCGAATATATCCTTTGCGATTATTCTCGAGTGCAATAATGTAAACAGTGTAACGTAAACGGCAAAATGTAGCTCTACGCCTTGCGGTCGTGGATCATCAAACAAACCTTCTAATTTTTCGTTACTAGATAATTACTTGAATAAAATTTAGTTAAATTGGGTTCATATTGATTCGATATGCATCTTGACGAAAATGTCGGGGATAACTCGGAAAGGATTTGCAATCTTTTTGCAAGAAATTTTGCAATTTTCCAAGAAATTTATACAACATTTTCTAAAGAGGATCGTGACGATGATTATTTTGCATTTTATCCAAACTTCTCGAGGGATATTGGTGTAAACCAAATTCATGTGCAGGATATTTTTCAGGCGTTGAAAAGCTTAGATGCCTCAAAAGGTCCTGGACCTGACGGAATTCCGCCAGTATTTATGAAAAATCTTGCAACGGAACTTACAGTTCCATTGTTCTGGCTCTCCAACATGTCATTGGAATATGGATGCTTCCCATCAAAATGGAAAAGCTCGTTTCTAGTGCCTATTTTCAAATCAGGCCGGAAATCCGACATACGTAATTATCGTGGAATAGCCCTAATTTCTAGCATTCCTAAACTATTCGATGCAGTTGTAAATGAAAAACTATTTTCCCAAATTAAAAACCGAATAACTGAGAAGCAACATGGCTTCTTCAAGGGCCGTTCAACATCGACCAATTTACTTGAATTTATAAATTATTCGTTGAATGCAATGGGTAATGGAAACCATGTAGAAGCTCTTTACACAGATTTCAGCAAGGCATTTGATCGCATAGACATACCAATGCTACTTTTCAAATTGCAAAAAATGGGACTTGAGCCATAACTCCCAGCCAGAGGTGGCTCGAATCATATTTAACCAATCGCCAACAAATAGTTAAATTTAACGGACAAAACTCAAATCCATTCTGTGCCGAACACGCATCAGTATCGGACGTGTGATCGGTGATCGCTCCGATAGAATATAAAACAAAAGACGTGTGAACAAGTCTTGGCATTGTTTGCCTGGTCGAGTGAAATAAATCCGGGTTCAAGGTCGCGCCTTTGTGCAACTGTTTCGCATCGAGACTACCAGCTGGTGCGTAAGCCGATTTCTTACAGCTTTTTTTTTTCTTACAAAAAGCATTTTTCTTACAGCATTTCTCCCAACAGTTAGATCATTCTCCAATTTTAAACAATTTTTTGCACAATTTGTTGTCTGAAAAGCACATGCATTTTACGCACGGCGATTTGGCAACTTTTCGCATTAGCTACATGGGTCTTCCCCAGGGCTCATGTTTAAGCCCCCTTCTTTACAACTTTTATGTAAATGACATCGACGAATGTCTGGCAAATTCATGCACGATAAGACAACTTGCAGACGACAGTGTAATCTCTGTTACAGGAGCCAAAGCTGCCGATTTGCAAGGACCATTGCAAGATACCTTGGACAATTTGTCTGCTTGGGCTTGACAGCTAGGTATTGAATTCTCTCCGGAGAAGACTGAGATAGTAGTTTTTTCTAGAAAGCATGAACCTGCTCAGCTTCAAACACAATTAATGGGTAAAACGATTTCTCAGGTTTTGGTACACAAATATCTTGGTATCTGGTTCGATTCTAAAGGCACCTGGGGTTGTCACGTGAGGTATCTGATGAAAAAATGTCAACAAAGAGTGAATTTTCTTCGTACAATAACCGGACAATGGTGGGGAGCCCACCCAGGAGACCTTATAAGGCTTTACCAAACAACGATATTGTCTGTTTTTGAATACGGGTGTTTCTGCTTCCGCTCCGCAGCAAACACACATCTGATCAAACTGGAGCGAATACAATATCGTTGTTTGCGTATCGCCTTAGGTTGCATACAGTCGACCCATACGATGAGTTTGGAGGTCTTAGCTGGAGTACTACCATTGAAAAACCGCTTCTGGAGCCTGTCTTCTCGTATTCTTATCAAATGTGAGGTCTTGAACCGTCCCGTGATTGAAAATTTTGAAAGGTTAATCGAACTTAATTCTCAAACCCGTTTTATGACATTGTATTTCCATCACATGTCCCAAAATATTAACCCTTCTTCGTATATCCCAAATCGTGTCGACTTATCAAATATTTCTGATTCTACTGTGTTTTTCGATACATCCATGATAGAAGAAACTCGTGGAATCCCGGATCATTTACGCGTGCAGCAGATCCCCAAAATTTTTTCCAATAAATATCGAAACATCAACTGCAACAATATGTTCTACACTGACGGATCACTTCTTGATGGGTCCACTGGCTTCGGTATTTTCAATAACAATTTAACCGTCTTCCATAAGCTCGATAATCCTGCTTCTGTTTACGTCGCAGAGTTGGCTGCAATTAAGTTCACCCTAGGGATTATCGAAAAAATGCCCACGGACCATTATTTCATCTTAACGGACAGTCTCAGTTCCATTGAGGCTCTCCGATCGATGAAAGATGTTAAGCACTCTCCGTATTTCCTGGGGAAAATACGGGAACATCTGAGTGCTTTATCCGAAAAATCGTTTCAGATTACCTTAGGGTGGGTCCCTTCTCACTGCTCGATACCGGGCAATGAGAAAGCGGACTCTTTGGCTAAGGTAGGCGCAACAAACGGTGATATTTATGGAAGACCAATTGCTTTTAATGAATTTTTCGCACTTGTACGTCAGAATACGATCATCAGTTGGCAAAATGCTTGGACCAGAGCGGAATTAGGAAGGTGGTTACATTCCATAATCCCCAAAGTATCGACGAACCCGTGGTTCAAGGGGTTGGATGTAGGTCGGGATTTCATTTGCGTGATGTCCCGGCTTATGTCCAATCATCATAGATTTGACGCGCATCTCCATCGTGTTGGGCTCGGAGAAAGTGGTATCTGTGCCTGTGGTGAGGGTTATTACGACATAGAGCATGTGGTTTGGTCATGCCCTGTACACCGTGACGCCAGGTCTAAATTAATAGCTTCCCTGCAAGCCGAAAGTAGGCAGCCGGCTGTTCCTTTTCGTGATGTCTTGGCGAGCCGTGACCTATCCTACATGTCCCTTATATACGTTTTCCTGAAATCCATCCACGCCCAAGTTTAATCATATTCCCTTCCGCCTACATCCAACCAAACGACAAGAACACGTTAAGACCCCGGATCCGGAAACAGCGATCAGACCCGCACGATACTCTCAAGGCCCGAGGGAGACAACCCAATATGCCAGTCCATAATATCTTGGCCCAGCAGCGGAACATATTCAATATGCTGCCTACCTATGGCGATGGAAAACCATCAAACAACAAATCAGTGCTTTTAATGCAAAACATTCTGGCTTTAAGTTAGATTTAGTTTCAGCTCGTAGTCGGCAGCGAGGATAAAAAATTTGCTTTTAGTTATTAAGATACTTTAGAAAGTAAGCTACCAGATAAAATTGGCGCCGTTGAACATTAAATTGTATTTGTGCCGTGTCAAATTAATTATAGATGAAGAAAAAAAAAACTCAAATCCGATTCTAGTCACTTCTGGTGTCCCCTAAGACTCTCATTTAGGACCTCTTCTTTTCATCTTGTACGTTAACGACATTTCCTTTATTCTCAAAAAACTAAAAGTGTTAATTTATGCCGGCGATATGAAGCTCTTTTTGGAAATAAGAAATAAAGAAGACATCAATGCATTCCAGAATGAAATATACATATTCTACACATGGTGTAAAAAAAGCTTACTAGAGTTAAATGTAAAAAAATGCAACCACATATCATTCTGTCGAAAAAGAACAACACCAAACATTACAATATCATTAGGAAACCAAACTGTAGCAAATTGTGAAAGAGTTAGGGACTTAGGAGTTGTCTTAGACTCCAAACTAACCTTCATTGACCACTACAACACAATAATCCACAAAGCTTATAACATGCTAGGATTTATAAAGCGCTTTTGTTACAACTTTCAGGATCCGTATACCATCAAAACATTATATATAGCCTATGTAAGATCGATACTGGAATACTGCAGCATTGTATGGTCACCCTATACAATCACACACGAAGAAAGAATAGAATCAGTACAAAAGCAATTTCTATTGTATGCTCTTCGTAAATTAGGTTGGACATAATTTCCTCTTCCATCATACAAAGCTCGTTGCATGCTCATAAACATGAAATGGATGGATTTTGATAATTCTGATACAACATTTTTAATAGTGAAATCAGAAAGGGTTTGCGGTAATTATCAAAATGTATGGATACTTTTCTTATTAGTAAAACAAATACACTTCTTAAATTTTTATGTACATTTGAGAGGTGAAGTGCAAGACTGAAAAGTTAGATTTTGCAGCACTACTAGCGGTGGTCTTCCGAACTCAAACTTGCTTTTTGGACGAAATGGACGAAAATTGCCGATTTTTCATGGCTTTACCTTTACACGCACTGACGAAACTACCCATGCATCATCACTCATAATAACCGAAGAGTCAGCAGGAAAAAAATGACAGCTCTGTCGGTCAAACTCTAACTGTGATGGCGAAAACAGCGAAACTACACCGTTCAGGAGTGTAAGCGTTCAAAGAACGGTACCCTGTCACGTCAAAAGCGGACATCGTGCGGCACTTTGTGGACGCTGGAAACGCCCGTTTCGAAATCTACAACATCTTGGCACTATCGGACAACAATCAGAACAACGAAAGAAAGCCCCGGTTCCGGACGGCCGACGACCCTGAATGACAATAAGCTCCAAAAGATGCTGAAATGGAAGATCGAGGGAAAAGTCAGTGCAACCGGCCAAACAGTGAAAAAGTACCTGCCGAAGATACGCATGTCAGGAAACGGCAATCCTGTCCATTAGTCTCGGAGCTGCAGGCAATGACGTAGTGACAATGGCTAAAAAAGATGGTCGAGTCATTTTTAACGGCGAATCGCGACGGGGCGGTGACGATGGACGACAAGATCTATCTCACCCTGGATGGCAACGACTGGCAGGGCACTTCGTATTTTACTTCCACCACGAAAAGAGTGAGCTCCGTGGTGAAGTTCATTTCACACACCAAGCTCCCCAAGAAGGTGCTACTGTAGCTGACAAGGGGATGTAAAAGCCTTTCTTCTTTCATTTCGGACTGTCCACGAACAGCAAAATTTTTACTGCAAAGTGCCTGCCGGAAGCAGCCTTATTCATCAACAAATACCATAAGGATGAATGCTCTGGTCGGATCTGCTCTCAGCCCATTACTCGAAGCAATCGTTGGAGGAGTTGGAAAGGCTGAATATCGATGTGGTACCCCAGTCGGCAAACTCGCCCAACGTTACCCATCTGCGTCCCGTCGAAAAATACTCCAACAATTTTGTCGTGAAAGCTGAGGAGGAATTGATGAATAAAACCAAGAAAGAACTCAAAAACATGCCTACACGCATGTTTTTGTCCGACATAGCGAGTGTTCCGAATAATGTATGAAACTCAATCATTTGTCTTAGAAGCTGGCATGCCATTAAACCAAGTATTTGGAGAGTGATCGAAAATTGGTAGTTGCGAACACGGTCAAAATTGCATTTTTCTGAAATAATCCAAGATGGCGGCCAAATTCAAGATGGGGGCCTAAATCCTGATCACTTCAGATGAAAGCCCGATCATTCCTCTTTACAGAATAGTGCTACTTGTAGTACTTTGCATACCCAATTTTAGAGATATAGCTCAAATAATACATCAAGAATAATCAAAATTTTGACTTTTCTGAAAACTGTTTCGCCCCTTGGTGACTAAGGGGTCAACAAATTCGGTCAAACAAAAATGGCATTATCACTTTTTCTCTATGTTTAATAACTGTGTGCATTTCTATCAAATTTAAAAGACCTTGTGCACCTAGTGGCCTAGTTTCAGCGAGAATTGCTCATGAGATCTCAAAAAGTAATACTAAAAATATCTCAAAATACCACTATCTGTCAAAATTTGGTGATGATGAAATGAAAAACAAAAAAGTTATGAACGTTTGAGTATTTGACATTTTCAGTCATTTGACGTTTTTCTTTGATTTATTTTATTCAGCTACGGAAGTTGAATCATATGTCTTCATATTAAATACTTGTTACTTTTTTCTAGGATTTTCATTCATATGTATACCATTGTTTTTTAGTTGGTACTGCACAAAAGAACATCCTTATATTCAAAAGCCTTTTGGATATCAAGGGTTTTGAGTTATTTTGATAAAATTAAATGCTACCTGTGGTAAATCCACCTAAATAAAAACTTTTCCACAACTCCAGTTTTAAAAGCATTGAAAACGGCGTTTCTATGTTAAAAATAGGATGCATAGATAGTGTCGTTTGCAACAACAAAGTTTGCAGTAATAAACCGTTAAATTCAAACTAGAAAATTCTTTTTTTTTTCATTTTTTCACTGTTTGTAAGGGCTATTTTTTGACGGAGAACTACGTCTTCCAGGAAGTTCGGCTAGGGGTGTAAAATGAAAATCTAGAAACGGAAATAGGTTAAAAATGCCCAATTTCAAACGCTAACAGGTCGGTTAGTTTTTAACGGGTTTCCTACGTCCTAGTAGCAATCGATTGGGGAATCATCCATGCATCCGCCCAAATGTAGAAAATTGTAATTTGATTATTCGTACTGTTGTACTATTGAAAATTATCAAGCCTTGTTGAAACGCAGATTTCGACCTATAATTCGTCGCTTAGTCAAGCAATAGCTCTCCCTAGCACGGTCGACAGAATTATATACCTAGTAAGCCGGGTATGCCCTCTTTCGGCTCTAGAAGATTCTGCTGCTGTTCAAACTAATCATTTTACTAGTAGATGGTCACTAGGATGGTCAGTAGCGGCAAAGAATAGCAGCATTGGCAGCGGGGGGACCATCAGTGGCAGTGGTAGCAGCGTCCGCGGTAGGTGCATCGCCTAGGCTTCTTCCTGATTCCTGCAACATTTACTGCTTCTGTACAGTAATGGCAGCATCAGCATTGGCCAGCAACTTCCTCCAGTGAAAGGCTCTGCCGTATTTGGGCAACACATAAATGTTTTTTGGATGCTGGCAATCCAAGCCGGTTGACCGTCAAATTTCAGCTTGAAAACCGCTTTCTACTGTGTTATCAGGAGAATGCCTTATTCCCATTGCCGGAAGTTGCCGGAGGTCCACTTTGACGTAAGTCTCACTATCCAAGATGAGACTTCGTTAGCATCTGGATGTACAGTTTCCGGGCCCGTGATTTTCCTACCGTATTTTGCCGTTTGTCAGGATTGGAGCATTCTGCCCTTTGTACATATGCAGTTTCTCCTGGTTCTTGGCGTACTGACCGAAAGACTTGGACATATTCAACTTTTTGGCCACATCCCAGACTGAAGCATTGAGATTCCGCGTAAACGCTTTCACAACACGCTTGTGATCCTGGTCACCAATAGAACAGCCATTCTGGCGGCATTTCTCCTTTCGTTCGCTGCTCAGAGTTTCGTAGTAACGTTTAATTACACAATTTACCGTTAATTGCATGATTCTGAGTTGTTTTCCGATGTTCCGATGAAAGCGTTGACGATTTTTCAGGTCCTTGCGTCGTGACGTGTCTTTTCGAGTAACTGCTTTCTTTTCAATTTTCGTAAAACTGACAGCGATAAAAATACAGTTTAAGCAATACACTTCAAACTACTTCTGCACGAATTCAAAACAACTTCTACAGCGTTATTACTGTTATGCGATTTGATGTGGGACACCCTTCAAAAATCGAAACATTTTCTTGACACTTTAGCTGTTCAAAGTTGTTTTATTTTTCAAGCAACCAAACACCATGAATGAGTCAGATAAAAGACTTTCGTGACTCGTGGTCCTTTGACTATCGTGACTCGTGGCCCTTTGAAATTTCCCATATAAGCGCTATAGAAATAACTTAAAATAGTTTAATACTAGCGAATTTCGAATCTATGTTTGATTTAAACAAAGAAACGACAATTTTAAGTATTTGGCTCGATTTTTCAGTTGTCTATAATATAAAAAATCGAATTATTCGGAGGTTGGGGTAGCACATCTCAAGATTACCAAATCATATTTCACGCTGGAGCTACTGTTTAAGATAAGGATTTTACCCTATCGAACAATTGATTCATTGGGTAAACTAACTCAGATAAGGTCCTCATAAGAGCCAGATAAGATATTGGCTCGTTAATGTGGATCTTTTATATGAACTCTGGCTAGAATGGCACAGTTTAAAACCTAGCGACGTTCGAAGATGTTGAATTTTTATCGAGTACTAGCCCTTCTGTTGGTTAGCATTTGTTCAGCTAGCCCGTTTGGGGAAGGATCTCGTGAATTTCTTTCCTACCGGCTACCTAATACAACAATTCCAACACATTACAACCTGTATTTGGACACCAACGTACATTTAGGGGACTTCGAGTATAAGGGAAATGTTCAAATTAGTATTACGGTACTGGAAAAAACTCAACAGATTGTGCTTCACAGCACACGGAGTGTCATCGATCGGCTGGAGCTGCGTAACAGCAATCAACTTCTAATGGCAATTTATGAACCCGAGTTTGACGAGGATAAAGAGTTTTTGATTGTGAATACCAAAGAATCGCTGGCTGTTGGCACCAACTATGTTCTGGATATAGATTTCACGAACTCTTTGGATCGCACTGACAGGGCTGGATTCTACCGATCGTCTTACGAAACCACGGAAGGAGAGACAAGGTATTTAGGTGTGACCCAATTTCAACCATGTGACGCGAGATCAGCTTTTCCGTGTTACGACGAACCCGGCATCAAGGCCACGTTCGATGTGAGAATTGCCTGCGGAATAGAATACACTGCGAAGGCTAATGCACCGGCGCTAGGAGTAACTTTATTGTAAGTTAACAGATTTTCAAACTAAAAAAAATATTGTTATAATATTTGATTTTAGGCCAAACGATAAAAAACTAACCACGTTCCAAAGAACACCACGAATGCAGACGTATATTGTGGCGTTTCTAGTTTCGGACTATGTCACCGAGCGTCAGGTTGTGAACGAGCGGAAACAGCTGGCTGTCGCGAGCGTAGCGCGACCAACGGCTAAGGATCAACTAACCTTCTCCGTAGATGCATCGGTTCGGTTTCTGCGTGAAATGCAAGAATATTTTGACCACGACTATTCCATGTCCAAAATCGATAATGTGGCCATCAGAGAATCGGATTTTTACCCTGGGGCAATGGAGAACTGGGGATTGGTAGTTTATCGCGAATCTGCGATCCTCTTTGATCCAGAGTCCCATGGTGTAAGCAGACAGGTGAGTGTGGTGGAAATTGTTGGCCACGAATATACGCATCAATTTTTCGGGAATTTGTTGGCCCCCAAGTGGTGGTCGTATCTGTGGCTGAATGAAGGTTTCGCACAACTGTACCAGTACTATCTGACGGAGCTTGTAAGAGATTAGATTTGGTGACGTGGGTTGGAATGGAGAGCTCTGATTTTTTTTTCTTGACAGAGTCACCCAGAGTTCAATATGAGAGAACGATTCGCCTCGGTCCGGGAAAATGCCTTGAGCACCGATGCTAGCGCGAGTGTTCGTCCTATGACTCATTACGTGGAAACTCCAAGCGCAATTAACGGATTGTTCGACGGGATTGCCTATGCTAAATGTATGTATTCTAATTGTGGCATTCCCAAAAAAAAAATATTGTGTTGTAAAAAAAAGAATATAAACGTTCTCAATTTTCAGCTGGCAGTGTACTTCGAATGTTTAATTATGCCTTTACTGAAGCTACATTCCAGAAAGGACTACAGTATTACATAAAACAAAAGTAAGTCAACGGGTTCTGATATTCGGGGTCGAACCCAAACCCTAATGTTATTTAAATCAAGACGACCACAATTAGAAAACAGCTTTTCTAATTTTCCTCCTACAATTTTAGCGAAGATAACGGAGTAGTAGAGGATCAAAACTTGTTCGACAGTCTGGCACAGGCCCTAGAGGAGGATGGCAAGCTGCCTCCAGGAGTAACTATACATGAGATTTTCGAATCATGGTCCAATCAAGCTGGAGCCCCTCTCGTTACTGTTGAACGTGTTGACGGCACCAACATATTCACGTTCAGTCAGGAACGATTTTATAACTCACCACCGGAGAATCCCGAACCGCAATCGTGGTGGATTCCCATATCGTACTACACCGAAAGCAGCAACGACACGAGTGCTGCCTTCTGGATGGCGCCAGATAAACAAGAAGTGCAGTACGAATTTCCGCTTTTGGAGAATGATTCCGTGCTCATCAATACACTTGCCACAGGATACTATCGCGTAAATTATGCTCCCCAGATGTGGGAGACCATCATCTATAAGCTTTACGAGCACACCGATTCCATCGATAAATTATCGCGAACGCAACTAATTGACGATTCTATGAATCTGGCTCATGCCGGTAAATTAGATTATTACACAGCCTTCAAAGTATTCGATTATCTACAGTATGAGGTCGAATATAGGCCGTGGGCAACAGCACATTCTAACCTAAAATTTTTAAAGCGTATGCTACGAAATGACTCGGAAGCTCTTAAAACCCTAGAAAGCTACGCAGCCCAACTCGCAGCGAACATTCTTTCGGTTTATGGCTACGACAGGCGTGGTGTAGGTGAGTCGGCCGATGTCGAGGAAACGCGCTTGATTGCTTTAGAATGGGCATGCGAATCTGATCCACAATGCCAGGCACAGGCCGCAAAGCGGTTTGATAATTTGAAAAAGGAGACTTACCTTTCTTGCAAATCCCAAGCGGAACAGCTCTTCGTGTGCACCAGGATTCGTAACAGTAGTTACAACGATTTTGTTCAATTGCTTGAAACGCTCAAAATAACGCGCGAAGATGTTAGCCGAAACCATCTATTGGGAGCCTTTGGTTGTATTACCGATAAAGTTACTATTCGCCGGTATTTGGATGAAATTATGACAGATAATTTCAGAGGAAACGAAAAAGTGCAAGCTCTACAAGCAATTTATCAGTCCACGGCTGAAGGGTTGCAGATTGTGATGGAAACGTTCGACGCCGAGTCTGGCTTCCTAAAGCAGCTGTGAGTTACGAAAGGGTAGTATTTTTGTAATACAATCTCACTTTCTTTTCGCCATTTGCAGCCTATTGAACCAGCGGGAAATCTACGCCTTGTTGGAGAACTTAGCTGAATACATAGTTGAACCAGGTATGGCTGACCAATTGGTAAATGTGGTCCAAACGGAAGCTCCCAATCTGCTGTCTACAGTTCAAGCTAAGCTCCAACAGAATCAAAAGTGGATACAAAGAAACGCAGCAATGGTTTCCGAAATGCTTAGAAGACCAACCGAAGTGAACATGTAAATCTGATGCGTAATTTGAATTGTAGATATTAAAAATAAATTTTTGAAGACACTTCGAGTTACAGACTTCGCGAAATATTCGAAGCATTCCCACAGATAAAATACGATGGTAGAGTCGTACTTTAAATGCTCTAACTGTAAATGAAATATATGTTTAATTTTTTCTCGTACTTAATCCAGCAGCTTTTCATAGTAAACCAGGTCAAACGCAAAGCAAATACGAGCAACGCGTCACGACCGACCTGACAATTATGCTATCATTTTCTTTCGCCAGCCTTACAGCTCGACTTCGCTTCCGTCTACGTCGCTGAATGAGGTTCTCCACGAGCAGCCATCAAAACGCCATCGGAGCCCCCATTGACTGCCACTCGTTCAACAGGAGAAAGAAACACTCGAAAGAAAGGAGCCAGTGGACCTCTAGCCGGCGCGGTAAGGCGAACCACGAGACACGAACCAGACAGCGTCGACAAGGTAAAAGTCGTCCCCTCCCCCTTCACAGTGAGTGTGTGCAGTTGATTCACCACACAGCCTCTGCGTCTACAGATCGGTCCACCATGCGCAACCGTTGATTATGTAATATTTTCGAAAATAAAAGTAAAGAAAACTGAAAATTGGGTACACCGTCTGCAAACCCCGGCGGGTGATGGCGGCAGTGGCAGCGATGGCGGAGGAATTACGCGATCCACTTTCGCTTTCGATGAGGTTTTGCCTTTCTTTTGCTACCTTCGCTTCCACGATGATCGCACATTGCGCATGCCGTACCGTCACTGCTGCTTGCTTGGGGGCTCGCTCGATACCCTATCTGCACTATCATAGAGATGGTCGGGGTTATTTCTATGATAGATTAGGATGACAAAAAATGTTTGAAATGGTAATGGCAATCCCCGAACTCCTGGGTTAAGCATTACCGATAAAGTTACTATTCGCCGGTATTTGAATGAAATTATGACAGATAATTTCAGAGGAAACGAAAAAGTGCAAGCTCTACAAGCAATTTATCAGTCCACGGCTGAAGGGTTGCAGATTGTGATGGAAACGTTCGACGCCGAGTCTGGCTTCCTAAAGCAGCTGTGAGTTACGAAAGGGTAGTATTTTTGTAATACAATTTCACTTTCTTTTCGCCATTTGCAGCCTATTGAACCAGCGGGAATCTACGCCTTGTTGGAGAACTTAGCTGAATACATAGTTGAACCAGGTATGGCTGACCAATTGGTAAATGTGGTCCAAACGGAAGCTCCCAATCTTCTGTCTACAGTTCAAGCTAAGCTCCAACAGAATCAAAAGTGGATACAAAGAAACGCAGCAATGGTTTCCGAAATGCTTAGAAGACCAACCGAAGTGAACATGTAAATCTGATGCGTAATTTGAATTGTAGATATTAAAAATAAATTTTGGAGGACACTTCGAGTTACAGACTTCGCGAAATATTCGAAACATTCCCACAGATAAAATACGATGGTAGATTCGTACTTTAAATACTCTAACTGTAAATGAAATATATGTTTCATTTTATCTCGTACTTAATCCAGCAGCTTTTCACAGTAAACCAGGTCAACCGCAAAGCAAATACGAGCAACGCGTCACGACCGACCTGACAATTATGCTATCATTTCCTTTCGCCAGCCTTACGGCTCGACTTCGCTTCCGTCTACGTCGCTGAATGAGGTTCTCCACGAGCAGCCATCAAAACGCCATCGGAGCCCCCATTGACTGCCACTCGTTCAACAGGAGAAAGAAACACTCGAAAGAAAGGAGCCAGTGGACCTCTAGCCGGCGCGGTAAGGCGAACCACGAGACACGCACCAGACAGCGTCGACAAGGTAAAAGTCGTCCCCTCCCCCTTCACAGTGAGTGTGTGCAGTTGATTCACCACACAGCCTCTGCGTCTACCGATCGGTCCACCATGCGCAACCGTTGATTATGTAATATTTTCGAAAATAAAAGTAAAGAAAACTGAAAATTGGGTACACCGTCTGCAAACCCCGGCGGGTGATGGCGGCAGTGGCAGCGATGGCGGAGGGATTACGCGATCCACTTTCGCTTTCGATGAGGTTTTGCCTTTCTTTTGCTACCTTCGCTTCCACGATGATCGCACATTGCGCATGCCGTACCGTCACTGCTGCTTGCTTGGGGGCTCGCTCGATACCCTATCTGCACTATCATAGAGATGGTCGGGGTTATTTCTATGATAGATTAGGATGACAAAAAATGTTTGAAATGGTAATGGCAATCCCCGAACTCCTGGGTTAAGCATTCGAGTACCCAAGATTGGTTTTCAGTTTGCTGTACATGTACTAAAATAATTTGTAAGCTTTAGAAATGCTACAGATTGATCACCCCTATCAACCACCTTTTCTGTATATACTTATACTTTAATGCATGCAAAACCTAGTCGGCTTTCGTTCCAATTTTCTTTCTCTCCATTCAAGCCGTCGTCGTCGTCGTTGGTTGGCTGTTACCTCATGAAATGAAATGCTGCGCGCCCGTTTAAGTGACGCGAAAAATCTCTCTGGGGCTTTCGAAGAGCTGCTTGCTGCTGAGGAGAGGATATATTTTATCGCCGTTGTGAGAGAAAGGAGGTTGCGAGAATTGGAACATCGGTGGGCGATTGCGGTTCGCTTGCCGTAGCCGTGTTGCTAACTACCTTTGCTGTACCAACAGCAGTCTATATCCATGGAAAGGCCATGGTGATGAAAGGTTTTGGGATAGGTTGTGGTGAGCACATTATTGGCGGGCTGTCTCGTGCAGCTTCGTAACTGCTGCCGCGCACCGTAAGCGTACCGAGTCAATTTTCCTCAGCATGCACTTTTACGCCGCATGAAAAGTGAGAGTGGATTGTTGTTGTTGTTTTTTAGTCACTGCGGGATCTAAAGGTTAAGCGGCTTACATTTCTTTCGAAATCGACGTAACCAGGTCAAATCTTTTTGCCTCCTTCAATGGATGAGGTAACAAATGGAGCGAGTATTTGGAGGAAATGTTTTATATATTGTTTTTATAAACTAGCATTCGTGAAATATTTTAATCTCTTATCATTTGTATGATCAGTAGGAGGTACAGAATTATCGTTGCAGTCAACCCACAATTATTCTAAATTTGAACATATCACGTCGAAGTTTGTTGATAAAGAATGTTGAACATTAGATAAGATGAACTTCAAAGCTTTAGTTTGGTAATAAATATTGACGTTAGCGAAACAGGCTCAACAATTAGTCGTATAGGGTTATTACAAGTTGTACGATAAACGATAAAGCTATTTATATACAAACTAGTTGAACGTTCCCGGCGATGCTCGGGATCAAAAGTTTCAAAATTAGGAATCATTTTTTATAATTCATTGCATTATTAGCACAACTCACTTCAAAAATATTTCACATCTTCTACATCCATCATCACTTTAATGTTATGTGGGGTCATCCCAGTTCCGAACATACCACACTCAGGTGATAACCGAATATTCGTCATCGTTCACAGTAAAACCTCTTTTTATGTAACTTTTAGAAAAAAGAAATCAAAGTAAGAAGAATTTAGCGTGACCATTCATGCTTAGTTCTCCTCGATAATCATATCTAAAGAGATAACATGTGAATTTTTATAACGAAAATGTTTGTTGGTGTCCAGGGAACACGTCTGAGAAGAAAAATAAATTTATTTTTGAGCGTCTTAGTAGAATGGAATTGAATATTGAGAATAGGTTATGATTCCATTTAATTCCACCACAAAAAATTGCGTCCCTTTAATCGAATACCGTCCGCAGATACGTATTTCGGTTGCTACATGCAACCATCATCAGTGCGTATGTGGACAGTCCACCGAAATACGTATCTGCGGACGGTACTCGATTAAAGGGATTCGATTTTTTGTAGTAGAATTAGAGGAAACATAACCTATTCTCAATATTCAGTCTGAGAACAGAAATTAACGTTTTAATCCACATAACTACGTAGCAATTAAAAAAAAATTAAACCAACCCTTTCCTCCAACCAAATGTCCCAAGATCTAGTTTTGGTAAAAGTAAAAAAGTAAATCGAATCCCCGTAATGTGTTACTATTCACAAAACTACGAAAACATCAGAAATGTATTTTTTTCTGCTCGACTCGCACCAAATTTAAACATAAATTCTTCTGCAAGAAAATATTTGCAGATGTTGCAGGAAGAAAGAACATTTTATTGAAAAAAAAAATTTTCATTTACAGGCGAATTGCTTAAAAAGTCAACATTTTGCATGTATTATATGTATAATATATATAAATTTCAAAAAGAGTGTTTTAATGTGTTTTTCTGTATGCAGGAAATCATCTTCAAACATACGTAGTTTTTAAAGTAATATCTCAACTTTTAGCAATAAGATACCTATTATTTTTCCTTCCCTTCCTTTTCCTTTTTCCTGAATGTTTGTTAATCATTTCAATGAAGAACAATTACATATCATAGCATTAAATTTCGATTTAGAGTTAAATTGAGTTCAAATATTCATGATTTTGCTTGTTTAACGTAGTGTTGTGAATAATATCTCAATTTTCAGTAATCAAAAATCTGTTATTTTTACTCAAAAGTCTTTCCTGGACATAAACATATATTTTAATGGAAAAAATCATATATCATTGCTCTGAATTTGGATTTAGAGACAAATTGAGCCTAAAAAATTATGGTTCTGCATTTCTCGTGTGGTTTTGTGCAAAGTATTCAAATTTCAAATAATCAGATACCTAATAATTTTCCTAAAATATCTTTCCTAAACACAACGAACATTTTATTATAGTAAAAATCACTGCTTCGAGTTTTGATTTAGAGGCAAATTCAGCATAAAAGTCATGATTTTGCATGTTTCACGTAGTTTTGTGAATAATATCTCGAGTTTTAGTAATCAGATACCTGCTATTTTTTCTCAAATGTCTGTCTTAAACATCAACGAACATTTAAATGAAAAAAGAATCACGTGTCATTGCTTTGAATTTTAATTTGGAGACGAATAAAGTATAAAAAGTCATAATTTTGCATGTTTTACGTAGTTTTTTTTTAATAATATCTCAAGTTTTAGTGTTTTAGATACTAATTATTTTTCCTCAAATGTCTTTCCTGAACAAAACCAAACATTTTAGTGAAAAAAGAATCATATGTCATCGCTTTGAATTTTGATTTAGAGGCAAATTCAGCACAGAAAGTCATAATGTTTTGTTTTACGTAGTTTTGTGAATAATATCTCAAGTTTTAGTAATTAGATATCTATTATTTTTTCTCAAATGTCTTTCTTAAACTTCAACAAACATTTTATGAAAAAAGAATCACATGTCATCGCTTTGAATTTTGATTTAGAGACGAATTAAGTATAAAAAGTCATAATTTTGCATATTTTACGTAGTTTTGTGAATAATATCTCAAGTTTTAGTGATCAGATACCAATTATTCTTCCTCAAATGTCTTACCTGAACATAAACAAACATTTTAGTGAAAAAACAATCATATGTCATCGCTTTGACTTTTGATTTAGAGACAAATTTAGAACAGAAAGTCATAATTTTGCATGTTTTACGCAGTTTTGTGAATAATATCTCAAGTTTCAGTAATTAGATACCTATTATTTTTTCTCAAATGTCTTTCCTGAACATCAGCGAACATTTTCATGTTAAAAAACCTACACCGCTTATTATTTTTGATTGAGAACGATTCAAAATGATGATGATTACTGTACATCTCAGAGACCGAGGGAATAATATCAATAAGATCAAGCGTTACGGAATTCCATTTTTATATAGTAGATAAAAAAAAACTGCTGCAATTCTCAAAACTAGTGTGTTGTTTAATTTCAGTGGCATATAACACTGGTCGACGAAAGCGAAAAATAAAATTGCCCTAGAAAACTATAGCTTTTCAACCATTCCTGTGAATTTTGGTGCCCCTAATATATGCAGAAGTGCGTTAAAAGGCCGCAGAGTAATTGCTCGCAAGGTTCGTCGCTTCTGATTTAGCGTATGGAAAAACTCATTTAAGTATTTGAAAAAGTTTTCTTCGCTAGGGTTACTAAAATTCGCAGAAATGATTATATGTACATAATCTTACGTTTTTTTTTTTTCTAGTTTGAATCTCAGCACAGTGGTTTAAAACGCGAAAACGTGATCGTCAGCCTTTTGAGTATAAAAAGGTCATTTTAAGGCTATAGTTTATTTGACAGAGTTTTTGTAGATCTTAAAAGGTATCGTTGTTGTGAATACATTTTTGATTATTTACTCTTACTTTGTTGGGGAAAGGACCGTTCAGCGATCTAGGGCCGAACGAGTTAGAGATGTCCAGCTTCTTCTGTTTTGGGCAGCCGTTCTCCAGCCTTCCCGTACACCAACAGATCGTCTATCTTCTTCCACCGCGCACATCCACCGTGTGCGAGGCCTACCACGGAGTCGACGGCCTCTTCCTAGTTTTCTACTGAAGATAGTTTTGACGACTCTCTCGTCAGGCATTCTGGCTACATGTCCAGCCCACTCCAGCCTGCCCCGCTGTATTTACTTCACTATATCAGCATGTTTGTATACCTGGTACAACTCGTAGTTCATGCGTCTGCGCCACACTCCATCTTCTAGTTTACTGTCAAGTATCGATCGCAGAACTTTACGCTCGAAAACTCCGAGCACTCGTCGATCAGCCTCCTTCAACGTCCATGCTTCATGTCCGTAATGGGCCAACGGGAGTATCAGCTTTCTATAAAGCGCTAGTTTTCTGCGAGTTTGCAAACTACGGGACCTTAGGTGGTAACGTAATCCGTAGGCCCTGTACGCAGCTGCAACTCGTCGTTTTATTTCTCGGTTTATATGGTTGTCACATGTCACAAGCGTACCGAGATAAACAAATATCGTAAACCACTTCAAATCGTTCCCCATATATCTCCACCTCAGCACCAACACCACGGGAACTCCCACGCTCCCTGTTGTACTTCGTCTTGGCAGAGTTGAAGACAATTTCCAATCTCGCACACATTTCCAAACCTTCACGGCCCTACGGTCAATGCCGATGATATCAATGTCGTCCACAAAACCAAGGAGCATGTGAGATTTCGTGATGATCGTACCGTTTCTTTGCACATTTGGGAATTTTTGATTAATTCACCTAGAAGTCAGATAAAATTTTTTTAATTACTTGTAAAAATGAAGTCTTCAGCAAAGTTGAGGATAATCTTATGTAGAAAAACTTTGCTGAAGACACTTTGGTTCTATCTCTTGACAATCGACCATATAGGGGTAGTTTTATACACAGACATTCTTAAAATTACTAAAAAGCAAAAAAATACCAAATAACTTTTTCTGATGTTGGTTAAAAACATACTTTAATTCATTAAATCATTAAGTATTTTTGGAAATATGAGCATGAGCATGAGTATTGACGACCGTTCATATCGTAGTTGCACCTTCGTGATTGACCTGAGCTAGTGAAGTGGCACAGATAACCACATAGATGGTTTTTGGGAAGCTATACCATCTACAATGTACAACAATTCAGTAACACTCACTTTAAAAAGATTAATAACGGCGCCGGCCACGAAGAGGAATGTTAGTTCGACAAACGTTGTTATAAGACCGAGTACGTAACGCAAAAAAAATACCTAATAAAAGATTAAAAGATAAATTTAGAAAAAAAGGAGACACACACACCTAAACCAAAACGTCCTAAATTGATTGTGTTGCTTCTATGAATATATAGCAAAATTTAGCTTGGAGCTAGAAATAACCATTCAAAAGCCAGAGAAGTCATTAACACCAAAGAAAAAACAATGAATATCGAAACAAAGTAATCGGACAAATTTAAAGTTCAAAATTTCAAAACATTTTAACAATTCTAAAATATCACGAAACAGACGAACAATTTGTGCGGTACGCGTCTTTTCTCAGATAAGAAATATGAATATCCACAATGAGAAAATATATAAAAACGCTGCCCTTTGCGCCGTCTAGCCTCAGCACACAATCAGCCCAAAAAATTGTGGGATAAAACTCACACGCGGATACTAAAAAATAAGTATTTGATTCATGTCGGTGGTTGCCACCAGCAGTTTAAATGAACATGTCTGTAAATGTATGCACTTATCTTAGGCACCGAAGCAGCATTCAGTGAGTCAAGCACGCCACCGCGCTCCCACTAGAGCACAAATAAACCGTTTCCATGATTACAGTTGCCGCTCTCTCGGCTCCTGCTTCTCAGCAGAACTTGCCATCGGCGACAAGCATATGTACAGCGAAACACTGGAGAAGAGGTTTCACTGCGATGAACTTTAGACACAACCTACACTCTTCGCATGAACACGAACGCGTTTAAGAAATATCACCAACACAACACTGCGCTACTAAGACGGCCATTTGCAGAACGATAAACTGTACAAGAAAACTGTATTAAAATTCTAATTCTTGAATTCCTCTCACTCGTAATTCACTTTGAACATACTGTAATCAACAAGGGATACCCTGAACTACAACTATCACTCGAATTTCACAATTTTTCGCACTATGCACCACAATTGAACGCGATTATTGAAGACGCGATAAACAAAGCGTCTACACACTGGCTTCTTTCACTCTCTTCACATTAGGTATTTTTGGAAATATAACTAAAAGAAAACTCGCAAATCTTGCAGAAACTGTAAAATTAAAAGTTGTTTTCTGACAATAATCTATCTGTCAATAAAAGAGAACTTTCTTTGCAATGTTGAAGTCAGCACTTAGAAAATCCTTATACAGTCAAACCTGATATTGTGCGACGTTTTTTTGTACGACATTTTTTGTGCGACTTTTTTTATGCGTTTATTTTATTTGTGCGACTTTTTTTGTGCGAATTTTTTTGTGCGGTATATGAAAAAGGACTACATCCGACAAGATTTCCAGCCATTTAGTTTTTCCGATCCTTGGTATGAATTTCAACGCATTACATAAGTGTTGAGTCAAAAATTACTATTTGAGCCAGTTTTACGAAGGAAAAGTCACGTATTGCTAGCCTACGAAGGATAGCGGTTGGAAAGATTGTTTTAAAATTGTTCTCATAGGTATCCTAAATCAGAATCATCAACTTACGAGATATTTTTACTTGAGAATTTTTTCCATGCGGTCCCTATCCACCGCATAAAAAAAGTTTTTTTCAATAAGGTTGTGGAAACAATGTTTTGTAGCTACACGTGAAGTTTCAGAAGATTTTTTTCAATGTGATTTATTTTATTAAAATTTGATTTTTTTTTGTTAAAAAAGCTGTTACTCGAGCTTCGCTCATAATTTTTTTAGGATGATAAGTACTTTTCGTTTAAAAAAATCTCAGAAATAAGATGAAATCAGAAGTTTTGAAATCGAAACGTACGGAAAACGGAAAAACGCAATGTAATTTTTCAAATGAAAAAAGACACTTATTGGATTCCTTGACTATTTTTTTTCGAAAATTATGTATCAGTCTGTTATAAATATTAAACTTTTTCAGCCATAATTAAAAGAAAATAGGGATTTTTGATGAAAAATTGCACTTTTATCAAAAAAGCGATGGGTCCCAAGGAGCGAGGTGTGGTCCAATCGACACCAAAATTAGCACCTTATGTGGAGATCTGGAGGATTTTGAACCAAATCTGAGAAGGTCTTTGACATGAGGTGTGCACACTTGAGATGGAGTGACCCATACATAATGTATACACATCAGTTGAAGGAAAACACATTAGGGATCGAGGACATATCAGAACAAAGAAAAAAGAAGGAGGAATATTGATGGCAACATATCCATAAAAAAAATTGATAACGATATTGATATAAAAAAGAATGCTGACATGAAAAATCAAGAAAGATTCAAAACAATTACAACATACCACTGATACTCTATACTTTAGAGATAAGATTTCAGCCCCTAGAAATACTGAAACTCAACAGGACGCTAAAAGTACGAAAAAAATGACAGAACTAAAATGATGAAAATGTCTACATAATGGCGGTTCCAGTTCTTTTTTTATTAATCAATCCTAAGAAATGAAAACAATCCATTGCGCTTAAAAAAACACTCAGTAGGCCTAAACTGGCTAAATAGCACGTTTGCAATAAACCTGAAAATGAAAAAGGGATTAGGATAATTAAACTCCAAAGTTGGGTAATCACAAAATTGCATCAAACCACGGAGAAAATATATATATATATATATATATATATATATATATATATATATATATATATATATATATATATATATATATATATATATATATATATATATATATATATATATATATATATATATATATATATATATATATATATATATATATATATATATATATATATATATATATATATATATATATATATATATATATATATATATATATATATATATATATATATATAACCAAAAAGTTTTATAATATCTGCAGGCCTCCGAGTCTTGTGCTTTTAAAATTCAAAGTGGTGGCTCGAAGTCAGCCGTTTGTAGCTTCAACACATTTTCACATGAAGAGTAAAAAGTGTAAAAAATGATCAAAGCACTAACCTTGAAGAATAATGATAACATATAGAGGGTTGAGATTAAATATTGAAAACTAAGGAGAATTTAGCTGTAAAATGGAAAATATGTATTTGATCCTGTAAATCATTCTCATCCTCTTCTAAGTAACTACTTCTAATCAAGTGCAAAACCAACGTAAGGTATCGAACGTCTTCGTCAGTGGTTTTCTTCGGCAGGTTTTCTGCAGCAATCTTATGCAAAAACCTGCCGAAGAAAACCACTGACGAAGACGTTCGATACCCTATTTTTAGTCTTCGAAGAAAGCTAAAAATCCTTTCAAAGGCTATTCACGGTGCTCCCACAGACCGTTATTATAAAAAAATGTACCTCAGAATCTCAGTACACCATTCGATTCGTTATGACGTCCAGAACCTCTGGTCAACATTTCAAAATCATCGTACGGTACATTTTTGAGTAATGCCCTTTTGAAGGTCGTAAAGTACAAAAAAGGGGTATACTCACTGTAAAGCAAATTTTCAACCACCATTTCATGAAATCAAGATGGAAAGATTTATTTGAAAATTCCGCAGTGCACAATGGTCTAAATCCGAAAAATTATGATCGTTTTAAGTTTGACTGTGAAAAATGGATTTTATGTACAGGGTAAGAAAAACTATCCGTGTTCAATGTTTTAGTCATAACTCTATTCTTTCAATATTAAACCACAACATATTTATACAAAATGTAGATACATTAGCATGGTTTGTAATATTTACATCACGTACTCGAAATGTCCACCCTTGGCTTCAACGCACGCCTTCAATCGTTTAGGAAAATTATCAACGATGGACGATAGTTCTTCCACAGATATGGCATCCCAGGCTTTGGTCAGACTAGGGTTTCAAATGATCCAATGATTTGTGTGGTTTAGTACAGGCTCTGGCCTCAACAATAGACCAAACGGAATAGTTCATTGGATACAAAATTCCGCAAATCAGGAGAGTTTGAAGTCCATTCATCTTTAGTTAAATATCTCGGAAAAAGTTTGCTACAGAGTTCCGGGTTTTTTTTGCTCCATGCGATGGAGCCCCCAATCTTGTTGTAATGTCCATTTATTTTTACCGGAATGTACACGTGCCCAAGGTACCAATGTGTTGGTCAAAAGCTTTTGGTGAACAAATTGGTTGGTTTTTACGCCCTTTTCAATGAATATTAAAGGGGTTTTACCGGTAGCCGTAATTACCGCCCACAGTAATTCCAGATCACAGAAAAAATTATAGAAAAAAAAACTAATTTTAAGGAGGGGTGTTCCCCAGCTGGTCTCGAGATCACAAGCCAGTCGTCGTAGGTTTGAGTCTTGACTCGAGAGAGACTGTTAGTGCCAGTAGGATCGTAGCGCTAGCCCCGCAACTGTCCTGTACACCTAGCGGTTGTCTGCGAAGTCTGTGTATAGTAAACAGAAGGACAAGTTCCAAATCGGAATGTAGCACCAAGGCTTTGTTTTTTTTTGTTCCACAAAAAACTTTATTTTGTTGTATCCAACGTACAGATAGGACATCGCAGTATTCAGCAACTGTTTTTCTTTCAGAATTTTCCACAACTTTGCTGAAGGAAACAATCTGGTATATTGAAAATTAAAAAAAGTATTTTTTGATCTAACTGTTAGGTGGATTGATCGAAAAAACAAAAATGCCTAAAGTAAGGCCTTGTTTTATGAAACAATTTTGCTGAATACATTGAGTACATGAAATCAATTTTCCACAGAAA
Source organism: Wyeomyia smithii (assembly GCF_029784165.1). NCBI lineage: Eukaryota > Metazoa > Arthropoda > Insecta > Diptera > Culicidae > Wyeomyia > Wyeomyia smithii. The sequence continues at coordinate 208,023,493 of NC_073695.1, read as the reverse complement.
AATCTAAAACGATTCTAAACGGTTTTTCGAGTATAGACCACTGTGCACTGTGGGATTTTCAAATAAATCTTGAAACCAATTGTTAATGTCTTGAAATATAATACTAGGAATGTGTAGAAACTATTTTGGAAGTCATTTTATTAAATGATGGTTGAAAAATGTGTTTTACAATAAGTATTTCGTCGTTTTTATATCACTTTTTTGTACTTTACGACCTTCAAAAGGACATTACTCAATAATGTACCGTATGATGATTTTGAAATTTTGACCAGAGATTCTGGACGTCAGAACGAATCAAATGGTGTACTCAGATTCTTTGGTGTATTTTTTTATAATAACGGTCTGTGGGAGCACCGTGTGTCATTTGAAATAAAGCGTAAGAATTTTTAAAAATAAACATATTTAAAAAAATATTATATCGAATTTGAGGGAATTTTCACAGCAGTTTTTTGCAGTTTATGAAAATATTCTATGTGGAGAATAAATTTTTTTTTCAATAGTAACTTTTTGAAACAACATGTAGAAAAATAATTTCTAGTCGTAAAGTGGTTATCTTATAAATAAAATAAAGTTACATACATGTGCGACCGCCCATAACTTTACAACGGAGCGTCTGATTTGAGCTGGCTTTGTTTTGTTGTGTTCGTCTTCACCCAAGGCAAATTGTTACGGCTAGAAAACTAGGAAAATTCAAAGGAAAATGGTGGAATTCACGAAAATAGAATTTCCATACAACGAAGAAATGAGATCGCAGAAGGCGCAATGAACAACAATAATATGACAGCAATTTAAAATAGGTGACTCTCGACAGTTATTTTGAAATCATCCTTTAAAAGCTGCCACCGAAAATTAAATACAAATAGAATCACGCTCGACTGGTGGCTACCGTCACGGTGATCGGTTCAACTATCTAAACATATAAAAATGCAGCTCTGTCTGTCTGTTTTATCCAACTACTGGAAACGACTAAACCGATCGGCGTGAAATTTTGTGTATGGGGGTTTTAGGGGCCGAGAAAGGTGACTAAGATAGTTCGGGATCCCTTCCTTTTCTGGAAGGGAGGGGTTCCATAGAAATGAAACACAAATTTCTGCACATCTCGAGAACTAAACAAGGAAATGGAAGCAAATTCCACAGGTAAATATTTTTAGGGGTTACAAATATGTCCATAATAGTTTAACACACCTCCTTCTTCTGGAAAGGTGAAGTTTCCTACAAATGAAACTCAAATTTTTTCACATCTCCAGAACTAATCGAGTAAATGGAACCAAATTTAGCATGTGGAGGTTTTTGGGGGCTAAAAATATTTTAATGGTGTTTCAACACCCCTCCCTTTTCTCGATAGGAGGGCTCTCAAACAAATCAAACATAAATTTCTATGGTGGTTTGATACTCCTCCGTACTCTGGAAGGGGAGGCAGGTCTCCCATACAAGCTAAACAGATATTTCAACCAGGTTTTCCTGAAAACAGCCTACAATGATGCACAGGAGTCAAAACTCGACTCCATACGCCATTTATAAATTTAAGGTGGAAACTTCCGGTTTCTAATATGGGTATTTCCGAAATCGCAATGGTGCTCTGAAGCCACAAGTCGACCTCAGACTACATTTTGAATTGTAAGATGGCAACTTCCGGTTTTTGGAAAACAGCCGAAAATGGCCGATTTTCATCCAATATTAGTTCCTCCGGAACCAGAATGATGCACAGAAACTAGAAATCGATCACATACACCATTTTGAATTTTAAGACTTCCGACTTCCAGTTTCTGGAAAACAGCCGAAAATTACCAAATACCACCCACTATGAGTATCTCCGGAATCAGAGCTAAAAATTTACCACATACACCATTATGATATGTAAGATGACGACTGTTGGTATCTGGAAAACAGCCGAAAAAGACCAAATAACACCCAATATGGGTGTTTCTTAAACCAGAATGACGCCCAGGGGCCAGAATTTGTCTCCAAATGCCATTTTGATACCCAATATAGCGACTTCCGGATTCGGAAAAACTGCCGAAAAAGACCGAATATTGCTTAATATAAATATTTCCGTAATCGAGATGATGCATAGAAGCCAAGCATTGACCCTAGACACTATTTAGAATTCAAAGATGACCACTTTTAGTTTCTGGAAAACAACAAAATTACTGAACACCACCCAATATGGGTATTTACGGAATACCACTCAATATGAACTTTTTCAGAATAGAGGTGATGTACAGAAGCCAAAAGTCGAGGATGTTGTCATTCCGATAAAACCAATCATTTCAAACGATTTGCCTTTTGACTTTGATCATATCCTAAGGCCGATTCGTCGTGCATTTTTAGACTATAAACAAATCGCAAGGAATCAATGAATTTGGAATGTTAAAAATTATTAAATTAAACACAAAAATGGGTGAGACGAAGTTTGCCGGGTCAGCTAGTACAGTATACTTTATGTCATTAACACCTTGCAAGTTTACCTACACACTTTACTAGAAAAACAATGCAAAATTTTGTTTGGGGACAATCGTACAGAAGACATCAGTGAGGTAAGATAGCCCATGCTATTAATTTTAGTAATTATGGTGCACTTTCTGGAATGAGAACTAAAGAAAGCTGGGTTAAGGAGTGTTTCTCGATTAAAAATGCACCAACTTAAGGATAGTTTCGAAACTATAACAAAAGTACCTGTTACTTTTTTCAGATTACTTAGAACCCTAGAACATCATTTTTCATCATTTTGTTCCAAACAGTTACTATTAAAAAAAAATCCACAAAAAATATTTTCATAAACTGCAACTTAGAAAGCACCTGCTGCGAAACTTTCATCAAATTCGAAGCAATATTTTTCTAAACATGTCTTTTTTAAAAATTTTGACCTTAATTTCATATGACTATAACAACACGAAAACCTACTCAAATTTAATTGAAATTGAAACCTTTGAAGTTTTCAATGTTTATTTGAAAAAATAGACATCGCGATTTTTGTGATGCGTTTTACGAATTCCGACCCATTATGATTAGATAGGAAGCATCTGCCAGCTTATTCCCACTAATAATAAAATGTGTATTCCTTAGATTCATTAAGTCTACGGAAATATTCTTCGATCTGGAATCGCTGGATGTCGGATAATGATGTCGAAGTCGATTGTTAAAGTGATTGTGAAGAAGAGTATGAATTCAGGTAATGGTGCATTCGATGATAAATTCGAACTTATGACTTAAAATTGCTAAGCAACTCTGTGAACAGGCCCGGATTTTAGAGGAGGGGGGGGGGGCAAAGGGGGCAAATGTCCCGGGCCTCCCGATTGAAAGGGTTCCCCTAGTCCTAGGGCGACCTTTTTTTGCTCGTCTTTACCTCTACATGTTTTAAGAAAAGAGGGCCTCACAAACCAATTTGCCTCGGGCCCCCTAGCTTATAAATCCGGCTGATGGGAAGTTAGTTCTAATCTAAAGACTTTTTCGAAAAAAATTATAATATTTTTGAGGTGAAACGATTTTTTATCATGTTTTTTTCGTAATTTGTTCGGTAGAACACGTTTTTCAACTAACGATATTTAACTGCTCACACGTTCTAATATCTATTTTGTAGAAAAAATGTATTGTTGTAAATTTTTGACTGCTTATTTAAGGCTGCTAATGGAACTGAACATATGCTTAACAAGCTTTTGATTTGTCAATTGTCTTGCTTTTTAATACCTAGGATAATTATTCCATTATTCATCTCATTGAATCACCGCTCAATTATTCATCTCACGACGTCCCCATATTCAACACACTGTTAATCAAGAATGAATCACATTATCATGAATGAAGTAGCCACAGACCGTCGTAGTAGGTTACATAGATATCCGTTGTAGCTTTTTTTATTCTCGCTTATTTTCCGTCGGTCTAGTTCCGCCACTGTTGTTGTGCCAATCACCGACGCCCGGGAGGCGACTCCACCCAGGACCCTAACTCACGATCCGTTGATTAACGGACCGGCGCCAACGGCTTTACTTCCTCATGCGATGGAAGGCGTGATCCCAGAGATTTTTCGCCTCAGAAAATCTCCCGGTGTCGGCTAGGATTGAATTTAGACCAGTTGGGATGGTTGTGAGTGGATCACGCCACCCCACAACCATCGACACCTATGTCGGCGTTGGGATTCGAACCCAGGCATCAAGCGTGGTTGGCAGAGACTTTACCAACCACGCTAGGCCCCCACCATTATCCGCTGTAGTTGTTTACGTGCAAAATTGGTAACCTAGGTAACCACTGCAGTGCTGTCGATTTATGTCAATTATTTCGGAATAATTCAATATTTTGGGTATGATGTTTTCGTATAAACAGAAACTGATTTGGCAACTTTTGATTTTCTTCAACGCAGGGAAAACAGATGAAAAAACATACAGTTGAAATTTTGGATTTGCAGAAATTCATCTCATATATTTCTACTGATTCAAGCTTGTTTTTGAAATTTGAGGTGAACATTTCAAAGATTAAAATACATTCTTAGTGTAGTAAGTGATTTTTTTAGTGATTAAAATAAAAAGTGGTCCGCTATGGATGAAAAAAACTTTGGTTGGCTGCTGAACGAGTCCCGTTGTAGCCGTTTAGAGCACAGCGTGGATTTTGTATTCTGAGGTAGGTGATTGAAATAAATGAGTTTTCGAGTGCAGATGCTCGACTATAATATCAAATTTAGAGCTTTTAAGTGAGTTTTTGCGGATTTTACTTTACGAGGAATCTAAAGTGAACTAAAAAGAATCCATTCCATGGATTAGTAGATTGGTTTAGTTAGGAAATATGCGTTTTTTTCCTGTTTTCAATTGTGTTTTCATGTGTATGAGATGAATATATGGGGTCAGATGAATAATGGAACAGTTTCCCTATTTCAAAAAAAAATTCTTGATTTCCCGAGATTAGCACGGGAACAACAATCCAGCCCACCCGTTCCAGGAAGCAGTTTGGCCAAAATAAACAGACCACTCGAATGCACACGAAATGCACAATAGCCAAGCACCATCAAATCAACTCTTCAAACCACCGCACCATCTAGGAACGATCAATTTCAGCCGGTTGTCGAGCGAAACGACACGAACAACCATCTTCTCTTCTGGTTTCGTAACAAGCGACTTCCTGGGTTAAGTCTTGCAAGACGGTTCTAATTGTGAGTGTGCTTGCTGTTCACTTTTTTTCTCAGCCCGCGTTGCAGCGCGTTTCACGAAAGTTGCTGTCAAACAAACAAACAAAAAATTTGGCCAAAAACCCACCTCCCACCATTCGAGTGTCGCGCGGCACACCACCGTTCGCATCTATTTCCCCGTGGTGGCTGGAACCGAAAGACGGAAGACGGTGGCCCGGGGTGAAGTGGCCCGAAGGCATCCACGAAGTTGGAGAGTGCTTTTTATACAGACAATTCAAGTAGTTGTGAGTTGGAGCTGCTGCTTTTTGCGATTCGTTATTTAAATTTTTATTCTGTACTGTCCTTGAAAGTTTAGCACAACTCACGTTCGAATGCGCTCCATCCTCCGTCCGTCGACGAAATATCTCGCCTGCTGCCATCGTCGTGGTTGCCTACGTCCTCCGTCGTCAGGTACCATTCCCCTCCATCATGTTTGGTTTAATGTTTTATTTCATTTCAATTTCGTACCGGAGTGTAAATTCGTATGTAGTATTTAACGAGAGAGTACAATAAATAGCTGATCGGCGTCGCCGGGGCTCTGCCACGAAGGGGACAATACGTGTTGACGATGCATGATGATGGTTTTTGATTGCTCTCGTCAACTGGCTCCTTCTTCTCGCTCACCTCCGCACCAGTTTTACTGTGATTATTTCGAAGCTAATATATTATTACAGCAGCTGTCGTCATTCAATGCATAACTGAAAATTATTACAAAATATTCTGTTTATAAGTTCTAATGCAAATTAATGCAGAGTGACGAGCAATTATTTCTACAGGCGGATCCTCATACGCCCACGCAATGAAATTTGATTGCCACACCAAAATCACAATAATCAAATTGCAGTTAATAAAGAAGCCCGAAGCGACATACTTCGTGATTGCTTATTTTGTTTTAGCACACTGAGCTGTCAGTCGAAAATCACCTGAAAGCAGGTCTTCAACCGAACGACGAACAGTGCACTGCACCGTAATAAACGGTCATCTGGTTCCATTACGCGCTCGGGAAGGCGGTCACTGCGACAGTTGACATACGGTTGAGGACGGTAACGAACGGAGATTCGTCCTTCAGTACTATAATTTCATCTGCCTTTGGCCTACCGCTGTCAGCGAAGCAACACGTGAGCGACCGTTACAGCAGCTGTACCTGATTCGAGCACCTTTAAGGCGGCCAGAGTACAACCTGTTGATGGATGGATGGGCTGTAAAATGGTGAAAGAAAAGATGAGCCGAAATTGCTCTCACGGCACGGGTTGCATAACTTTCCACGGTGCTGAAACGAAACGCAACAGCTGTGAGTTTACTGTTCAATTCGACGTGAAAGTAAAACTAAAAGGCGTTGATTGGTTGTCATAAAAACTAAATAAATGTAATGCAGTCGCCGTTCGCTTCGCTTTTAGAAGCGACGAACCCGCTCCTTTGGTATAATTTAACTTTATGCTTTTATGAGAACCAAGAGCGGTCATATCAATAGTGTTACATATTACTGATTGCAGCCGGAAGTTTGATTCATTACAACATTACAAACATCTAACCTAGCAATAAAAATCTATGTTGCTCCTGTCATATAATTATTTACATTTTTCTGAGATTTCTAACGTTTATACAACACTTCATCACGTGATTAGACATTTTGGCTGGTTTCTTATATGTACCAAAGTTTGTGGAACAGAAATCTCCAATTGATGAAATCAATTGCATCAACTAACTTGTTTATAGTAATCTTCCAGAATCAAATTAAATTCGGTGTACAGGTTGTCGGGAATTCAGATAAGCATTTCCACGTAAATATTTGTAATTTCCTGTAATTTCAGATCATTGAGGCTGAAAGCGCGCATCTCAAAAGCATTTTGAATAGTTTTTAGTTAGGTTACCCAGTAGAGTTAATTTTATCTACCATTCAGAAAAAAATAGAAGAAGAAATTATCCAGATTAAGCTATTGGCAATTTCATTAGTAGTCTGAATGTGAAAGGTTTAAAAATCAAAAAAAAATTAACGACATATGATGTAAAAAACGACTTTTCTCGGAAATCAACATAAAAACTGTGTTAGCTCTGCAACTTACGTAAATTCTGACTTTTATAGAAAGAAACTGAAATAAAATTGTTGCCATGTCATAGGTGGAATAATATAGTTTATCTATTTGAAATATAATAACACCTATTTTCACAAGAAATGCTTTGTCCAAAAATTCTCTGACAATGCAAAATGTTTTCAAATCTTATTATTTTTTTTATTATTTCTCCTAATCCAGTTTCATAAACATTTTTCCTAAATATTGAACACTCTCACGTATGAAAACACCCTCCTTGTTACCTTATAACGTAAAGAAGCAATTTCGTCTTCAACTTTGCAGAACATCAGTTGCGGTTGTTTGTATCAAAAGATGAGATTTCCTACGCGTATTAAATTCGTTATTAATTTTCGAGAAGTGGGCAGATCAAAACAATTGTTTTAATGTCCACTATACTGCCGGTAACCGCAAGTCAGTCCCATCTGTAAAAATGTTAAAACGAGAAAACAGCTTCGAAAGATATTTCATTCACGCTCAGTTATCACTTATTTAAGATAAATCATTTTGACAATATTCAAGCTAACATATAGTTTGCATACTAGCCTGCACTAATTACGTTGTAAAAACCATTGATATAATTGATTTCATGATAAAAACCTTGAGTGTGACTGACTTGCCGTTACATTCTACACCGAAGAGAAAAGTAACCGCAATTCAGTCACATTGCCATGTTGAAACTATAGTGCGTGTTGACGTGTTGTTATTCGTTGCCGTGGAAAACTGTCAATCCTTCGCTGTTAGGAAGTGTATGTCCATGAGAACCTTTTAAAAAATGTCGACGTTGGAAAATCTCATGATGTACGGAACCGATGAAAGCTTATCCGGTGAGGACTCGGATAAAGAAACTGAAGCCGGGACTGCAGTTAGTTCATCCGACAACAAATGTCAAGATGATCCAAATCCATTTTAGGTTCGAGCATCACCTTTGGAGATTTCTTGGAACGATTCCCTGGATTCTGATGGAAGTTTTTTCGATACTCAAGATTTTGCGGATCGATCCACGAAGAAGCGAACCAAGGAAAAAAATTGACTTGAATTCATATTAGCAGAAAATTGCTCCACATAAATTCATCACCAATTTAAACTAAAAAATAATCCCAATAATTGATAATTATTACTAGATAACTTATTTTCATCTAAACGGTCGTATCGAACTCTTTTATACTCCCCATTCATTTTACTGTTGTATTATGCATGTTTTTTTTTTGTAAATCGAGACTGACTTCCGGTTATTTTTCTTCTGGGACTGACTTGCGGTTACTTTGCCTAATGTGACAATTCGACTTGGTATAGATTTCCACTTTTGTTGAACAAACCACTATTTTTTATCGGTACATCTGAAAATATACTCGAAGCTAGGCCAAAATACGATGCTAACTCAAAATTGACAAAATTACAGATGGGACTGACTCACGGTTACCGGCAGTATAGTTCACCTGGAATTTAGCAATCCAATGTTTTTATTATAGTTTCGCTCAAGGTATCTTCAACTTTACTCATTGCATTCAATTAAACTCCATCAACATAACTTTGAATTAATGCCTCATAAAGAGGAGAAAACTGTATGCCATTTCGTACACATTATTGCTCGGGCAAACAAACACATTTTTTATTCCTCTACCTTGAGCATAATCTTTGGAGGTTATGACACCTAAACGCACAGCCTAATTTGTCGGTGCCATTTCGTAACATTTCTCAGCCAGCCACAATCCTTGTCCCCCAGTTTCGAAAACAAATCACGCAAAGTTGCAACTGACCACGATTTAAACCAGATGTCATTGGTCTTGACCTGTGCGTTTGGCTTCGGTACACTTGGATAGACACTTGCACAGGTGCGACGACGCGAAGTGAGGTATCGCGGTGGACTTTTAGGTCGAACACAAAGCGGCCGCGTTACTGTATCCGCATGTGACCGAAAATAGCCAGCAACTTTCATGAAAAATTTGAAGGTTTTTGACGCGTCGCAGAGGCATCAGGAACCGGCGGCGGTAGGCACAATCGCCGAGTGACAAAGCAGCTCGCGAGCGGTGACTCGGCGCTAGGCTCTTTATGGCAATTAATTAAAATAAAAAGTTCCCATTCTCGGAATTGCCGAGTGCGAGGAGCGCTAATTATTTGTTTGTGCACTGCTACAGAAAACTGCAATTAATGCCCCGATGGCCTCAATAGCGTTGCTCTTGGCCGGTTGAAGGTCTCCCTTTCCTGGCGGTGGTAATGCAAGCGGTTAGCGGATAGCGCGATATTATTGCCTCTCTCTTGCATCGCTGCCGCACTTGACGGTCTGTACACATACAGGTGACAAGATAATAAAACATGAACATTGTCTTGTTGATCGTTGATGACTGCCGCATGGACCAGGCTACTGACTGATGCAGTCAATTGCGGTAGTGCACAGTAGGTGTGATAGTGGAATCTGAATTTTCCTTTTAATTTTGATTATAATTATCAAAATAAGTCTTATTTTAAACACTGCTAACTTTACGTTTAATTATTTTGTCCGAACAATTTTGAACTTAACTGGAAACCCGTTGTGCGATTGAAGAGGCGCGTGGTTCGCACTTTGTTAGCAGAATTGTCAAGTCGAACGCTGCGGCGGCTTGCGTTGATCGGTGATGAACTTGACTGATGACTTCTGGGTTTAGAAAGGAATGTTACTGACAATACCGTACCGGAGCCAATTATAGGATTAAACTGGTCGATCTTCCCGCGGATGCAAGTGACGAGATCGATTTCCTCACTGCGTAAGTGTCGTCCATTTTACTACCGGTAGAGTTTATTTTTTACCTTAATCGCCCATATTGGACCACTGAGTCTATTCATCAAGTGGTATATCGTTATACCGAGCGCTATAACAGCAAACCAAGTAGGCTGATTTTTACGACACAGTGCTATTAATTTAATGATTAATTGGGCTCGTTTCATCCGTAGAATGCTGTACAATTTATATTTTCACACAGAACATTTTCCTGTTGGTACCGATCCTTTATGGTTTTCAGTTTATAGTACACATCTAGGGTTGTACTCGCGCTAATTAACGCAAATGTAATAGTAATAAACCTGCCCTCTAGAAACGTAGTTTTATCGAGTCACATTTGTGTGAACTCAATTCTTACATGTTTAAATGGCCTTCCGTAATTACCAGATTTACGATTAATGAATAATTATCAATGCTCAGATTGACTTTTTTTACAACAAAAGAACGTGATACAGTAATTTTTTACAACAAAAGAATGTGATACGAGAAAACAGGTGAAACATAGAGTTTACTTCTATAAACGTAAAACATAGAATCCTAAATTTGAATTTTACTAATAAATAAAAATTGAAAATATTTCTTTGTGTTAATTTGAAAAACAATTTTTTCATTTTCAATTTTTTTTAGAAATTTTTTGTTGTAAACTAGCTGACCCGGTAAACTTTGTCCCGTCCATATTTTTCTTAATTTAAATAGTTTTAAATTGATTGATTCTTCACGATTTGTTTAAAGTCTGCAAATGCATGACGAATTAGGTATTGGATACGATCAAACTCGCCTTTCGCTTCTGTACATCACCTCGATCCTGAAAATAAGCATAGTTGGTGGTATTTCGTCATTTCCAGCTGTTTTCCAGAAACCGGAAGTCGTCATCTTGGATTTCAAGATGGCATGTGGAGTCAAGCCCTGGCCTCTGAGCAGAAATCTGATTTCGGAAATGTCCCCTCTCTCCTCCTAGAAACATATGTTACCCTTAAGAGTCTCCACATGCTAAATTTGCATTATTGCTCGATTAGCTCCCGAGTTTTGCAGAAATTTGTGTTTGAATTGTGTAAGAGCTCTCCCTTCCAGAAGAGGGAGGGATGTCGAACCACCATGAAAATATTTCTTGCTCCAAAAAATCACTGCATAGGGTAACTGCTCCTATATTCATCTCAGTGCCTATATTCATCTCATCAAGCCTTTTTGATCAATTTATCGTCAAATGTTACCATATTTTCAACGTAACATTTTCAACCACTTGACAAAATTTACTTAGATTTACTTTCAAAAATTTGTAGAAATTCTACGGTAAATTGGACAAATGAGAGAAATAAGATGGATATAGGTGCACCTAGCTGTGGTTCATGGTATGACACCCCTTCCTTTCAGAGTATGAGAGGTCTCGAACTATCTTAATCACCTTTTCCGGTCCCTAAAATCGCTATATACAAAATTTTACACTGATTGTTCCAATAGTTTTCAAGTCTACATGGATCAGACAGGCAGACAGAACTGCATTTTTATATGTTTAAAGGGTGTTACAATCAAAAATTGGTCAAACGGAAATCGGTCATTTTATTACTGAAAAATCAAAATATGTTTCTTTGTGAAGTTCAATTCGTACAGAATAAACGAATAATATTGATTCAAGCCTTCTTTTTGTATCGTTCCAATTTTAGTATATGTCCAGCCGAAGCTAAGACAAGCTTCCTTTTTAGCGAATGCGAATTGTCAGACTTTTCTCTTGACTCCTTCCATCAAGTTTTGTACAGCCTTCTTGGTCACTTTGTTCATCGCAGAACGCCAGTTACGCTTGCATCTCGTTGACAACTGTCTTTCGTGTCTTCTTGAGGTTCACTTGACGATAGCCCAGTGATTTTTTATAGGGCGGAGCTCTGATGTTTTGGCAGAGTTCATGTGCTTGGGCTCCACCTGGACGTAATTCGCGGCATACCATACTTTGTTTTCCGTAAAGGCAAGATGCCTAATCCGGCCCAAACAGAACGGAACAAGTGTGTTGCTTGAGAAACGGCAACAGGCGTTTTTTCTGGCACACCTGCACACAAATTTCCTGTTTGACGGAACCTTTCGCGATGAAAATTTTGCTTTTCGAACCACAGGAATGGATTGCCTGATACACGGGATATTTCTTTGCTAACTTTGACAGCTTAATGTGTTTGAAAATCTCTGCTACCTACACTCTTCCACATAATATTCCTGTGCAGGAAGGTGTTTAAAGTCTGCATTGGCGTAAGTTCCATCATCCTTTATCAGACAATCAAATTTGCGTCACCAGCACGTACTGCTTTCGCGATTGTTGTCTGGCTAACTTGTTTTGCTTATTGTCACGATTTGGAATTACCACCTTTTTGTAAGTCTACAGTCCGGATCGTTTTTTAGCGCGATTCACAGTTATAGACGCCACTCCCAGCTTGCTTGCGATATCTCGGACGAAAAGGTTGATTTGGCCACATTCAACAATTTTGCCAACTTGGCGTGCGAGTAGTTCTGATTTCGTAACACCCTTTAGAGGATAAAATTTTCTCTTCAGAACGTAAAGAACTCTCTTCAGAACGAAAAAGGCGTGTGTAGAAAAGAATATAAAAATAGAACCGGAGAGGAAAAAGAAGG